>NW_024884601.1:39826-109114 GCF_019232065.1 Centrocercus urophasianus
GGGGGGGCCTTGGAGGTCCTCAAGGTCTTCCCAACTGCTGGTGATGCTCAGCTCAGGGCTGGGTTTCTCCCACTGTTCCCATTGCTCTGGGCTTTACGGTGTCACCGAGGCTGCAGGAGGTGGGCACCGCTGTGTGCACACTGGGTGGAGGTTGTGCAGGCTTCAGCTCCTGCACATGCTTTGGGATTGTGGGGCTCTGGAGCCATCAGGGAGCCCTGCAATGTGGTGCTGAATGGGACGCAGTGTCCCTGGGTGACAGACGGGGCTCAGCATGGAGCTGAACTGGTGCATTGGGGAGCAGAGGTGACACGGTTTGGTCACCCCGGAAGGGGCTTTGGAGTCTGTGTGCAGGCGGCCATTCTCGGGCAGCTCCAAGAACCACCGATCCACTGGGACTTTTTTTTCCCCCCTTTGACTAATGCCAGTGCTTTTTCCTTTATTTCATGTCCTGTTTGTCCCTCTCCCCTAAAACTCTGGTGTCTCCCGTCTTGTCTCCCCGAATGTCCCTCCCACCTGGTGACCAGAGGAAGCTACGCTGGGATATGTGAGGAGACCTCCACTGCTGGCAGCGTTCGGGGTGTGACACTAACAGCATGGCTGGGGCCAGGGCCGTGCAGCGTGAGCGTGCTACTAACCTGGGCTGCACACAGGGTCCTGCTTCTCTGGGGCTTCACGGGTCAAAATAGGATGGGAGGGACCCAAAAGTCTCTTTCTTCATCCCTGAAAGTGATGATGCTGAACAGCATCCCAAAGAAGCAGGGCTGCATCCTGCACCCAGCCCTGCGCGGGGGTTGCAGGAAGTGCAGAAGGTGCAGTGAGGAGCTGCTGACAGAGTTCCCCGAGGGTTGCTGACAGCTCGAGATGCAGGGGAGGTGTTCTGGGGCTGCTGCAGGAGGTGGGAGCAGGTGCTGGGTCTCGGGGCACATGGAGCTGCCCTCCTGCATGGGGTGGCGGTGACGGGGGAAGAGGTTGCAAATTCAGGGACGTGCCTCAATGCCCAGGGCTGCTCTGGGTTTTGGGACAGCAGTTTGGGATGAGAGAGCACACAGGCTCTGCACTGGGAGCAGGCACCCGCATCTGCCAAAAGCAGGGCTCAGTGCCTTGTGCAATGGCTCACGCCACGTGGGTCAGCGTCCCCAGGGCCAGAGGGGTCAGACAGGGCTGTGGGTGGTGTCTGTGTCCCCAGGACCCGTCCCCAGGCTGGGGTTGGTGGCAGGAAGGAGGGGACAGAGCCACGCGGTGCTGCTGCGGTGCGGTCGTGGTGTGGGCATAGCTCTGAGAGCAGCTAACCTGAGTTCTGGTGACTAACGGAGTGAGCTGGGCTGGTGCTGGGCACTGGGGGCCTGCTGGCCAGAAGGAGCCCTGACGTACCCCCAGGCCTTGGGAATGTCCCATTTGGCCTCGGTTGGCCAACCTGATCGAGCTGCAGGCGTCCCTGTTCATTGCAGGGGAGTTGGATCAGATGGCCATTAAGGGTCCCTTCCAACTCAGACCATTCTGTAATTCCATGGTGGCTGGAGGCCTCACGCCATCGCGCCCTGCCCTCCTCCGTTCCTACCCAGTCATCTTTCTCTTCCTCTCTGCTCATGTGCCTGTTTGTGTGTGCAATTAACGCAGGTTTCTGCTTGGTTTGAAATCTTACTCATCTGCTGCTTCCGTCTGTTGGCTCCCTTCTCCCCCTCCCCACCATCTCCCTGCCCAGCTGTGGCCATGGCACATTTGTGGTCTGATGCGTGGCTTTGTGACCCCAGCCCTCCTCCCAGACGAAGGCACTTGCCCATCCTGCCCAGCCCCATGGAAGCCAAAGAGATGTGACCTTCATCTCGTTACTGCCGCTCTCAAGCAGAGAGGTGACTAATGGGGCCCCATTGTGCGCTTCCCCATGAACGGTGTTCCCTTGATCCAAGAATAGCTCCCAACCCTATTAGTTATGTGGAGATGACTCACACAAAGCCAGCCCCGTCCAGAGGCAAAGTCTTGAAGCTGTTCCCAATTTGGCATCAGCTGCGACCAGCCCTGAATGGGCCGGATGTGCTCAGAAGCAGCCTCACTGCAGCCCGCCACTGCAGCACTGCCCTGGGGGAACTGGGGATGGCGTCACAGTGCTGAGCTCCTGCCCCACACCCAGCTCTTGTCCTGTGGGGCAGAGACTGCTGTGATGGCCCTTCCTCACCAGCTGAGTGGGGGTCCCACCGCCAGGTCCTCTTCCTGGAGTTCTCCATGGAAACTCTCAGCTACAGTGGGTCAGCCATGGCTCAGTGACCCAGCATGGAGGGCACGTCCTGGGGCTGCACCGACCGCCCCTTCCCTGCCTTTTCAGAAGGTCCTGGGCAGGGCTGGCTGCTCATTGGGCTTGGCCACATGGCTTTGGGTTGCGTTGAGAGCTGACATCTGGGAGAATGGCTCCGGCCGTGTGCTGTGCCCCAGCTTTCAGGCACCTCCCCGGAGCCCTCCTGATCCTGTCTTTGGTTTCAGGGCCGCCCTGGCCTCTGCCCATCAGTACCACCCCCTTCCGCAGACCCTCAGCGTGCTGAAGAGCACCCCTCAGGTGCGGGGCATGCATACCATCATCAGGTAATGGTGTGGCACCGCGGGCCCTGGAGCGTAGAGGTGGCTTGGCTGGGTGGGCTAGGCTGGCCTCAGGTTCCTGAGTCCCCAGAGTTCTGCTCTTTGCCTTTCAGAAACAAGGAGACCAGCAGGGACGAGTTCATTTTCTACTCCAAGAGGCTGATGCGGTTGCTGATTGAGCACGCGCTCTCGTTTCTCCCTTTCCAGGTGGGTTCAGGGCTGCACCTGGTGATGAGGTTTTGTCCCATTTCAGCTTCCACAGGTTGGTCAGCTTTCCTGACCATCCCCTGCCTGGCTCCCTGGCAGCAGGGCTCACTGAAAGCCACTGTGGTGATGCTTCTCATGGGGTTTTTGCAGAGTTGCACTGTTCAGACACCCCAGGGACAGGACTACGAAGGGAGGACATACAGTGGGAAGCAAGTAAGTGGGAGCAAAAGCTGTTGTTTTCAAACCTCTTGGTGGGGCTTCACTAAAAGCCCTCCACATGCAGGGAAGAACACCACAGGCATCTTGGGGTTCCCACCAAGCCTGAGTTTGGTACCTTGTATCAATGGGGCAAAGATGCCACCGGTGTGCAGCACAACCCTGTGCTGGGCGGGATGCACTTTGGGGTTGTCCTTTGGAGGTTCCCAGTGTTGAAACCCAATGCTGTGTGCCCCCATCTGCCCGAGTGCTCTCACTGCAGATCACCGGGGTGTCCATCCTGCGGGCAGGTGAGACCATGGAGCCGGCACTGCGAGCTGTCTGCAAGGACGTCCGCATCGGGACCATCCTCATTCAGACCAACTGCAACACGGGCGAGCCGGAGGTACGGCGTCTCCTGCACATGGGCAGGCATGTGGGGTTGGCTTGGGTGTGGTGTGAGTGCTTGGGAAGGGCTTTAAAAGCTTCTGAAGTGGGTTTCGCCAGTAAATATGTGCACGCAGGGCTGGTTTGGTGTCTGCACCGGCGCCTGGCCCCAGGCTAACAGCTCAGATTGCGGTGATGGGAACGTGGAAAGATCCTTCCCTCCTCCTAAAGATGAGCTGGAGTTGCTTTGTTGCCTGCATTCTGTACGAGGACAGACCGCTGTGCAGTGCCCTGAGCCTGCGGCCCCTGAGCTGACCCCTCTCTCCCCCTGCCCAGCTCCACTACCTGCGGCTGCCAAAGGACATCAGTGAGGACCACGTCATCCTGATGGACTGCACGGTCTCCACAGGAGCTGCAGCCATGATGGCCGTGCGGGTGCTGCTGGTATGGAGGGTATCGGGTGTGTGGGGACCAGAGGGGGGTTTTGCCCCAGGCAGTGTACAAAAGCCCTGCTGGGGGCCTTGCATTAACATTGAGCCTTCCAAAGGGGGGTGTTGAGAGTCGCAGCAAGACCTGGAGTGTCTCCAAGGCGTTGACAGAGCCCTTCCTAGGATAGTAACAGCTTAGGTTTAGGTGGTTCATTGGTCTTACACCCACCAAACCCTACACCCAGGGACAAAAAGTGGTTCCAGGAAGGTCCTCAAGTGCTCCGAGTGCCAGACTATGGACCGTAACACAGCTCATCCCACACTCTGCCATTCCTGCAGGATCATGACGTCCCAGAAGACAAGATCTTCCTCCTCTCCCTGCTGATGGCAGAGATGGGTGTCCACTCAGTTGCCTACGCCTTCCCCCGGGTGAAGATCATCACCACAGCTGTAGACAAGAAAGTGAACGACCTCTTCCGGATCATCCCTGGCATTGGTGAGTACTTGAGGAGGAACGTTTGGTGTTTCTGGCCCGCTCAGCAGATGAGGTGAAGCCCTGGTTGTCAGCAGCTCAGCCTTGTTTTAGTCTGCCCTTGTTTTACTGAGGAACCCTTTGCCTCTCCCGGTAGAGAAGCTGGGCTGGGGCAGCTCTGTGCCTCATTCCCTGAGCTGCTGCCTGAAGGAAGCTTGTCCTCAACAAGCTCACTGCGTCCTTCCGTCCTCACCTCTGCTGTGCCAGGAACCACCCCTGCCACGGCAATGCTAAAACAGTCCCCAGTGTGCTAAAACAGCCTCCGGGCTGCTCCAGTTCTGCCGCTACACAAGCGCCAGCACCGTGCAAGCTGTCAGATAAACCTGGTTTTGTTTCCTCGCCTGCTGGGCCAGTCCAAGCTCTCCAGAGCTTTCTCTCTCCCTTCTCCTCCTAGGGAACTTCGGTGATCGGTACTTTGGGACGGATGCTCCTCCTGACTGGAGCGACGATGAGGATGCTCTCAGCACTTAGCTGGGTGGGAGATGCCACCAGCGCCAGGCAGCTTCGCACCGCACCTTAACCCCTCCTGTCCATTGCAGAGATTTCTCCTTTCTCCTCACCAAGCATATATTTTTTTCAAATCTTTCATCAGAGATCTAGGGCATATTTTTTCAAACACAGATCTTAGTGTGACTTTGTGGACAGCCGCGTGTCCCAGCATAGAGTGGAGTTAATTTATTTTAATTTAACTATTTGCCTATATAACTTATTGGAGATATTTTATAAAGAAAAGTAATAAATTTTTTTCTCTGGTTTTCTTGAACGGAGCCACTGCTTGTCATGGCCTTGTGCTGCCCCAAAGGAATCACAGGGTCATTATGGTTGGAAAAGACCTCTGACATCCCCAAGTCCAACCCCAGCTCACTCACTGCACACTGCCCACGACCCTCAGTGCCAATCTCCGCAGCTCTGGGACGCCTCCAGGCTCAGTGACCCCACCACCCCCTGTGCAGCTGTGCCACTGCATCACTGCTTTTTTGGAGAACAAATTGTTCCTAATATCCCACCTGAGTCATAACCCATTGGGATTGCCCTGCTCACTCTGAGCCCCCTGGGAGCTCCTGAGGGCAGAGAGGTGTTGTCACCTTCCTGCAAGGCAGGGTAACCCCTCCCCACCCCCCCCACCGACCCAGCTCTCCCTGCTGAACCTCATCAGGAGGAAAACCCACCACTCTTCCCCAGCTCCCTCCTCCTGCAGCCTCACGCTAGGGATGCAGTACTTCAATCCAGATCCCGCTGTATCCCTCCTTCCTGCAAGGAAGCTGAAGTTCAGCTTGGATCCTGCTGCACTCGAGGTCAAAAAGCACCAACTCTTCTTCCAGTTCTGCAGCCGGACTGAAGCACATCTCAGCACAGCCTGCTCTTGCTGCATCAGAGCTGTTGGAGGTGCAGGCCTGCAGGAAGCTGCCAGCGGCCAGAGAAACCTCAGTGGGAGGGAGAAAGCAGTCAGAGGAGGCTGTGCTGAGCACAGAGCGTTTTCCCTTTCCTGCACGATGCAAAGTACCGATGCCACATCCTTGTGCTGGCAGTAAACGGGCCGAGACGAGCCCACCCTGCACTGGGCAGCCCTGGATGGGAGAAGAAGAGGAGACGCTGTGCTCGGCCGCTGCCAAAACGGAGCCTCTGGGTGACAGCTTGGTGCGCGCTCGGCAGTGAGGAGCCCGAAATAACTGCCATTGCTCTGCAGCGCGTTGAGTAAACCTGCACTGCGTTTAAAAGAAAGCAGCTGCCCGAGTTCCTGCAAGCGCCCGGTGAAAGCACGACGCCCTCAGCTTGAAAGCCACGCTCCCAGCCAGCGCCGGCGCTTGATTAGTGCCTCTAAAAATAACTCCTCGCGTAGGTGGAAGGAGAGCTCATAAGCACAAACACAGGAGAGGCAGACGTGGGGCTTCGGGCTGGGGCAGCGTGCGGCCGGGAGCTGAGCATCACCGGGCATCGCCTGCTCCCAGAGTGCTGCCTACATACAGCCCAGCTCAGCCCCATGGAGGAATGCCCACCAGCCTGCACGTGTACGGCTCCTGCAGACCTCCTGAGCCCGATCTGCTCTCAGAGTCCACCCAAAGGGTGAAGGGCCCGCTGGGGAGCAATGCACTCCTTCCCTACTCAGCATCCTTCATTCCAACCCATGCACCCCGTTCCCTGGAGGCCTCATAGACGTGGCAGTTCCTGCTCCCTCAGAACAGCCCCCAGCAGGCAGCGTGTAGGGGACAGCCGTGGGGCTGCGAGAAGTGTGGGTGCAGCAGGGCTGTGAACTGCCACAGCAGCAAAGGGCGTCCGTCATCCGTGATCCCCTGCAAGCCTGATGGGCGCCACGACAGCTGTAGGACCCTCCATCACAGGAGTGGAGAACAACCTCGGGGAGAAGGGGGAGGCACCGCATCTCGTTTTGCAGCACGTCCAGGCTGCTGAGTGCCACCTACGCACCCATAGCCCCAGCACCCACAGCGCCAGCCCCCATAGCGCCAGCCCCCATAGTGCCAGCACCCATAGCCCCAGCCCCCATAGCTGCAGCACCCATAGCGCCAGCACCCATAGCCCTGGCACCCACAGCCCTGGCACCCATAGCCCCAGCCCCCATAGCTGCAGCACCCATAGCGCCAGCACCCATAGTGCCAGCACCCATAGCCCTAGCATCCAAAGCCCCAGCACCCACAACGCCAGCCCCCATAGCCCCAGCACCCATAGCCCTGGCACCATGGCAGCACAGCAGGGCACGGCGCAGCCCCATGGCTGCCATGTTGAGGGCCAAACACTCATAGCTGCCCCACAGGCACGGCCCAGGGCAACCGCAACAACCAGAGCTGCTGGAGACCTCTGCACTCTGGGTAGCTCCAGCTTTAACTGCACCACGACCATTTCCCTTTGCACGTCTGCATTTGTGCTCAGCAGACCAGTTTCCCCCACCAGACGCACATTTTCCCTTAGCAGATCCACGTTTTCCCCCACCAGACCCCTGTTTTCCCTCAGCACACCGCACACCAAATCCTCACATGTGGCCACCACAGTGCTGAATTCTACCTGCGGAACATGGCGCCTTTCCTCCTCCCCCTGCCCCACTGGCAGCAGAACTGTTAGATTTAGCAGCACGTGCCACAGCGGGTGGCCTTGGCCCATCCCTGCTGCCATCACCCCTGCCGCCGGCCAGCTGCAGGATGTGGTGCTACCTTGGGAGCCACCATCTTGGGAGCCGCCATCTTGGGAGGCCGCCATCTTGGGAGGCCGCCATCTCCCTCTCCCCACTCCGCCATTGCCATCACTTCAAGCTCAACTTTCTTCTGCGTGTGACAACTGCTGGTGGCAAACACACCACCTCGGAAACACCGTGTGGGTGGTGGGCGGCTCCTCCCCACCTCTGCCTTTCAGGCCGCCCGATGTGGCAGCCATGATGGCCGCTCGTGGGGCCAGGCGATGAAAACAAGAACGAAGCAACACTTTTTTTGGACAAGATATTTTTGCAGGTGCTCCTCGAGCTCTGATGGGCGAGAGGCAGCCTTAGTGTTAACCAGCGTGGCCACAGCCCTGCAGCACAGGGGATGCTCGGCAGAACAGCACCTTCAGAGCCCAATGGCCTCCATCGGATGCCCAGCGGTACCAAATAATGAGGAAAATAATCTCCATTTCTCTCAGTTCAACACTCAGACAACTCCATGCTCTCGGCTCTGCTACGTGCCGTTCGAAACGGCCAACGAACTGCGTTGCTGTCATACAATATTGGTGTATTGCCACCTCTTGCAGCCCCCAGCAGCGCCCCCCACCTCCAGCCCCCCCACAGCCCAGGGGCTTCCTGCCCTGCCTCAGGAGCAGCCCAAACCACAAACCCTGACCGACAGCAGAGCCTCTTCGGCACCATCCTCCCAGCACTGCAAATAGAACAGAGTGGGGAAAAAGAAAAGAAAAAGAAGAAAAAGAAAAAAACAACCTGAGAACAATATCTGCTTGACCATCAAAGAGCGAACGCACTCATTTCGAGGCAGAAGCGCCCGCGAGGAGAGCGTTTGGGTCGTGTTTTCTCTTTCTGCAGCAGATGGCCCTGGGTTTTTCTAAGAGATGAAACGTTTTGCTGCTGCCAGCCCCGGGCTGAGGCCCCTCCAGCACTGCCCGTTGGTGGGGCTCTCTCGGGTCAGAACAAACCACTCATTTCCCTTTCCAGCTCTCTGCCCATTGATTTCCCATCCGTGCAGAAAGAGGGCTTCGATTTGGGCATTTCTCCACCACTCATTCCAAAACTGAACAACTCATCGTGGGGGTTCCCATCTGACCTCAAGATCCAGCAGCACAGCAGAGCTCCAGTCAGGAACAGTTCTGTCCAATTGCCAAAAAAGAACCAAAAAAACAAAGCCTCAGTTTTTGTGTATTGCAAACAAGGACATTGGCAGCACACGGCCTGCAGCAGGGCTTGCATTGAAAGCATTCCTCTGCTCAAAGTGGTTTTTCGGCATCACAATGGCAGTGGAAAATGGGGTGCATGTGAGCACGGCAATCAGACAACGCATCTGAGACACTGTGCACACATGTGTTTACCTGTGATCAACACAAAGAGTGACTGGAAACTTCTCCAGTGACACCTTGCATTGAGCTCACAGCCCTCTGTCCTGTCTGCTCACCGCAGAGAAATTTATAACAAGCAAAGACACTTAAAATACATATACATACATACATACATATATTGCAAAAAACAGACAAAGAAATGCAAATTTTCCCCCCACTGTCCCCAATACTGAATAATTGCAAGAAGAGAAAGCGTGGTGGACAGCATCCACAATACAAGCCCTGAGCATTTGGGATCTCGCAGAGCTGCACCCTGGGGAGGTTCTCCCTGTTTTGTACGCCTTCAGCAGCGCCACAGCTTCCCAGTTCAGAGCGGGGTTCCCCCACCGGGCTGCAACCAGGAGCCTTGGATCTGCAGGGCACATGGCACCGCAGCCAAAATGTTGGGCATCAAAACGAGGAGAAAATGTTGAATCTGCAGTGTTCGTCCTCTGCTTCCCACCAACAGAAAGAAAACAAACTCAAACCAAATAAAAACCATGCAGATGCTCCACTCTGTCCGTTCCTTTCTTGTGCAAACAGTACAGGAAAGGAGGGCTGAGCAGCACCAGCAGGTCCCTACAGCAACCGTGTGGTTCCTGGGCAGCTCCAACACAAAGGAGAAAAAAACCCAAAGCCCCTGAAAAGTGAGACCTGGGGGTCAGGGCACGTGGGGAAGGAGCAGGGCACAGCTCGGGTGGGAGAGCAAGGGAGGAACTCTGCCTGGGGCAGAGCTGGGTGCAGCAGGATGGTCGCTGCCCATTGCAGAGGCAGCAGGATAAAGCCATGTGTCCCCAGTGCGGACGCAGAGCTGTGGCCTCGCAGGAGGAGCACAGTGCTTCACATCTGGGGACATTCCAGCATTGTCACAGCAGGTTTTCAACTCTTCCTTTTGTTTTCCATCCGCAGACTGTATGTTCTATGGCCAACATGGCTCTTCTTGGCCTGCCAAGGGGAAACCAGGAACAGCAGTAGATCGGATACCTTCCAGATCTGACAGCTGAAGGCTAAGAGGAGCAGGAGCCGTGCTGCACTCTGCTGCTGGCCTCGCTGGAGGATCTGACATGAGGTGGATGGATGAGGCTGACGGGGCCAACCACTGCCTCCATTCAGAGGGGCAGCAATTAGGAAACACAGCTTTTGGTGGCGGGGTTGGAAATAAGGGTCTTTCACTTACTGTGCCCCCAGGGCCGGGGGAAGAGGCACCCAGAGCATCCCTCCATCCCCCCCAGCTCCCCAGCGCAGCCGCTTTCGGGTGACTCAAGCGGTGTCGCACTGCATTGGGTTGGGTGGTTTTTTTTGTTGGTTTTTTTTTGTATTTTTTTTCACTTCTCTTTGCCGCCCTGCGTCTGTCCAGCGTGTAATGGAAATTTTACCACAGCCGCTCGCGATGCACAAACAGGAAGCCAGCAGAAAGTGTGGCAATTCGCTGTAGCCCGGCTTGACTCCTCCGAGCCACGAGGACAGGGAGGGCCATAAAAGCGGCGCGGGCGCAGCGGGCAGAGGGATGGAGCTGGAGCTGCAGGTGAGAGGTAAGGCAGCACTCCCCACTGCACAGCTGATCTCCCCCTCCTCTTAGAAGCTCTCCCCGCCTCTTTCTGCTGGGCTCCTTCTTGCAGAAGGGCAGGCTGGAAGGGCTCTGCTGCTCCTTCTTTGCTCTGCCCAACCTTCCCCCCATCCCAGCCTTGCTGCTACAGATTCCGTTTGGTTTCTCCTTCCCTGCGAAGCCTCAAAGTCCTAGAAGCTTGATCATGGATTTGAATTAGAGTAAACTGAGAGGATAAAGCTGTGGCTCTGCAGTCCCCTTCATTCCTGCCTGAAAGGTTTCTCTTCTATTGACCCCATTGCTCCACTGGAACAGCCTAGCTCTCATGCCTGGGGACGCACCTGGCTCTGTCCATGCCAGAGCACAGCAGATAGGACCCAAATGGAGCAAGAAATCCAGAAGGGATTGAAACCGATCGCTTATTCCTTGGTGCCTTTTCTGACAGCTTCCTGGGCCTGAACGGGCTTTGCATTAAGATTGACGGTGCTCAACTTGAAAAAGCCTTCCCTTTGATTATGCAGTTAATTGTCGAAGTTTTAATTTTCCTCCCTCCACGCATAAGGCAAATCACTCTGCCATGAGAGCCGCCTCCCCAGAGAAGCGATTTTAAGCACCCCATAGCATTAGGAAACTGAACTCCACCCGTTACCTGATGCAAATCTTGCAGGGCATCTCTGCAGATTTTGGGTGAGAGATTTTGGGCGAGCCTTGCAGAAGCGCTCTGATGCTCCCAGGGTGCCACCATCTGCAAACGGGAGCAAAGGAAGGGAATCTGCTGCTCCATCTCTGTCCCAACATCTCAGCTCACGGCCAGATGGGTATCTGTGGGTCCAAGCTGCTCTGTGCCTATTGGGGAGATGTTGGGTCCATGCAGCATGCAGCAGCCTGGCTGTTAACCCCGCATTCTGGCTGTGCAAAGGTTTTCACCACCACTGCTTGCACGAGGAAGCATGGCGTGCATTTGGGAAGGGGCCGACCCTTCAAGAACCTCATGGTCAGGCACGGATGCAGAGAAGCTGAGGCACAGCAGAGCTGAGGGGCCACGTCTCTGCTTTCTCTTGCACAGTCCCTGCAGATGGGGGATCTGGGTGGGTGCGAGACACAGGATGCGGGGCACGGGGCGGTGGCTGCCCGAGCGAGGGGCACCTCGAGGACTGTCTAACCTGAGAATGGTGAAACATGAGGGTCAATCTCAGGTTCGTCAGCCCATGAGATGCCTTCTCCAGAGCGGGATGGGCAGCGCCGTCCCCGCAGCCCCAGGGATGCAGGGAACATTGCTGCTGAAAAATGCATGAGCGCTGGCACGGCCGTTTGTGGGGTGGGGATGGGATGGGGAAAGAACCGAGCACGTACCAGGAACACACAGAGATAAGCAGCAGCATTCTTGGAGAGAAGCTTCTGGAAGCTTGGCTGCGCTTTAGCGCCGATGCTGCCACGGTCCACAGGGCTGGGGCTCCCACCTGCGGCTCTCTGCTCACGAGCCAAGAGGCTCAGAGTGCTCCCAGAGCCTCATTAGGAGCTGCTCTGCCTCTTCCCTGCTGCGAGGCCACGGCTGCACGGCGGCACGAGGCAACAAGCGGAGCTGGGGGTGAGCCTGGCATCCCTGAAGCATCGCTCCTGAGCGGAGGAAGAGACAGAGACATCCCTGTGAGTGACAATAATGAGTCCCCAGGCGGCACATGGGGCCCTTCAGCACTGAACGTGTCAGTAATTTATGATGGAAGACGAATTTTTGTTGTTTTTTTTTTTTAATATCTTCTCTTTTAATATCTTCCTAAATAAAACAAACAAGATGCCATTACCAGTTTCGTCATCTTTCCAACAATTAAGCAACGAATCCTAAAGCGTGGGGACTGAAAGAAAAAGGGTCCAAAGCATCACCAGCCCCAGTGCTGGCCGTGGGCTGTGGCGATGGATGAACCGAGCTGAGCACCGCGGCTGTGACGGTGCAGCACTCTGTGCCTGAGCCACTCCCCATCAGCTGGGGGGCAGAGCAGCCCCAAAACACCACTGCCCGATTCCTAGGGGCTCCTGGGGGTGCTCAGTGGCCATCAGATCAGGGAGATGCTCGGCAGCAGCCCTGGGGTGGTGCTTTGAGGCGCGAAACAGCTCTGTCTGCTCCCAGCCTTGCCTTGGTGCAAGCCTGGGTGGAGAACTGAACACTGCAGCCGTTCTCAATGATTCAATAAAGATATTTAAAGAACGCACCATGCACAAAGTGAGGGGGAAGCAGATGCTCCCCTTCCCTCCAGCCTTCTGGGGGTCATTGGGAGCCCCTTTATTGCAACCTCAAAGAATCCTTTGGCCTTTTGGGTGACCTGCCGAAAGCAGCCGAGCCCTCATTTTTGGGTAGCTCTGCACAGAGCGTGACTGAAGGGGTTCTCACTGCGCGCTCAAGTTCTACTTGATGTTTTTCTTTCCTTCTCTTGAAACATTGATACCTCATACAGGAATTTTAATTTTAGAGGCAGCACTTCTGCAAGATGAAGTGATTGCTGAGCTCCAAGTGCCTGCTGATGGAAGCTCCAGCAGGGAGGGAGGAAAAGGCAAACAAATGACTCCAACCTGCAGCCAGAGGTGCGTATCTGTGTGTAGCAACAAGGCCAGGAGGAGAACATCTTTTGTGCTCTATTAAAGAAGGAATATTGCACTCCAGAAGTGTATTTAAGCTTCAGAAGTAAAGTTGTAAGCTGCTCTCACGCAGTGACTCACCCTAAGGAGTTCGCTGCCTTCACTTTGCGCATGGAAACGCCCATGAAATGCAGAGCAGATGCAGCCCATGGACTGTTTTTGGGGGGGGGGGGGAGGCTGGTACAGGTCCGTGTCCAGGAGCACAGCGTGGGAGGGGGCTCAGCTGCAGTGCTCACACCTGGCACCCATTGATCTCTTCTCCAACCCCACGTACCCCCCATGGGCACTCAGCCTTCTTCCCCTCTCCCAGTCCTATGGACCCCACAAAAAAGTGCTCACCCTTCACACCTCCATACATCCCGAACAAATTCTCTCCAACACCTCCCACCCCGCAAGCCTCCGTTTGCATCTCACCACCAACCCCTGCACCCCCGTGTCCACAGGCACCCACCAACACCCCCACGCGTTCCCATGGGCATCTCCCCACCACCACCACCCCACGTCCCCCCATCCAGGCACTCACCCCTCCACCCTCACCTACCCCCAACGTTCCCATCCGGGCACTCCTATGTGCCTCCACCATCCCCCCCCTCCCCACACGCCCCCAGGTGCCCCCTGTACACCCGCAGTCGTTCAGCACCACGGACAGCTCCCCGCCCGGTGTCACGTGAGGGGCCGCCGCCCCGCTATAGCGCGGTCACGTGGCGGGGTGGGTGGTGGGGGGGGGGGGGGGGCGCCGCCGCCCCTATATAGCGCGGAGCGGGCGGGCGGCGCGGGCAGCGGGAGCTGCAGGCGGAGCAGCGGCAGCGGTGAGCATCCCGCCAACCTCCCACCCAGCCCCGCTCCTGGGAAGGGGTCCTGAGTCCCCCTGGGGGATGTGGGGGTCCGGTTCCCGCTGGGGTTGGGGGGCGGAGGGCGGGGAGGGGCGTCCTGTGACGGGAGTGCCGTGAACGTGAAGCATGACCTACCTCTGAAACGTGAGGGTCCCGTGTCTGGGTAGTGGGGTCCCGCATGTGCTGGGGGGGGGTCCCGTCCAGTGATCACGGCTGTCCCGTTCCCGGAGGACGGGTCGCGTTAGCGGGGGTTCGGTTCCAGTTCCTGGGGAAGGATCCCGCCTGCAGGTGGGGGGCTCTCACTCTTGGGGGCGGGGGGTCCCCCCGGCGGAGCTCATCCCGTCGGGTGCCCCCTGACCGCAGCGTTGGGGGGGATGCGGGGGGTTTGGGGGCTGCGGGGACCTCTTTTACAGGTATCCGGTCCCCCAACCCCGGACCCGGAGCGGCTGCGATGAGGCTCAGGATGATTTCGGCTGCCTCCGTCCTCGTGCTGCTCTTCCTGCCTTCGGAAAGCTGCTCCCCGCTGCAGCCCCGCTGGGAGCCGGCCGCCCCGCGCCCCCCCCACGGACTGTGCCGACCGCGGGGGGCAGCGCCCGGCCCGGACCCCCCCCGAACTCCGCGTGCGCTGCAGGCTGGGAAGAGACGAGAAGGGAAACCCAACTCTCTCGACCTCACCTTCCACCTTTTGCGCGAGTTTCTCGAGATGTCCCGGGAAGAGAGACTGGCGCAGAAGGCGCTCAGCAATAAGCTGCTGCTGCAGAGTATAGGGAAGTGACGGGAGGGGTCCCGACGGACGGAGGGGACGAAGCCCGGAGCAGCGAAGCGGGGACCCCCCCCCCCCCCCCCCCCCCCCCCGGAACCCCCCCCCCCCGCGCGGTGCTCCCGCTGCTGCTGCTGCGCATTAAAGTCTCCCTCGCACCTGCCCCGCTGCGCTGCTGCCCTGCGCTGTGGCGGCGTCGCCTTTCCGTGCGGGGCGGGGGGGGGGGAAGGCTTTCCCTGGGTCCCAAAACACCCGGGCGTGCGCGGGGGGCAAAGGCGATTCCCAGGGCAGGAGTGGGGAACGGGATGGGATGGAAGCATCTCACCCTATGCTGGGGACCGAGACCACCCCAGCTCCATGGTGCCAAGTGCTCTCTCAGACCCAAATTTTGGATGCCCACATGTGCTCCAATCTCGCTTCCTAGGGCGCCACTCACCCATTCGTGCTGCAGGAACGTGAGGTGTGCGTGTGCGGGTGGGTGCCACTGCACAATCCCTGTGCGTGGGTCCAGCAGCAGAGCTTGCAAATTTCACCCAAAAAATGGAAGTGTTCCCACTGGGCGGTGCTGGGGATGGGGAAAGGGACATGGGGGGCTCAGGGGGACTGCAGTAGGCATCCATGGGACAGGGGGATCTGAAACGTGGACACACGGACCCAGCTCCAGCTGCTGAAAGGGCTGCGGGCACCACTGAGCCCCCAGCATTGCGCTCTCACTGATCTCAAAGCAGTTTCTGCCTCTTGGGGTCACAGACATGGAGAGGGGGGGATGATCCGGGGTTTGGGGCGCATCAGAATGGGGCTGAGCACCTGAACCCTGCACCAAGGTGGGGTTTTGCATGGGAACAGGTGGGATCTCTGGGAGACAACGAGGGAGGGGTGCTTGGGGATGAGGGCAGAAATGAAAAGCTCAGGTGATGAGCTGTGAGGAACACACAGGTAACAGCTCAACCCATCCTTACCGCAAAGCAGCCAAAGCAGGGCTGCATGCAGCTGTGACTGCTCTGTGCCCACTGCTCCACACTGCATGGTGTTTCCCAGCCCACGGGGTCCATGGGAGCAGCAGGCCACAGCAGGCAGCCCTGCACAGCCCAGGGGTGGTGGGAGCCCGTCCTGCAGGAGGGCTGCTGCTCAGCACCGAGGTTTGTGCTGAACAGAGCTCTGAGCATCACACACAGCTGCAATAACGCACGGCTGCGACAGCTGCCCCAAAGCCATGAGCAAAGAGGCCAAATCACAAAGGGGAAACGGTCGACCCAAAAGAACCAGAGCTCCCCGATAGAAAACAATTTTAAACGCGCTCCCAGACCCCACGCTGCTGAGCTTCTGCTCCCCTCAGCCCCCAAACAACCCCAGCACTCACCCCCAGCTGCCTTTTGGAGGCTGGGTGGGTTCACTTCCACGGGGCTGGAGGGCAGGATGGGAAGGATGCGCTGTGGGATCCTTCCCCCATTCAGCACATTGTCCAGGGGCAGAGCTGCGGTCGCCCACTTTGAAACAGGAAATAAAGAAGCGATCCTCCAGAATCGGGCTGTCGGTTAAAAAAAGAACAGCAAACACATTAAAAAAAACCCAAAACCAAACCAAACCAAAACCAGCTACAGTTGCAAACAAGGTGTTTGCAGGAAGCACTCACCCGGAATGCACCAACAGCCCTTTGCTGCAGCACGCAGCGCTGGTAGCAGGGTGAGCACACGCACAGGGTGCACACAGTGCCCCACACAGCTCTGAACTCCCATCTCAGGAGCACAGAAATATCCCAGCAAACTTCACATAGGCAACTGAGCATCCATGCAACACCTACAGAGCAGCCTTCCTCCCATGCTGTCATCAATTCAGGATCCCAGATACAGAAAAGAACAAAGCCCACACGTAATTCTGCATTGAAAACATTTATTTTACAACAGTGGTTTCAGATAACTTAGCAATCTTTATTTTAGTTTCTATCTGGACATACGATACACAAATTACCATGCTAAAACATAAAATAATTCCTTCTGCTGTAACTGCAGGTATGTACAGGAGCTCAGTAGTATCCAGTGTTACAATCCACGAGGTTCCGACAGCCACATCTACTTACATACAATTCAAAGTATGGTCCTTTAGTAACATAACAAAATATATATATGTCTTTATTATAATTGCTTCTCAGATGCATTTATACTTTGTGGGGGGTTTTTTTGCAGTTTTTTTTTTTATTTTGTATTTTTTTTTACAGTCTTTTTTCCTTCGCTTTCGGCCACTGATTCCCCCCCCCACCCCACAAAAACCCCCCAAACCCCCCCCCCCCTGCACCCAGCTGTGCCTCTGCACAGATCACCACCTAGCTTCAGTTTTATGCTGTGCAACAGCTCCAAGTCCTTCAAATCCCACCTGTGAGCACTGCAGACTGAGCCCACAGACCACGCTGCGCCAACGCTCACGTCTCCATGCACCCCAACAAAGAGGGAAGGCTGCCAGGGTGGAAGGCTGCTTTTCCCTCTCCAAGCAGGCAGCTCTCCCATTTGTACCACCTGTTTATTTATACAACAGGAGCCTTCCATCGCTTCCCCCCATCAGTCACAGATCCCATCTGGTTTTCCCTGCAGCTGAAAGGTGGAAGCACAGCTCCGGACGCACAGAACCTGTCTGTCTGTGAGAAGGACTTGGGGCCAAATTCAGTGTTTTACCATCACAGAAAAACAGCAGCAAGGCCTGGGTGCACACCTGGTGTATAAACATGTACATATGTGCATATATACATACATACACACACGATGCTGCAATCCAAAACCTACAGCACAGCTTTGTGAGCCGACTCGCGCTCTGTGAGTACGACGCGCCGACAACTGGAAGAGGAAAGAACCCGGTGCAGTGACCTCCAGAGATGGATCTCAACCGCTTTCCAAACACCCCACACACCAGCAGCACGAGCCAAAGCTCTTCCAGTGTCGCCCCTGGGTTTCAGCTCCTTCCCTACAGCAAAGCCAGAACGGTGAAGCCCGGCTCCTGTCAAGCAGGCTGGGGCTGAGGGACGTTGGCAGAGCTCAGAGGTCGCCCCGTTTGGAAGCCATCGCTGTACAGCACGGTAAGCAACTGCTACAGACCACGAGAACACACCCACATTGCTGGTGATGGGGGAAAGAGAGCAGAGAAGACAACAGCACTCAAAGAAGAATGGCCATGTTATAGAAGAGCTTCCTCTACACATGTACACATACATAAAACCACCAGAAGTCGCCAGCGTCTATCCTTGAAACAAGGAAATCCACTGCTCATGTTAACGTTGGCATCTTATTTTCAAACACAAGTTTGTCTTCCAGATGTATGGCATTTGGCTTGTGCAAACATAAAAGACAGACAGCTTCCCCAGCAGTTCCCTCTGGCACAGAACACATCCTTCTGGAATGCAAGGAGCATTTCGGTCCCAGCACTGAAGCTCTGAGCACAACGCATGGAGCAGAACAGGTCCTGCAGGACTTGGGCACTGACAACTGCTGCTGTGTCAGCTAAGGGTTACACTTCTTCCAGGGCATTATAAGCAGCTGTTGGTGTAGCAGAACACCACTAGATGATTTCCACTACAATACAGAGAAGCAGCACCAAACAAGGAAGCAAGTTAAGCTTACACCAACCTTACACTGCACACAGTGGCACTGGGGTTACGTACCAGCGCTCAGATTCTAGGATTAATGCACAGAGACAGCATCTGGAATTAAGAACACGAGGCAGGGGCTGCCCAGTGCCACCAGTCCTGAACCTCCTGTTCAACATCACGTCCAGTTGCAGTGAGTGGGGAGAACCACAGCACCGACACGTCCTAAAGGAGCCCGAAATGTCAGTGACACCAAAGGGCACCGGAGAGACCGTGGGCACCAAGTACATGAGAACAGAGCAGCTCTCCTGGAGCCCAGTGCTCTGAGACACAGCCTGAAGAAGCACACGTGGGTCCCTCTACACCACAAGACTTTAAGAATGGGACAGGAATGTATTTTCTGCCAGGCTCCCACCTGTGGACACCCCCGGGTGCATTTATAGGCTCCGACACAGAGGGCTGGGAGAAGCCACCCATCCCACAGCACTGCTGCAGGGCAGCTGCTCACACCTCCTCCACACGGCTGCAGGCTGTGTGCAGCCCGGCCCTGCCCAGCATCACACATTACCAACACGATGAGCACTAATATCTAAAGCAGTTTAAAAATATTACAAATTTAAAAATAAGACTAAAAAGGGAACGTGGCTAGAAAACATCACTGCGTGGTATCAGCAGAAATCTACACCGGATCGGACGCCACTGAGGTTCACTTCAGTTTATATACAGATAAATAATTCAGAATATCCTACATACGTCACTAACTCAATGAAACTGGCATCTAATGCCCTTTGTTTGCTTCAAGTGAGAGTGCAGCTGGGCATCCCCAGCCAGAGCAGCAGCTCCCTCTCCTCCTGGGCCCTGCAGCCTTGCAGAGGGGCTCCTGGGGGCCGTCCTGCACGAGGAGGAGCCGCAGGGCAGTGCCAGGAAAAGTGCTGCCAAGTGGTTCTGTGCACTGGGAGGAGGTTGGGCTGCTGACACGGAGGTCTCAGGCAACTCATAAAACAAAACAAACGACCAACTAACAGGAATGCGACCTACAACAACAACAGAAATCGAAGCTCAAGTTTTAATTCTGGCAACAGGCTGAGCAGAGAGTGGCAGCGCTCAGGTGGAGCTTTGGAAGGAACCACCCTGTGTCCGAGCAGTGAGCAGGGCTTGGTGCCCGCCAGGCTCTGCTGCTTTGCATCTGGTAGCTCCACCAGCCCACACCCCGAGCCACACCACATTTGTTCACCATTATTTCCAGCACAACTTTGTCTTCACTGGGATTAACTTTTGGCCATTTTGAAGTGCAACTCACGTTAGAGCCCAGGATGCTCTTATATCTTATCTACAGCAACACAACCAAGCAGGCATTCACCCATCCCTTATACAGCTCAGGAAGAAGTGCATTAATAACTTTAAACTCAGAGGGTAACGTGGGCAAACAAACCATTCCAAAGAAATCACTTACAAATGTGTTTTCTCCTCATTCCCCTGCGCAGCTCCCCTTGGAGCACCCAGCACATCATGCTGGCACTAACAGGACAGGCCTCACTTGCCGTTCACACACCACCCACAGAACAGCTGAAAGGAAGGCAGCAGCTCTTACAGAACTCCAACAGCCCCTTATCCTGGGTATCACCTTTGTCAAGCAGTGCAAAACACGGACAAAGGTGTCACCTCAGCCTCCACACGGCAGCTCTGCTGTCAGCAGTCCCACACGGCTGGTCCGTGCTGCACAGCTGGATGGACACAGGGAGCATTACACAGCACGCAGGGTTAACTTCCTCCTGCTCTTTCCACCCACCCAACCTCACCAACACGCTCATTTACACGGCCTCAAAGCACTACCAGCTCCGTTACCAACAACATGAAGTGACCCACGCAGCCTCTAAGGGCAATTTTAGCCAGCCAGCTCTGAGGGAGGAAGCCTGCAGATGGCTGTGCAGCTCAACATCGAGATGTGGCGCCAGGCAAAGCCTACAAGGACAGCCAGCGTGATGCTATTCAAGCTTTAAAACTGCTTTCCTTTTTAAGGGGTCAAACAAAAGCTTTAATTAAATAATGACCTCAAGCCAAATAATGCACTGCTGTCCTCAAGGCCACCCAAGAGAGAGATTCTGAGTTAGAAGCATCTTCCAGTAATCCACAGCATTTCAGGACAGAAGGACTACCAGCAAGGAAGGAATCACTAACAAGTGTGCTGCTTCAATCTAGTCAGTAAATCAGGAGTGTTTGGAATCTTTGGAACCTGACGTGGCACCAAAAGCATCCCTTATCTGCAGCAGGCTGACAGGCAGGCAATAAATGTGCTGGTACCCAAGCACACACCTCACAGTGCTCATGTGCCTTCGTGTCACACTTGCTGTGCCCTGCCATGTGCAGCTCATGCAGAGTTGGAATGAAAATCTGTTCAGGATGGTTTTCTGGCAGCAGATCCCCCCCTCGTTTCCTGGCTGCTTCCTACAGACTGACAGAGCTCTTTGCCCCCCTTCCCAAGTAACACCTGTATCTTGTAAAAGAGCAGCATGAAAGACCTCAAATGAAACCTGGGATGGAAGGCTGTGAAAAGCCTCTCCACAGAGACAGGTGACCAACAGGGGAGGGGAGATGGAGGTACAAGGGACAGGAGAGGCATTGTGATAGAAAACAGATAGACGTGATCAAGGTAAGGAGAAGGCAATTAACTGCTAATCATGCCATGTGTAAGCTTACGAGTTGCTGTTCCAGATCCCGGCCCCGTATCATTCAAACCAAGGTTATTAATAACAAAATATGCCAGCAATTCAGCAGCTAAAATGCCTATTTAACAGTTAAATCCCAATGAACAGCTGTTTCAAAAGCAGTATTCAAACACAATTTGGCTTCAAAACAGCTCAGGAAACTTTTCAATCGTTTCCCCACCGTTGTTCTGAGGGAAAGAACACTGGTGTAAACAAGTCTAAAGGTAAGACAATGTGCAAATCATACAATAGCAACATAAAAAGTGTTTTGTTCTTAAAAAGCCATTTCAGTACTCCACAGAGACGCTCATGAGAAAATTACAGGGCTAACATACTGTCACAACTTTAAAGAACAACACAGGACACCCCACCAGTCTATCAGCATCTCAGACTGTTAGACAAAAATTAAAAACACAGCAATTATTAACATTTATGCTGTCACCTACTGCCTGTGTTCTATTCACCTGCTAGTGAAAACCAATTAACCAGTTCCACTTTAAGATTCTCACGCATTCAAAGAAGCTGCACTATTTGGTCTGTAGCATTTCAGGAAAAGGACTGAACTCAAACCAGAACAGAATTGTGCTTGAAGTCCCACTGTCACCACCACTAAACCCATTCACAGCTGCCTTTGTGACAAACCACGCTCTGTGGTCACACCATCACTGCAGATAACCCTTGTGCAGAAAGAGCTGCTGATCAGTTTAATGGTTCCAAGAAACTCTCCCTCCTTGTTTCTCAAGGTGCATTCATTGAAGCTGTAAACCAGCATTAAAAGAGAATTCTAGCTCTGCAGGACTGGCATTTTTTGGTTCTTGGCTTTGTAAACTTGCTTCGGTAGCAATGCAGAAATAGAAGAAGGAATAGGAGAATTGGCTTGTTGCACCCAAATGAAAATCAGGGACTTTCTTTTCAGGGTCTTTGACAGCTTGGCTGTATGAAAGTATGGTGGCTCCTGTGAAACTTGAAGTCTCATTTTAGGCCAGTACCACTGCTTGAAATGCAGAATGTCTCCATCACACGTACTGTGACAACTCAATACATTACACCACAGACATTTAACGGAACTCCATACATGCTATTAAAAAAGAAAAAAAGGAAAAAAAGAAAAAACAACCAAAAAAAAAAACAAGGGAAGAGAAAGGAAACATCAGACCGTAGCTAAACTGCTTTACATACTGCATGCTACAGCACTTCAGGTATCATGGAGATACGACACTGAAAGGTGACAAAAGGCTGAAGGGATTACAAAATACTTTCAGCAGGTTGGAAAGCTGCCTTCTAACTGTGGCAGAATTTTTCCCCCTCCCCATTCTCTACTTCTAATGTTCATGATTCTAGTGTTGAGTTGGCCATGTATTTTTTTTTTTTTTTTTCTTAATCCGTTCTAATTACAGTGTTTCCTTAACTTAATTAAATCCATCAGTGTGGTAGCTAGGGTGAGAGTCAGCTGTGAGCTGGGTTGTCTCTGTGGCTGATGCTGGCTGTATCACAATAGGTGCGTCTGAGGCCTCTGAAAAGCAAAGACAAAAGGCTTAGTATGCCAAGGCAGAGGGAAAAAAAAGCAGTGCTGTGTGCTTTGGTAAGCATAAGGTACCTCCCTCTGCAATGCTTTGATAACACCATTGTCAGGGGGTGAGCAACTGCACCCTGCATAAGCTTTGCTTATTTCCACTGTCCTTATTGCTTCTTTTCTTTTTCTCCCCTTTTTCTTTCTTATTAACCCATCCTTATCTCAACCTTGGGCTCTCCAATTCTCCCCCCCCCCCCCATTCTGCTGTGGTGGGAGCGAGCAAATGGCTGCAAAGCATTTACCTGCAGCTGGGTTAAACCACAACACCCATTTCCCTGAAGCTGACCTCACCAGGTTCAGGGGAGTTTTCAGCAACTGAATTTCTGGTGCCAGTTACCCACACAACTGTTTCAACTCTTGTGCTACAGTGACTCCCCCGCAGGGACCTGTGCTGATCTGCCTACAGAACAGGCACTGCTCCTCACACAGCACACCGAGCCCTCAGTCAGGGACTGACACACTGAACACCAGAGGTTTACAGTCCTACAAACCTCACGGCTGCACTGCTTACCCCTTTCATCTGACTGCAACTGTGCCTCCAAGTCCTCTGGAGAGACGTAGTATTCCTGCTCCTCGCCTTCAGGAGGTTTAGGTTTACACTTCCCACAGCAGCAATTACAGCAGCAACACAGACAGCAGCAGCAGTAGCAGCCTGTGATGAGCCCACAGAACACGAACAAGGCCTGTAGGAGACAGAAAGCAAATTCCACAAGTGAGAACACACAGTTTTCAAACGGAGTCCTTGAAGCACTTTAAATGCCAATCCAGAACCATTTCTCTTTGTGCTTCAATTTACCTTTGCCCACCAGCTAGACAGCACGAAGTACGTGTTCACATTTTCTTCTCCAAACTGCTCTGCTACATACAGACCCAGGGAGCCATATTTATCATAAATGTTTCTCTTTGTCGCATCGGTCAATATTGCATGTGCATTATTGATCTCTTTAAATTTTTCTGCTGCCTCTGGATTATCAGGGTTTTTATCAGGATGGTATTTCAGTGCGAGTTTCCTGCCAAAAGCAAAAAAGAGATTGTAGATTAGATGCTGGGATTTGGGTTCCTGGTTTGGGTTTTTTTCAGTTCTGCTGCTTGTCACTGAAGAGAAACTTCCAAGTGCCACTGAGAATCTCTCTCCAAGGACAGTTTGTTCATTTCTCATTCACTTCCCTGTTGATTCCAAAATGCTACAGCACCATCCAGCTTTACTCACAGCACTGACTTCAGAGTGTTGGACAGGATCCTTGGAAATCCAGTGAAAAAAATTAGGATACTGAAGACAAGAAGAAAGCACTTTGCCCCTCAGCTCCAGCGATTTCCACCAGCAAGTTTTGCTCCTGCTAAAGCAAAGGCCAAGCTAACAGAAAAGAAACACACCACAAGTCTCAGATACAGCATCAAAGAACAAAGAGAAGCTACAATTCATCTACAGTGTCTCAACACAAAAATAGAACAGAAGCACTTGTGGTTAATTCACCAGTTGCTTTGCAGGTACAAGGCACTTCAGTGCAAGGCTGGCTAGAACAGAACCAGCTTCAGGAAATCACAACGTACCCCCCCACATCATTCTAGATCTCTTTCAACTACATGACAGCAGTTTGCAGTCCCCAGAGATCACTGAATACAGCACAAAAACTCAGATTAAGCACTGATAAATTTGCAAATTCAGACACAGCCCAAGCAATAGAAGAAATCAGTTCTGGCCAGGCATCTCCTGACTGCACGATTGCAGTTTGAGTCATTTGTGCTTCGAAGGAGAAAAATGATTCAGAATGATAGTTCTAATAGTTCTGCACCACCAAAAATGGCAGGTGACCAGCAGGGATGTACCAGCAGAGCCCCGTGTCTGACAGCCACACCGAGAGCCTGCAGACATTTACACACCACAGCTCCTCAGGAGGGAAATATTCAGACAAATGTACAGTAAGGACTTGTGCAAGCATAGCTTTGGGTGCACACAAACACCACAGCATTCAAACAGTAAAGTGAGCTGCACTCGAAACATTTGTAGGCTGTAAATTATGCTGCTTGGGAAGCTAACATTATGCAGGGCTGCCAAAGGTGCCACAAGAGAAGACTGAGATAACCAGTTTTCATAATGAGAGGGAGGGTACATCAACTTAAAGAGGACCTAGCTACTACCAGGTTGTGATAGAGAAATACTTTTCATGTCACATTTCCTGCATACACACTGATCCCACAGGCCAGCAAAGGACATTCCAGATCAAATGGAATGAAAACAAGAAGTGGCCACTAAAAGAGCAGAAGAGGCAACAGGATTAGATGAAGCTCCAGGTGTGAATGAGGCAGCTCTTGAATCCCCCTTGAATCCAGCTGTGCCCTTCTCCCCTAGAAGAAAGTCTTCTAGGTTCCATCCCCATGAGGTAAAAGTGTTTTTCAGTCCATTGTGCTAGAAAATGATTGCCCCAAATGTGCATTGGAGGACTTGGGGAAGACACAGATAATTCTGGACCAGTTTATTCACACGTTTCACTCAGTCATTGTTGGTGGCATAAAAACTGGCTTTGAAAGGGAAAAGCTTTGGTAAACACTGAAGATTAAAACAAAACTTCTGAAAGGAGCAACCTCAAGTGAAGATGACTGCTGACACCTAGTGTGATGTGAAACACACTGCCACTGCCCAGGTAGTCCCAGCATGGCTGCAGCTCCCTCCTACAGCAAAGAACAGATTGCATGCAGGCAGGTTTGGAGGGAAGGTAGGAAGGAGGTGAGGATGGTTTGTTGTTCATTCAATTAATGGGGAACCGTTCCGTGTGACTAAGAAAAAGGGTTAAGAAGAAATGTTCTTTTAAAAATAACTCCACGGACATTTTCAAGATGTCAAAAGACATTTGGAACGTGGCTTTAGAAAAGAAATCACTGCTGATACCCAGTTTTCACTCTTATTTACATCTTTAATCTACAATTCGCCGTGCCAGAACTCGAAATGATGGACAGAAGCGCAGGACTGCCCACCTGTGGTCTCTAAACCACACACAGAGCTGCACAACACAAAGGGAGAACTGCGTTCTGGTGGCAGAGCTACGGCTTCGCTCAATTTCATCTGGAGAGTTTTCAGAGCCATGCAGCACAGTGGAGAATTTCACCTGTTAAATCCTTGCTGTCATCTGCCCCAGCTCTGACACACAGATGCTGTCAGTGACAGTGACATGCAACTCCATGCAACTTCTGTTAAAGCAAACCACGTTTCTCCTCCGTTTTCTCGCGTGCTTTTCTCACACAGATTTTAAATAAACCAACTGGAGCCTATATATAAACGCCTCATCTGTTGAGCACCTCAAGATATTGGTTTTATTGGGTGATGCTTGGAAGACTGGAAACGTTACCTGTATGACTTTTTAATATCATCAGAAGTAGCATTCTTGTCCAGCCCCAGCACGTGGTATAGTGACTCTCCAGAGGTAGACAGCGAGCGTTGCCTCTGGTCTGCCATCTTGGACTAACCTGAACACAGAAATGTCCCTGCCAAAAAAAGAGAGAAGAAAAAGATGAGATCAAGAAATGCTTAAACCAGAAAGAGCAAAGGCCTTGAACAAATCAGCCCTGAAACTGGAGGCTTTGGGGTAAGAAACTTATGTGAAAATTCACATTTTAGGTCTTAATGGGCTTTGAAGAGAAAAGGCTTCTTAATACACGTGGAAGTATAAAGGTTGCCAAAAAAATCAGGGAATTCTCAGCAAAAGCAACAGTTCCCAGCACAGAGCACACAGCCCAGTCACTGCTGTATGTACTCAGCTCCACTCTTTAAAAGAAACAAACTCAAAATCAACAGCTGAGGTCCAGCTGTAAGGATCACACACACATCCCTGTTGCTATTGCACTGTCTTTCTCAGTCTCACTGTTATTCACTCCCAATAACACCTACATGAATAATGGACAACAGGCTGCTGTCAGGTGGAGCTGCCTTCTGCACCACAGAGGTGAACTCAAAGTTCCAACTCCTTAACCAGGGCTTTTATTAGCATTCTCCATTGCATGCATTCCATACATTAAAAGAAAAACCACAACCACCTCCAAAAACCCAAATCTTATCACTGAAACCAGGCACAGCAGAATCCGTTAGCCAAAATCCAGCAGACCTAGGCCAATGCTGCTCTGAGAGAGAGAGAGAGAGAACACCTGCCTGCTTTGGGAGGAGGCAACCACCCCTGTAACAACATCAAGCTGTGAACCAAACATTTAACATACATGCTACATAAACCCTCCTGCTGGAACTTAACCTCCTGCTCTACAATCAGACATGCAAGACCCTCGAGGTGTCCCCTGAGCCACAGGCAGGCATGGTTATGTCCTCTAACATCCTTAGCAGCTTAGCATTTGCCATTCTTTAGCTGCAGAACTGCAGCAAGGATGAGCATTGGAGGGAAGACTATTGGCTATTTTTGGATTATGTCATTACAGTTAGCCCACACCAGATTATACAGACTTTGAAAAAGATATTTAAAGCACCAGACTTTTCTAATTTAACCCTTTATCTTATATAATAAAGCTAATAACTTTGGGTTTCAAAAGGCTAACCTCCAAGAGCTACCCTCAGACCTTGCCTGTTTCACTCCTCCGTTCTTTACATGCTCTCAGAGCACTGATACGCTTCACAAAAATACCAGTTCTGTTTCTGCCAACACACAGCTCTCATCCTTCTTGGACAGGGTGACCAAGGGGCACAGACAGGCAGCACAGCTCCCTGCTCATCTCCGAGCCCACCAGTCACTGCCCAGGTGTAGCAGCTTTAAATCAGTTTAACACTGATACCTGCGGCCACTTTGTTTCACTGGAATGCACCTGCTGAACTTGTAAACTCTCATCCAATTTCCTTCGAGAAGTTATTGACAGCTCTGGTAAGTTTAACTAAATGCTATCTAATAAGGAAGCTGATTAATTAATAATGACGATAACAACACTGAAATATATGCAAAATCCGGAAGGTAAATAATGTCTTTTTCTTTTAACAACACAGCATAAAGCTACTGAAAACAACCCACAGAAGAGGAGAGGAAACTTACTAAGAAATAGGGCACCCACGGGAGGCACAGCCCTCAGGGAGCAGCTTCTCACACCAGCAGCCTCCCTGCCCCCTCTACCTAAGCAGCCCCAGTGCTGAGGTCAAAGACTGCTGATCCTGACGTGCAGCTGGTAATCTACTAATCACAGTGCACAGCTGCCCTGCACTGCCTCTTGCACCCATGGCCAAAACCACCTCCCCTTCCTGACACCCATCCTGGGAATTCTCCCAGGCAGCTCCTGCCATACCCAGCAGCATCCAGCCCAGGGAGGCTTCTCCACCACCCCACCACAGTGCTACCTAGAAGTCTGTTGCTCCATTTAGGCCTAATGAGCTTCCTTCCTCGTCAGCCCAACATGCCCTGGGTGCACAGATGCTGCAGGTCACAGGTACAGTCCCTGTGTTCATTAATCAAACCTCCACCGTAAAACTGGGCCAATGGGTTTGGCAAAAACAAATTCAGCTCGATCCAGCTGTGTCTGTCAGTCTGCAGGCTGCCTGTCAAGAATAAAGGGAGACACAGGAGTAACATTTCCTACCGCTGCAGTTTTTAATCACTTCCATCTGAGAAGTTCAGGGTACCTGGGGGGTCAGTGCAATGGGATGCCTGCATTTTCAGTGCCAGAATGAAAAGGGCACAGGCAGAAGAACAGAAGACAAGGTGCTAACTGGAATTCATCTGGGAAACTCGTTATTTAAAGGAACAGAACGGCCTTATTACAATGAAGGTAACCTTTGGCTCTTCAAACATGGAACAGGATTAGAAATACAATAAAGCTGCAAGCTTTCTGCATTCAGAACACTCCATAAAACAGGATATTACCTGTCCCACTGCTTTCACAAGTGGCTCTCATTCACAGCACCGAAAGCTGCTCTGTGTTTTTAAGGAGGGCTGCATCCAGTAACAAACCATCTGCTGTATGCTCTAAGCAAGCAGGATTCCCTCAAGAGGTTTCTCTCAGAAGGCTCTGAAGAAAGGTAATCCCCTGGATTAAACAGCAGCTTTTAACCATCTGTGTACCAGCACAGCCTGCATCAGCCAACTGTGACAGGAAACACCCCTGCTGGCAGCACAGCCACAACGGGGTCATCGGTGCCATCTCAACAGAGAGATTTAGGTTAGACCTGATTGGTGATCTGAAAACTGGCCTTAACATCTGACAGACATCAGTGGTAAGCTGGGCCCTTTTATAACCTGAGTTTAAGTAAGAAAAATAGCAAACTGCAATGACAGCAAAGAGAAACGGGAAGTTCCCTGCCATTCTAGGGAATTAATACTCACAGACCATCCAGTCCTGTGACATCACAGAGCATCCAGTGAGCGCCAGCACCAAGGATGACAGCAGGTCAGGCGGCCAAACGCAGGACTAAAACTTTTAATTTTGGCTTCATGAGCAGAGAGAATTCTCTAAGAAACTTTGAGTGTTGTTTCCTCAGCATTATACTGCATGTAAATAAGTGGGTTTTATTTTTAAGCTATAAGAAATCCAAAACCACAGCACTCACCTGGCACCTAGTTTGCCTATTCTAAGACAAGCAGTAGCTGCCTCCACACCCCTCTGGAACAGGATCTCCTACAAAAGACAGAACAAAAATAAATCACTTTTTTACAAACTCCTGCTGAGCACCTGTAGCAAAGTTGTCATCCCATCAGTTGAACTTAAAGCAGATCAGCACTGAGGCCATCAGGTTCTGGGAGCTGTTACAGGCTCACAGCTGGCAGCAGGGAGCACATCCTGAGCTCTGCGCACCGCCAGGACGCTCGCAATCACACACTGCCCTGTGACAGAAGTCCCAAATAAAGTCAAGATTATTTCTGTTGCCCAAAATGCTTTGTAGTAAATCTCCATGGTGGCACATATTCAGACGTGATGGGCTGTCAGATGAAGGTGCAAATACTTTAAGGTGCAGACCCAGGGGCTGCGTGCTTCTATCTGCAGCTTCAGCCTCCGTTCCCGAGCCTCCTACTACACCAAAGACAAACACACAGCCAAAACGAGGCAGCTCTGAGCACAGAAACCATAACAACTGCTATCTGCTCCAGACTCCAGCCTTCTGCACCTTAGGCATTGGTGAAATAGCTGTACTTAAAACAAGAGAAGTGTGTTTTTTAAGTCTCGGTAATCTGTAATGTTGTTAGAGAGAGACTGCTAAAGGAGCTTAGCTGATGTGAGGGACTGCAAGCTGCAGCTGAAGAACCAAGTCTCACTTTAGCATACAAGGAATGGAACCGGAGAAGATCCAGCAGCACAAAGCAGCAGGCAGCCCTTCCAGCGGCAGAGGCACAGCTGCACCAGTTGCTGCAGGGTGCAGGTAAGAGGAGAAATGATCTACAAACCATCGATTCCTTGTGTAATCCCTGCCTGTTACGTGTGAGGATCAGGAGAAAAGAGGAAAGAAGGCTGACTTATCAGCCGACAGACAGGAAGGCCACCTGAACACAAACTGAGATCAGCAATGGATTGAAGGCACGGCAAGAAGGGTTGTCACACCAACGAAGGGACACACTCGGGACAGTTGCCTGTTCTTCCAAGTGTCTCACTGCCCCAGAACCAGCTCCTCTAACCTCATCTGTCCCACAGATTTGGATGCGAGTCAGACAGTCGCTGCTCCTTACAGCAGTGAGCCAACACTCAGACCTGAACGCCTGCCTCTGTCTGCTCCCACCTCTCCCACAGCTGCTATTATCCAACAATCTCAGGACAGAACTGCCTGCCCCCAGCCCCACACCTTACGCACACTTACAGGTAATTAAAGAATACCATCTAAAGCTGCTCACCACGCCATACTACAGCCAGCTGCAGATGGCCCCTTCTGGCAGCAAGCCCCACCTCCCCACTGCCTCCCAGCCTGAGCAGAGACAGCATCCACCCTTAACAACCCTGGGGCTACACTGAAACTTGTAACAAACTTAAGGGCAGTGATACCAGTCTTGTTCCCCTAATTAGCTTAGCAGATTAAAATTCAGCCATGCAAGTCTGAGGGCTGACCTGTTACAAAAACCTGTGACCTTGTACTTACACAAGAGCGAGTTCCAAACACCCTCACGAACCGTTTCCACACCAAAGCATCAGATACCCATCTTCCATCCCCCCTCCTCACCTACAGTCATTACTCCTTATTTGATTCTTTGTGCCTTCCCTAGTTGGGGTTCCTTTGGTAAAACATTATTGTTTATGGCACTACGGTCGTTTATATGGCAGCGTGCAAGTGTCACAATTACCACATGGCTATATAGAAAAAACTGCATCTGCTTACTCAGCTGTGTTAAAGTCTAAGGGAAACCAGCAGTTCTGCCTGCCCACCTTCTCATCACCCTTGCTTCTCTATTAAAAAACCTCTGCAGTGCTTGAATCACCGACTTCTCATCGCATGCGAGTGCGCTGCAACCCACAGGGCAAAGCACTGCTCGCTGCTGGGGGAGCCATGCCAAAGGCACTGCTCTCCTACAAACAGCAGCACCTGATCTTCGTGGCCTTTTCCAGCCTTCCTGACTGTGATCACACTGATCCGATGACTCTGCTGCTGTCGTTCGTGGGGGCAGATGGAGAGGCGCCGTGGGAGCAGGTGAGCAGGGACCAACGTTATCCCACCACCGCCCCAACCAAACACACCAACCTTCCTATTAAAGTGACAAATAAAAACACAGACAAAGCAGAAACAGATAGCAGAACGTACACAGCTGAGCTCCCAGATCCAAACATCCCCAGCCATGGCACTTGCAAGAGCAGCTGGAGTGCCTCTGCACAGCGCTAGGAACCCATGGAAGCACTCTCTGAAGTTGGATCCCATTTTTTCCTCCTTTGCAGGTAACTACACCATCTCCCTTCCCAATCTAGACAGAAAGAAAGCAGCTTAATTTCTCTCCACGCACTTTTATCTCATGCATCCAACGGGGCCTTCCCTGCCCAAGGAGAGGAGTGCCTGTCACACGTACCCCCACTCGTGAGCGCTTCCATCCCAAAGGCTTTGCCTTCAGCCAATGGAAAGGTCAAGCACCTCCTCCTGCCAGCTGCACGTCCCCTCTTCTGCTGCTGCACCAGGAGGAGATGCCATCATTTCCCCATTTCACTTCTCAAAGAAGCTGCCAAGAGAAATGCATGTGCTCATGTCACCCTGTGACAAGCAGAAAGCACAGGCCTTCCTTATTAGACCAATGAAACAAAGGCAAAGAAGCACCGTGGCTGTGCCATCTTCCAGAGTTAGACATGAAAACCTTAAGGCCCCTTCCAACTGAAGGCAGTTGGTGATTCTATCACCATAAAGGAGGTTAAGAAAAGATTTTTGTTATGAAACCTGAACTGCCCAGCGCTGCCTCCACAACCCAAACTTCTACATAATGCTATGGCTGGAAAACACAGCATCATTCCTTCCCTGGAGACACCTGGTTGGTGCTGTGGGGGCACCTCATAATGCAGACCTGTGCCAGTCTGTGCTCAGCTCACTGCCTCTGCTGGGTTCATCTGGCTCCAAAACGAAGCCCAGCGGTCGGCCAAGAGGCCTTCATCTGAATGGACACTTTCTCATGGGGGATAAACTCGTTGGTATTTTCTAATTATACAGAGCCATTTCATCAACAAAAAGATTTATTTTACACTACCTCCCTCCTACAGGCAGTGTGCTGATGGCTCCTGCTGTTATCTCACCCTGCAAACATCCCATCCACAATCCATGAGATGAGCCACGTCCTCACAGCCCCACTCAGCCTAGCCTACATAAAGAAAGACACGAGCCCATCATTTAGGAATAATAAGGAAACTGAGAGGTGCTTGTTCTGCCCATTCCCAATACCTGGCTCATTCTGTGGCCTCATCCTGCACAGCCAGCATGCAAGGAAAAGCCCCTCCTACATAGAGCATAGATGCACCTACAGTGGTGCAAATGGGATTATAAGCACAGCACCTAAACATGCATGCATTTTATAAACTTTTTTTTTCCCCACCTGAAGTAACAGAGCAAAGCCAGGAACCTGCCTGCTTTCTGTAGCTGATGCTTCAGCTCCATGGTGCTGAGTGCTGTTCAAGCAGTGCTGTCCTCACAGTGCAGTGGTTAAGCTCTCCCTGTCCTTACAGGGTTACCATTAAACAGCAGTTTGTACACCCATGCGTTACAGCAGCCTCATAACAGCAAGGAAGGAAGAGTGGAAATCACATCACTGGGAGATAATTCTTAACAGCAAGAGGCTTTGTGCAGAAGATGCCAACGGCACGAAGTCACGGGAAGAAGCGTGGTTTTAAGATAAGGGGCAGGAAATGGGGCAGAGGGATTTGCACCTACAGCACAGCTGGAGGAGACACCGGGTGCAGCATCCGAGGGGCTCTGTGCAGCTGCCATCCCATCGCAGGGCCAGGAGCAGACATGGGGCTGCCCCCATCGCCGTCCTGTCCCCCAAACCACGCCGTGTGCTTGGGTAGCTGCAGCCGTGCACCTCTGCTGATTCCATCTGTGTGGCTTTTGTAAGTTAGCAAACAGTGTGTGGAGCAACTTCTGAGTGCTGTGGGGATGAACTCAGGGCGTGCAGAAATCAGGAACTTTGGCAGGCAAGAAAGAAGACTGAGGGGGGTGGTTATTACAGAGAAGTGACATCTCCTATTGCCCAGGCTGAACGTTGCTGCGCTTCGTGCCGCTCAGTGCTCAAACAGTGTCTGTCAAACTGAACGCATCTTTTCCCAGCAGTAACTTTGGGGCCTCCTAAAAGAACCCATGTGTTGCACCGAGCCCCCAGGATCAGCAGATCAACGTTCTGAAGAAGAGATGTGGTTTGTCACCCGATTCTCTTCCGTCACTCAGCCCCATAACGTGCTGCAGTCACACCTGGCCGAGCTGCAGCCTCCCCTGTCACAGACACAGTCAGGTCGGCGTCGAAAGGAAAGCAGCCCTGTAGCTCAGGAGGAGCAAACTGGGAGCAAACCTGGAGCAGCCAAGCCTTGCGTTGCGTGCCATGCACTCAGATGGTGGCACAGAAACAATATGAGATCACAAAAAATTTCTGAGCATAAACACAATTGCTGAAATATGACTGCCATCACAGTAACAGAAAGTCCTGTAAGAGGAGCAACGACAGATGGAAGGGAAAAGAGTATTTTCATTTGAAATACAGCCAAAATTTCAAAGACTCGGAAAGGGGAAAACAAACAGAGCTGTGCAGGTTTCTACTTTTTGTGCCCCCAGATTACCAGTGAGCTCTGGACCTGACTGGGGTTTTTATTGCTGCTCTGGACCTACTGCCTGTGTTCTTCAGCGCAACACAGCAACAATTTGGGAGCAAAAAGACAGTGCCGCAGCATCTCTGCTTCCACTGAAATGCCATGGATGACACAAAGGAGGGAGGGAAGGAAACAAACTCCTTTTTGTTTGCAGAACGTCTCACCTCCCAGCACTGAGTTATCCCAGAGCACACCCTGCAACGCCAGCACTGCCAGAAGTTGTCCTGAAGTCCTTTGGGCACCACAGGAAAATTGCTCTTTCAGTCCACTCTGCAATCAATTTCTCTTCTAGTCCAACCTGGGCAATCCCTCTCTTTCCTCCCTCCCAACGCGCACCGTACTTAAATTATTAGAAGCAATTCATTAGTGCAATTGAATTTGGCACCTATTCCTCAGCCACCTTATGCAGGACCTGACCCGTTTTCTACCAGAAGCCAACAGCAAGGCCCAGCCCAAAACCAACATAAAACTTCCCAATCCTTGTGCTGGAACTGCAGCTGGTGCGATGCTCCCAGACACACGTGGCCAACAGGACCCACATGAGGACATCAGAACTACTGCACACCAGTGCACTGCATGCATGAACACATGGCCTTCTGACAGCTGTACTGCAGAGAGTGGCTATTCAGCACACCCAGCAGCATCTCCCACATTAACACCTCCATAAAAGCAAACCCAGAGATAACGCTGCCTGCTTTGCTGCTCAGGTCCGGCTCTCACCTCGCTTCCCAAGCAGGAAGCTCCACAGCATCGTGCTGCACCCGGCAGTGAAGTCAGCAGCATTGTGTCAGCCAGCAGAGAGGTGTCAATGAGGGATGAGCACAAAGGCAGAGCGCTGCCTCATCCCTCTGCTGCTCCCGGTTCTATGGTGCATCCCCACAGCATCCTGACCAGAATCCTTAATTCCAACACCGCCCAAATAAAGGGAATTACGCTGCGTCCGCAGCTTTCTGACTGGAAAGGCTTTCTGGCAATACGTCATTTGTTAATGGCATCGTCACCAAGCAGTCACAAATTACATGTAAAACATCACAGGGAACGACGTAAGGAAGGGGAAGCACAGAGATCCCCCGAGCGATGCTCGATCGCTGCTCACCCGTAACACAAACGCTCTGCATTCAGAATTCAGCTCTCCAGGCCCTCGGCTGTGTTCTGGGGGGTCTCTGCAGCCCCACACCGCAACACCGCTGCTTCCCCAGCAAAGCAACGCGCGCGCAGGCAGCGGGAGGACGGGATTTCCACCCCCCCCCCGAGCACGAGGTTCCCACGGAAAGAGCCACGACGCCGTAACGGTGATGCTTTTTTTCCCCAGCCCCGCATAACGAAGGGATGCTTCACTAATCGCGGCGGCCCGCTGCCCCCCGGGACACCCCGGCCCATCACGGAGCGGCAGCACGGAGATGCACTGCCAACATCCCACTGGGCCCCGCCGCTGCCCGCCGGCCCGCCTCCCCCAGCCATCCCCGTTCCGTCACAGCCCCTTCAGGCCGCTTCCCCTCAGCCCCACGGCCTCCATTCATCCCCACGCAGCCCAGGGCTGTTCCCGCCCGCTCCCTCAGCCCCACGGCGGCCCTTCGAGGCTCCGTCCCCCCGCCCCCCCCGGCCCCACAGCCTCTATTGAAGACCCATCCTCCTCGGCCCCCGCACGGGCCCTCCCCGGGGCACAGCCTCCGTTTGGGCCTCAGCCTCGCGCCCGTACAGCTTACGTCTCAAACCCCCCCCACCCCCACCTCGGGTCGGGCCCAGCGCTACGAAGCGAGGCCCGATCGGCCCAGCGCTCACCTGCGCCCCGCGGGAGGGCGGACTGGCGGGCAGCTGGAGCCGCGCAGCCCCGGGGGGGGGGGGGGGGCGGGCCCCGGCCGGGGGGGGGGGGGGGGGGGCCCACCCCCCCAGCGCCCCGCAGCACCGGGACCCGGCGACGCTGAGCACGGGCGGGCGGGCGGGGGAGGGGCCTGCGCGGCGCGCAGCATGTACGGCGCCTGCGCGCGCTGCCCCGCCCACTTGTCGCCGCGCGAGCACGCGGAGCCCCGCCTCTCCCTGCCGGGAGCGCGCGCGGACGCGGTGGAGCGCGCAGAGAGTTAGCGCGGGATGGAGGGGGTGGAAGGCGGGGCTGCGCGCAGCGGGCCGCGCCCTATTGCTGACCCGGGAGAGAAAAGTGGCCCCTACGGAGGGGGAGCGGCAAAAGGTATCTTCCCTGACCGGGAATCGAACCCGGGCCGCGGCGGTGAGAGCGCCGAATCCTAACCACTAGACCACCAGGGAGGGTTGGGTGAAGTGCTTGTTACGCTCTCTGTAAGCCGAAGCACGGAGCCCCGCCGGGTACTTTTTGTAACTGGCTGCTTCATCTGCTCTGTGCTGCCCCGTCGGACAGAACGACCCCGTTCCCTGCAGCCTCCAACCCTCTACTCAAAGCCTCTCCATCTCGTGCTCCCTGCAAACCACCTTGTATTTAGGTGCGGGTGTTACCCAGCCCCTGCAAAGCAGCACGGTTTCCTTCTGATGCCTCAAGTGGCCTGAGAGACGCGCAACGAGCTTTCTCAAACCCTGTCCTACACCGTGCATGAACCACGGGGGCAGCGGGGCTCCCTCTGCTGCCCTTCTAAGCCTAAGAGCGGCTCCCAGCCCAACTCACACAGCCGTCACTTCGCCTCCACGGTGACCGTTTCAATCGGAGCTTCCAAGCTGCTGATTGATTCCCTGCGGTCTCCAGCTGCGCACGTGAGCCAGCACCGCAGCTGCTGCTTCTCCACCTTACATTCCCCCAGCTCCTGCTGTCACTACTCGGGAAGCCCGAGGCACGGGCAGAAAAGGGAGCAGTGTGACATCACCTGGTGCAAATGTGGGCCTGCCACTTGAAAATCAGAGCATAAACACTTCTTAATGCATTGCTCCACAAGATGCAGGCAAGGCAGAGGGATGCTCCGTCCCTCATCCCCGCAGGAGACCAGGACTTCCCTGCCAAGTTCACAGAGCACACCTAAAAACAGACCAGTAGCATTACAAGAAATAAAACACTCACCCCGCTTTCTCCCAAAGGAATGCTTTATTGACAAGATTCCTCAGAATTGATCTGTGCAGAGAAACAGTTCCAGACCCAATCTCCAGCAGCGCCCGTCTCACCGCTCCTCGCACAGAGGCCAGCCTTGGTCAAACAGGGCAGGCTGGGACACTCCACTCCTACTGCCAGCACATCCGCTGCTACTCACACTCAGGGTCCCCATCAGGAGGGGAGCAGGGGTGGGGAAAGTGGGGATTAATCAGCAGAAAAGTGTCAAAACTTGCTTCTCTAAAGAAGGGCCAGGCAGCCCAGTCCCTTCGGGGTGATAAACCACTAAAGCTACCAGATATGTACATAGGCAAGCCTAAAGACCTGAATAAGTCCCACTTGGCCTCTAAGGCACAGAATTGCTCACTCTATATGGAGGTGCATTGCCTAGAATAAGCTCAGGCCTCTGTAAGACAACTCACAACTTATCAGCTCCCAAGCTATGAAGCTGGGCATCAAAAGAGCAAACCATCTGCTCTGGGAACCAGTGAGCTCTGTGACTTTCTGCTGGTTTTGTAAACCAAGGTTGCAGCTGGGGCTTTCAGCTGAAAAACCCACACAGTCACAGGCAGATGCACCAGACAGAGAGGCCCACAGAGAGCAGAGTCCTTCCAGTATAGCATAGCACTGCCAGCAACAGCTTTGTCCTTTTTAAACCTGGCCCTGTTGCTAGCAGCCTTCAGACTTCTTTTCCTCCAAGAACAAAAGCTGAGAAGGGAGAAGCAAGTTTTATACACAGGGCAATAGAGTGCACCACTGAACGTTTACACAAAAACTGGCTCACAAGCATGCTGCTACTACTGAATGATGCAAAACTCCAGTGCTCAATATCCAGCTTTATAATCCTTATAGTCTTCTCTATAGAAAAAAAACCAAACATAAACAAGTAAAGCATAAGGTGATGTAAGGCTTGCAATTCAGTTTCAGAGTCCAAGGGAGCATTTCCCCAATACGATGCCTAAGCTTTTTTTGCTGTTGTTAAGCTTTATTTCTTTAAAGTTCATTGCATTTAAAAATAAAGATCTTAAGTTTTGTTAAAGCTAGAGCATTAGTGTAATAACGAGGCAGCTGCTAAGTGAAGTTTCCCTCTTGGAAGCCCAGAAAAACAAGTGTTTGCCCCATTTAACAGACTGCTCCAATGAGAACCAGAGGAAGCAGTAATAGGAGAAGCCTGGGAGATCAGGGAGTAACTGCATGGCAAGCCCTGAAGAGAGAACACAGCCAGAAGCTGAAGCTAAGATGCCCCTCCTCTTGGTTTCTCCTCTAACTGCCCTCCTCACACTGCACATGGCAATTTAACTGTTCCAAGAGACAACAGAAGTGGAAAAACTTTTTTTTTCTACACCAGTGGCATTTCTGAGCTACTTTAGGGAAACTCCATCTTCAGTGCTCTCCCAAAAGGATAGCACAGTGATACAATTCATCTACAAACTTTAGTGTAAAATATTATCTGTGTACAAAACTTTGCATTCTCTTTATTTGACTTAGATCCAGCAGCAGTGTCTATGAATGAGTTATGGATCTCTCCAGACTGGCTCTCAGCCCCTTCATGGATTTGAATGTTGTCGCTGTTGTGAAGATTTGGGAGGGAGGAGGCTTGCTCTTGGAGTCGTGCACAGCTGTGCAAAGCCACACTGCAGGTCTAGAAAGGAGCGTTGTCCTGGGGGGGCTTGTCTCCAGCTGAGGGGGACTGGAGGCCATCAGTGCTGTTTTCCCTGCTGCCCACCACTCTGGACTGAAAGGAGAGAAGCTAGTTAGGATAACAAGAAACCAGTACTGAGATTACCAAGCCAATCTCCCTCGTCAAGGTCACCTACCGTACAGCAAAGACTCTGCATCTGAGAAGCCATTTGCCTCAACAGCAGTTTACAGAACACTATGGAAATCAAAATTTCTGCTTAAGGCTTCACACTGTACAAGGCAAAGCAGATAGTTACCTTTATGGTCCCAACTCTATCTTCAAATGACTTGAAGGTTGCAGAATTCCTTGAAGAAATAGGAAAACAATTAAAAAAAAAAAATCAAAACAAATTAGCTCTTAAGTAAACCAAACCACAGTGTGCCTGGGCTCCCTGCCCGTTCCCATGCAATGCCAGAACACCCACCACACTCACAGCTCCTCACCACGTTAGCCCTTGGCACAAATGTCTCACGCACACCAGTCAAAAAACCCCACGTACAAACTGTGAAGGAAAACATTTCTGCCATGTGCAATCTATTCATAAGCTAAAAAATTGAGGGGAAAACGTCCTAGCTGTCTAGGGAATCAATGCATGACACGTAGAGAAGAAACTAGTCCTCAGTTCTTCAACTAAAAGCATGCTTTCTTAAATAACGGAAATGAAAAGCTGACAAAGGTTTCAAAAAAGGCTTCGTTTTCCCACCTTGCATCCTGCTGGCAGGAAGGGGAAGGGCCACGTGCCTGAGCCTATGAGCAGTTCTGTTACACAGGTGTGGTCATAACATCAGAAACACTTACAGAAATCCCAGTGTGATAAATTAATCAGCAAAGAAAGCCAGGTCAGTTGTTTGGCACTGAGAGGTGGCTTCGTTGGTGAATGTTCCCAGGGGAGGGCTGAGCAGAGTGCTCTGCTGGACAGTCATGCAGAGCCTTCTCCCCAGGATAGAATGCATAAGCACCATGAGCTGGGTGACAATAAGCCTCATCTCAGGCATTTGGATCCAAATCAGCACTCTACATTTCTGCCACAAAATAACATCCGCTGAGCAGGAGTGAGGATTAACAGAGAGGGGGCTTCTGTGGGCCTTGCCCAGCTCTGGTGACTGCTTCTCTTAAAGGATCACCATCTAATGTACCACAAAGGCACTCTGAGAAGGGCACGTAGCTCCCGAGGTGGAGACAGGAGACTTAAGCTAGGATTCAGTATTAGCTGTGCTGTAAATGGCAAGAAAAAGGCTGTAATCCCTCCCTCCCCTTCCTGTAACCTCTGAAAGCTGCAAATTTCAATTCGACTTTGGTACAGTTGCAACACACTACACTTAGTCCAAAAACAATGCAGGTGCTACCAACCATAAAGAGAGATGGAGTAAAAACAAAACCCCCAAATTACTTAAAGCTCGGGGCACAGTTACCCCATCCTCTGAGCAGGGAAGCACTCACACAAACCAGAACAACAAAGGCACCCACAGTCTCCCACCAACCCCACTGAGGAACCACGGCTGTGTGTGACATTACCTCATTGCTGGCATACTTATCGAGTGGCGAATGGAGTAACTGCTGCTCGGAAGCATTCAGAATAAGGAGGAAAAGGTTAAATGACAGTTTTAAACAGAAGCCACGCACGAGCAGCACGCCCTTAATCCTGCCCATACACAGGCTGCCAAGGATGAGCACGGAGCTAAAATCCCTCTTCTCCCCTTCTTGACAATGAGATATTTAGAAAAGGGCTTTCCAGCTACGCCCAAGACATGAGAGCTCAGGTGCCAACGCTCAACAGCAGAAATTGAAAGCAGGGACAACTGCGGGACAAAAAGGTGCACAACTGGTCTGTCTGTACAGAGCCACTCAAATGAGTGGGTTTTCACTAGTGATGGTTTCTGCCAGCCAGCTGTTCCAATACAAAGCTGACAAAGACAGGAAAAGCACGCAGTGAGTGCTGCCAAAAGGTATGCTGAGTTCGGTGCTATCAAACAGCAAGGTGTTAGAAGCTGCTCAGGAGTTAAGAGGAGCCTTCTAGCTGCAGCTGTACCATATGGCAAGAACTGCAGACTGCAACCATGATGTAAAAGCCAATTGCCAGGCACTGGGTTGAGCTAGGTTTCTCAATCCATGTCAAAAGTGTAGGCGAGGCTCAAATCATCAGCTTCCCCTTTAACGCCTGCAAGGACTTGGCACAGAAACATCTGCTCCGAGAGCAACCTTGGAGATATCTTACCTAAAGGAATGCGAGAAGGGGTGAGCCCTGAGAGAAGCCATTGACAGCAAAAAGAGAAAAGGGAAGCAACAGTCAGGCATTGTGCAGACCTGAATGCTAAATGCAAGGCAGCTGAGCAGGGACACAGTCGCGGGATCACGGTGCAGTAAAAGACTCCTCCTGCAGAGGAAGCCTCTCAAAACAAACTAGAGAAGCAAGTGAAAAAACCAATTGCTTTTCATTAACTCACCCCAGTCTACGCTTACCCACCCATTGCTTTTACTTGATTTTTTTTCTTAGAGCCTGTTTTCCTAAGCTAAGGTTTTTACCAAGCACCAGCTGAGTTGATAAAAACATTTCCTTCCCCTCTGGGCTGTGGCACAAGGACAGCAGGGCCAGGCTTTCTGGCTGAGACCTCCCATAACGGCGCCTGTGTGTTACCTTGCCAAGCCTGCAGACCTGAGTTACAGCTCAGAGAACAAACAGATCTCAACGTAATAAAGATAAGAATATCTGGATGAAAGTTATCACGCATACTCAACACCCATTCTTAAAGTGAATCATTTGCCACCACGTTACCAGTTTCCACATCTGATTTTGCAATGCAGCACTGTCTCAGTCTGAAGTTAGAGTAAGCTTTCCTACTGCCACTACTAAGATTTCCAGGATGTTTTGAAGAGGCTTCTCCTTCTAGAAGCAGCATTTTATTCCACTTCAATATCATTTTTGTCTCTGCAGCTGGAAGCAGTCACAGCAAGTTGAATGTGAAGTGCTTGGCAAGGAGCACAAGGGCTTTTCCTTCCAGTCTGAGCAATGACATTAAGCTTTGGGATTTCATTTCCCCCGTATCCAAGTTGGCCCTTTGGCAACACAGACCCTTGAGACACTGTCTGTGCGTGAGAAATTAACTTCCTCCTTGCTCTCTGTTAAAGGAGAAGAACACAGATCACACGTCCATGCAGCATGCTGCTCTGCGTGCAATACCACAAGCACTGGTGGGCCTGGAGACTTCTTGGCAGTGACCCTTTTTCCTCCAATCACAAGGATTTAAAACTTGTGTGAATTCAGGAGTGTGGGAGCTCCACCTTACAATAAATGTGCTTGTAGTATTATAGACAGTAGCGAACTCAGGCACCACAAAATGCACTGGGAGACAAAAGCACAAAGCTTTTATCTGGCAAAAAGAAAACACCTTCAATTTGCAGTTTACTGGGGTCAGTAAAATGCAGGAACGCCTAAAAGCCAGTTTACTTTTCAACTGTAAGTGGAGACAACAGAAAGAGCTGAATTGGCGAGGACTTACAGAAATCCCACCCATTAACTAAGCTGTTTTTGTTACTTGTGGCAATCTAATAGAGCAACAGCACTAATAAGTACATTTAGTGCATGGTTACTGCATTCACCTCACGATCTCTCCTTGCAATTATAACAGCCTTAACATTTAGAAGTATTTTGACCAGAATGCAGGAACTGAAGGTTTAACCCAGGGCCACGTTGCTGTACTTCACACCATTTCAGTGCACACATTTCTAATGGAATTACGACTGCGCCCTCTGCATATCTAAGGAGATTGCCCATTTATCACACCTTCCTTGTATTTATCAACCGGTGAAGGCTGAATAAACAAGGAAATCCCCTCTGTTATCTCAACACTTCCAGTGCTGGAAAATAAACCTTCGTGGAACGGGAAAAAGCAAGTACAGTAACTGAGGTTGTAGTGTTGGCTATGAGGCCTGGAATGGAGATTCTTGGAACACAAAGACCATCCCCCAGCTATCAGAGAAGTGATCACAGCAGTACGACAGACTTCACTCTGGAAGCTCTGATTGCATATCAAAACCATGTAAAGTTTCACCTGGGGTAGAAAGCGAGCCAGTTCCTGCAGAAGCTTACACTCAGAGCTAAACTTTGTTCAGAATTAGAGATATCGAGGCTTGAATACAGCAGAGAGAATTTCATTTATGTAAGCACAGAAAAACTAGAAGTCTTCTTAAAAAAAATAATTATCATTACTGCGTTCCCCACAGGGCCGTATATACAAAGCACATCCTCCTGAAGTAAATTTGGCAGGGATATCCTCAAGAAGCTGCATCTATTTCCTCATACATCACCCCAAGTATTATCTATAGAAAGGAATTACATGCTTTGAAATCGGTGACTAATGCTGAGCAACGCCATGGCTGCAATGGCCTGACGTGTGAGCAGTGAGCTGGGCCAGCACACACCAACAGCACGGTGGCTGTCAGCCCACCTCCACCACCAGGGCTAAGTTCCACTCCTCGCTCAGCTGTGCATCCCTCCCTCCATCAGCTGGCCCACATGGTGAACTTGTTCTGCCAGTGAAGAGATGCCATGCTGACGAGATTGATCCCGCACATCTTCTGGTGGTAATGCTGGCTGGGAGCTCCCCATTTGATCCAGAGAGTACAGTTCTCATCCCTTTGCCACAACAGCCTGACCAGACTGCAGAATTTAGAAGTTTACTTCACCATTACCAGCTCAGGAAGAGCTGTTACCACACCATAACATCTTGCACCAGCGTCTGGCTGCTGATGTCACAAGTGATTACACATAAATATCTTCTTCCCATAAAGAAGGCAATTTCCAGGACAGAAAAATTAAACCTTGAGTACTGGAAGGAGCAGGAAGTCAGCCAGTCCTCTGCCAAATTCAGACAAGTGAGATGCTGAAAATGTTCACCAACATTACCCTCCAGGAACACAGTAAGTGAGTCAGTGGGGAGAGATCTAGAACAAACCAGCACTGTGTGATCAGAGGCCAACAAGTTCTTACCACTTGGGTAATCCCAGCCACAGTGGAATAGGAAATTCCCTACAAAGAACAACAGCTACCAGTTCAGTCCAAGATCTGGAACATCATATTAAATTCAAGCTCTAAGAATTCTTCTTTAGTCATTTAGGTAGACTGCAGGTTCAGAATTAACTCTCAGTTCCAAGAAAAGCATCAGCAAGATATTCCACATGCAAGAATGTGCACAACACCACCACTAATGGAGAAACAATCTTCAGCTTACATTTCTCCAGACCAGGTAAATCATCAGTTCTAACCTTCAGCTTTTTAACTCCCAGAACCAGAACCCCAGCCAGCAACTGAGGGAATCAGCTCTTAACTTTTCAGCCCAGAGAGTTTTAAATACGCAACTACTTCAGCTGCCATCTAAAGGCATCTAAAGAACCACCAACCAGGAGAAGTCCTTAATATTATCATATCTTCTGCATCAGCTCATGGCTTCCAAACTACACGACATAACCATGCTCAGAAGGCATGCTGCTCTCCTTCCTAGAAAGCTGACACGTAGGGTTTGGAACTGCATGATAAGCAGCATCCAGACTTTGTTCACTTTAAAGCACAGAATAATAATCCTGTTCTAATCTTAAGCCACAACACTGAGAAAATACACCTCCACCATACAGTAATGAATAGAAAACGCAACCTTTAATACTAGTTTCTTATGTATGATGAAAAAGCTGCAGTGAAACTATGACAGTAAAAGAGGGAAGGGAGCTAAGAATGTTCTGCTGGTTCTGCTAAGCGGAGCCACGCTGTTAAGTGCCTTGAAATGGGTTAAAGACTGGTTGAGGGGTAAAAAATAAGTGTTTAATCTGTTCTGAACAACGATGTACGGGGCCACACATAAGAAGGTGGTCCATCAACAGCAGAGTGCTGCCAACTAAGCAGAAAAATGGAAAAAAGCCTTGTTATTGTTTAAAGCTTCATTGCTGTTTGAAACCCAGATCAAAGCACCAGAGCACAAAACAGAAACCTTACCTCATGTCCCCAAGTTTCCTGCTGATAACAGAACCTACGTTGGAAAGGGCTGCTGAAGTCTTCTGTCCTGCTTGGGAAAGGGTTTCTTGAGTCTTCTTATAACTAAGTAAAGAAAAAAAACAACCAGTAAGCTGAACTGACAGGGTTAGGCTCTGAAAGTGAGAAGCATCCCCCAGTTTTACAAAGGAGCCCACGTTAAAGGAAAGAAGCTAGGTTAGTGAGCTGCACTAACTTCACTGAAAGAGCTCCCTCCAGTCTTACGTATAGCAGTCTTGAAGTTTTAAGAAAGCAACAAGTGCAGGATTAACCTTTCCATAACCTTCTGTTATGTTACCACCTTGATCACACTGTCTTGAATTTGACAGAGTTGCAAAAAGAAAAAGCCAATTTTTCACGTGGCAACCTTAATACTACAGCATTGTAACCTATTTGCTCTGTTATTTTGGACACTGAGAAAATTAAGTGTAGGAATCAATCCCATAATATGCCCTGAAGAAGCAATAGGTTGTGGTGTCAGGGTATGGAGGATAGAGGCAAGACTAAGATCACTGTACAGAAAAGGAAATGCAAGGATCAGCATAACTCCCATCACCACAGTTCAGAATTAAATTGGCAGAGAAGTTTCCTATCAGTTACCATTAACCACAGTAAACAAGTCTGACAGCTCGCATTTATCAGCTGATTACATTTGAGTTTCTGCAAGTGCTGCAGTCAGACACTTGAGAACCTTTGTTTCCACAAATGAGACGTGCTTTAGGAACAAAGGTTCTTCAAGTCATGTTCTTTAACTGATACACTCTAAGCTATTCCACAGCTGGTGATTAACATCCACATTTAGGGCATTCTTACAAGACCCAGTCTTGAAAACAAGTCCAAAAATGTAAGCCCAGTTTTCTTTATCCAAGCACATCAGCTTGAGATGACTTTTTTGCCCAACTGCGTTTAGCAGAAGGACATTTATAAACAGAACAGAATATCCCAAGTTGGAAAGGAGCCACAGGATCACCAGGTTCAGCTCCTGGACTCACCTCAGCAGCCTACTGTTCCCACCTCTGAGCTCCCAAGGCTCGAAGCCCCACGATGACAGCTGTATCTACTTCCCATTTGCTCCAAACAAAACAATGGAAGGCAGCATCTTGAACTAGATTCCAGCAGTGCCAACTACATTTGTTTCTTTTGCTTTTTGGTTCAAGACCACAGCCACCTATTTCTGAATCAGGAATGCAGTCCCTCTTGCAATAGCTGGGCATGAATCCTGGGGTAAAAGCTTCTTCAGAAGAGGATCATGTCAGCTCTCCTTCTGCAGTCTGGCTCCCTAAGCCCTGTCACTCACAGCTGACAGGAGACATGGAAGACCATGTGCTCACTAAAACATGCTGTGCCCACTAAAACAGCCATGCTTACTGCACTGCTTGGCACTCAATTCTCCCAGATTAGCACTGAGACCAGAGCAGTGATGAGAGGAAGCGTTTACAGAGGACACCATCACACCTCGCACACATTGGAAACTCTTAGCTATTATGTTGAGCTTCAGCAGATGAGAGATTTTCCAACTACTTTCTCCACACTTGACAGCAGGATTCTTAAGACAATCCAAGATTTAGCACTCAGGTGTTGCTCCTTCCCCCTGAACGTGCTCCTGCACGATGCCAACACAACCGTGAGCTGACATGGTGGTTTAGATCAGGGAACCCACCTGGCTGAAACAAATGCTTGGAAAGAAAAATGAAGATAGCAGACATCAGTTCAATCCAGTCCTGCATCCACAGCTCCTACACACAGACACACCTCCAGCACTGCAACACATGAGGCAGAGCCAGGAAAGCACAGCAGATGAGAAGCTCCTGAACCCAGAGCTGCCATCCATCAGTCAGACGTGTGGGACCATGTCTGTAAGCAGCAGGGACCAGGCTACAAAAGCCTCCAGTGCAACTGAACAGCGCTCAGCTCTGACCCAGAAGTCACAACTACCCTCCTGCAAGTGACACAGCTAGGTACAGCATCTGTATCAACTCAGTCATTCACTTCCTTCCCTCAAGCACACTGGAATAACCCAAACCTGGGAGCAGTTCGGTATGAGCTTTGTAAACACCTCTCCATACCAACAGGCAGCTGGCTGCAGGAGAAGCTGCAGGAAAGGTCTCTGCCCTGAGGTATGCATTCTGCAGTACTCACACATTTCATTGCATCCCTCTCCTACCAGAGAAGAGCCAGACACAAATCCTCAAATCCTCCTTTATCCCAATACCAGCCTGCTCTCACTTGCTTTTATCCAACAGTCGCTGTCTGTACCAATTCAGTCACCCTGCGTCCAGTTTAGCACCAAACCAAAGCTACAGACAGAGCTGACTGTCTGTCCTTGCCCTACTGCACACAGAGGGCAAGTCAAGCTCCAAGGCCAGAGCAGCAGCCACCAGGAAGTTCAGCAGAGCACAAAAGCACATTAACGTCCCGGGTCAGTCAGGATGCTTGTAAGCTACTAGAGAAGCTCCAAAACAACAGGAAAGAGGATTCATTTACACAACAAACCCAAACCACACAACTGAAAACCTCTTCTTTGGTTCTCTTGAACTTGGCTCCTAGCATTTACCAAGCTTTAGGGAAAGGAAACCATTCAGTTTCTGAAACACTGCTGGAATTTTACATTTCAAGCCCACTGGTCTTTCCCATTTAATTGGCATCCACCTTGTTAGCATGAATTGCAATGCTGCCTAGTGCCAAAGCAAGCAGGAAAGCTGGCATGCCACAACTATTCAGGCCCTGAGCACACTCCAGAAGCTCGCTTCCGCCACACACTCCTGGTGCTTATTGAGTGCAAGGAAACAGATATAATGAGAAGCTTTCTATTCCAGCAGGCACACCCAGAGAGGAACTCTGATTAAACACCACTGCAGTCAGTCACACTGTTGGTGAGCATAAACACAAGTCACTCTATTTAGCAAGTAAAATAGTGACTATTTACATTTTCTTAATCTAGAAAACATTCACAGAACTTTGAAAATGGAACCTGCATGCGTAAGTAGTGTAAAAAACAAAACAACTGTCACCTACCCTCACCCATCTAATGAAGAAAACCCTCTATTAACAAGCACTGAAAGCAAGAGACCAGCCTCAAAGGACTGAATTTCATACCTACCCCAGCGAATGGGAATATCCTGCTTACCTAAGACCCACCTTACCATGGTTCAATCAGCTCAGAAAGCAACAGCACAACCTACCTGCTTCCACTGCACTACTGTAAAGGATTTCCCCTACATACAATGAGGTGCAATGAGAAGGATGAAGGCCAGCTTCTGTAACACGCTTCTGTAATTCAGCCCAGATGAGAATTTAATTCCAGACACTTAATAAAAACATAGCTAAGAGACTTTTGCAGCCAATGAACTCAGTACAACAGCTGTGAGGTTTAAGCTGTTCACATCGCTTTGGAGCCTTAAAATGTCAGAGCAGCTGCCTTGGACACTAAAGCTTCATTTGTTCTCATCAGGTACCACAGGCAAAAGAAGAGCTCTTGCTCCCCACAGAGCGTGCTGAGGGGGGACAAGATCAGGCAGACTATTGCACAGCTCATCAGTTGAAGTTACAAAACCTGGCATGCAGCTCAGGTACCCAGTGGCTTCAGCCAGTTCTCCAAGAGCAGGCAGCTGTTTGAAGAGCATCACCTGAACCACAGTGAAACCATTCAAAGACTGACCTGAAAAAAAAAAAAAAGCCTTCCCTCTCTCAGAATAGACTTTTATTAGGGTAAAAAAAGTGAAAGCTGGAAGAAAGAAATGCTTAAATAGATGTAGTGAAAGGACAGGACTGCGAGCAGGGCCACAGAGCATCAGTGGTAGCAGACTGTCACGAAGGCATTTGTTAACGCTGAAGGTTAAGACACTCACGCTTCTGATTGAGTTAATTTTTCATTCCAGTCCTCCAGAGTGCTGCTGGCTGAAAGATATCTACAAACACAATGGAGGTTAGATACAGGTACAGTGCCAAGATTCACGACTGATGCTTCTTCTGACCGCTGTCTTGCTGACTTCCCACATTAGTGTCTCTTTACACTGACAGCACTGCAGGTTTCATTTCTCTGATAACAGCCTTCCCCCTTCTCTGTTACAGACAGAAGAAAAGGAGCTGTTGTTTGAGAGGCAGGAAGACACCCCAGCTCTGGTTTCTTTCTTATCCAAACACCTCCAAACACTGTGCACAAGGAAAGTCTGCAGTTTTGAAGGCGTTGGGAACTGAAAGACTTCAAACCTTCTGCTCCCTTCATAAATACAGCATGGGCAACCAAACACCAACAGTTAAAAGCAAGCAACAGAGAATTGAGCACAGTGCCAAGAAATCTGACTGCCATCCCCAAAGCTGCATTTTACCTGTAGAGTATGAACTGGACAAACTGTTACAATGCACTTCATTCTCTCATCTTTAGAAATCACGTTATAACAAAGTATCTTTGGGACTGTGAGAATTAACACTGAATGCACAGAAAAAGTGCTATGAAAGCATCTGCTGCCACATGTAAAAGTGCTCAGAGGAGGTACATTGCAGGCAGTTCCTGTCGACCCTGGAAAATAACTATGCCTAGTCAGATCAGAACTGCTGACAGGAAGCTTCTAACTCACATTCTCTCAGCTAAATAATCACTTTCTTAAGCACAAAATGCAGAATGGGGAGAATCCCCAGCACAGCAAACAGTCAAGGTCTCCTTCAGTTCAGTTCATTCTGTTCAGTTATGTAAGAATCAAAGTGATTTGTGACTAACCAAGAGAGGTCTAACATGACTAAAGAATACATTCTAGAGACAAAAGCAGGCAGCAACATTTAACACCTGCTTGTATATATTGCAAAGACTAAAATGAATTGCTTTCTAGTGTTGGACAGCATTCAGAAAGGTTCACATGCACCAATCAGAGTCACAGCATGGCAGCTTTCAAAGCCTCCTGTACACGTTTACATTTGCAAAGCCCCTGTTTTCAGCTATGGCCTTCAGGCATCCTATTTCCACTGTGGCCAAACAGAGAGGTAATATTCAAACTGAAACCTACCACATCTGATGAGAAAAGAAATAATTTCACAGTAAAGACAGAAGTTCACTGGTAAGATACCTAATCACAACAGATCAGTCTAACAGTGATCAGTTAAAGTGAGACTGTGGTTGATTTCTTTCATTATTTTTTAATCAAATGTGGTTTGGTAACTGATTGGAATTTTTCTTCAGCAATGGCAAGACTACAAGAAAGATGATAGCAGTAACTTTTACTCATCTCCTCTGGAACTGAGGAGTGCTTATAGCTGGATGTCAGGCATGCTGCTAAGAACAGAGCTCTGCTGCGCCTCCAGCTCCCAATCAACCCCTGATGCCTGTGAGAACAAGGAGCAGCACAAATGGGGAATGCAGCAAGGAGCACGAAGGTGTTGCTGAGCAGCCCGAAGGAACTCACAAGTCAGACTGTGTCACTTTGTCATTCCACTCTCCAAGTTTCTCAGATGTTCTCACATAACTAGAAACAGAAAGTGTTAATGAATATAACTTGAAATATTCATTCCTAGAAGACAACGACACATTTCAGTTACAAAGTAGTAACAGAAATTGAACAGGGGATAGGAGGGAAGATGAGGAAAAGAATGAGCAGTGAAATGAACAGCTGAAGACCTGCCCTGCCGACGTGATGGCAGTAACTCCAAATTCCACTTCAGTTGCACGTGGCTTTTTAGACTGAATTATATCCCTCTGGGTACCCAAGGACCCTTTACATCAGGCAGCTGTGCTCAGATTTACCCCGACTCTCCTTTTGGCACTGTCAGACAGTGCAGCAATCACACACTTCGTTTAGAAATGGTCTTAATTTCAAACCCTGCTTAGGCACAGATGCCCCTGCATATCGCATTCATAGCAGACTAATGCTACAGACTTTTTTTTCCTAGGAAGTGCAGGCTTTTTAATTCAAGGTACACAGCCCAGGAAACAGTTTTTGAACTAACATACAGCTAACATTCCCAACTAGCACCATGCATTACTGAGTGAGCTCTGGCATTTTTTGCACTTCTCTTTGAGCTCGAGCTCAGAACGAGGCAGCAGCAGTCTGCCTCTCAGAGAAATGGGAAGACAAACTGAGCTGTTGAGTAGTGAGCAAACCTTTCACATCGTGCAAGAGAGCATCCAGCAACAAAGCATTCAGACCACAGATATGAAAATCCTTTAAGCTGACACGAGATCCATTCAGTTTACTGCTTTTTAAAACCATCTTTTACTCTATGTACCTATCACAGCAAAACCCTCCAGCCAGTTGGAAAAGCTCTGGAACAAGCTGCAGGGAAATAACTGCTACAGTCACTTCTCCATGTGAAACACATCACAAGCAACACTTACGCGTTGGAGACCTGCACGTCATGCCAGCTCTTAGACAGGTTTTGCTTCAACCCATCCAAGGGAGTCAAACCCAGCTTCCTCTTCAGCTCTCCACAGTGCCTCTCTTTAGCAGCCAGAACTTGTCTGAGAGTACCAATTTCTTCTTCAACCTTGGAAAGAGACAGAAGCACATCTCAATACCACGCTTTGCTAAGATTCTGGGAATTAAGCCAACTTTCTGCCTTGCTGAAAACTAGCACAATTCCATTAACATGAATGTAAAGAACTGGTAGGAACTTCAGGTGCACGCAGCAATTCAACTACACATCAGTGGTGTTGGAACAGTGGCTCAGATTTCAGCTAGAAAAACATAGAAGAAGCCATTGCACTGGTGTTTCAATGGCACTAAAAGAACTCATTCCCTGCACTGTAATTTCAACAGTAGATACCATCTAAAAAAAATAAGTTACCAAATACTCATTCAGCTGAGGTTTCAATCTTATGATTGTTTTCCTCTGATGTCATTAGAACAAAGAGCTTTTCCTCAGAGATCTTTCTTACCAGATTTTCAGAATACTCTGGAGTGGTTTCAGAGCAGAGAGAATTCATTCCTACTTCTTAATTAATTAAAGTTTACCAAGGCCTGCACGGCCATTCAGAACAGTGAAAACCTCCCTTGCTAAAACATGCAAAGCAGAGAACCAGCATGAGATTATCAAGTGTAAGAAAGAATAACCAAAACTACCTTCAGCTATATTACACATACAAATTATAAACTGAACTTTAAAACCCAGAGGGTGCCTAAAGTTTGAGGTCTTACATTACAAGCTCTCAGCTTTAGAAAAGCATAAAGGAATCCAAAACAGCCGCCCATAAAATGTGATAAATATTTAACAAAAAAGGCTGAAGAAGAAAGCACCTTAAGTACCCCATTGTTTCAGCTTCCTAAGGAAAAAGGAGTTGTTTGCATACCGCTCACCTAAAGTGCTGTTTTCCTGCTTAGACCAGAACTAAAAGCCTAAATTAAGCCACTTATTTCTTTAGGGCTCCACATTAAGCAGTTCTGTGCACGAGCAGGCGGTCTGAAATACCTGCCAGCTCTGTGCATTTAGCAAAGAACGCAGAGATCTGCAGGTAACACCACTGCAAGTTCTTTCTTTACTATGAGAGTGGTGAGGTGCTGGAACAGCTGCTCAGAGAAGCTGTGAATGCCCCATCCCTGAAGGCTTTCAAGGCCAGATTGGATGGGACCCTGGGCAGCCTGGTCTGGTATTAAACGTGGAGGTTGGTGGCCCTGCACGTGGCAGGGGGTGGAGATTCATGATCCTGACCATTTCTGTGATAAGAACCCAAAAATGCATCCACCAAACCCTCATTTTTCCTCCCAGCAGGGCAGGATCCCAGGCTCAGGTTTTACCTTGGCGATCTCAGCCCTCAGCTCCTCCTCCTCAGCAGCACTCAGCCCCTCGGGCGCTGCCGTCCTCGCCGCGGCCGCGCCGTCCACAGGAACGTCCATCATGGCATCCGACAGCAGACCTTTGTTGGGAGAGTTAAGGTTGATATCTGTCACAGACGAGAAGCACAGGGCACACACAGTGAGCAGCCAGCAAGCGAAGCACGATATGCAAACCTGGAGGGGAAGGGTGAAGCACAGGGCCCTGTGCTCGCAGACAAAAAAAAGGAACAGAAACCCTCAGCCGAATTCCCCGAGCCCGCACAGAACAGAAGCGCCGCGCTCCGCAGACCGAGCAGAGCGGCTATCGCACAGCGCCGGCCCGACGGAGGGGAAGAGCCGCCTCCGAGCGCCCGCCCGGCAGCCCGCACAGCCTGCCCGTGGCGGAGCTCCCCGAGGCCCGACCCGTTCCCCCAGCAGCTCCTCGATCACCGCCGCCCCCCTCGCGCGTCCCCGCCCCGAAGCGCGGCCGCCCCTACCCTGACCCGCGCTCTCCATGGCGGCGCCCCGGCCCCGTTCAGCCGCCGCCAGCATTGCCCTGTGACGCAATCACCCCGCGCCGCCCGCTTCCGGGAGATGCGGTGAGAGATGACGTCACCCGCTGCGTCGCTACGGCAACGGCGCCACGTTCCTCCCTCCCCGCCTTTCCTCGGCCTCCGCCTTCCGCCAGCGGAAACGGCGGCGGGTGACGTCAACGAGAAGGGGATGAAGTGGCGTCACAGGGGCGGAGGGCTCGGAGCGGCGGTGCTGTGCGGGCGGCTGGAGGGAAGGGGGCAGCAGCGGCACGGCCTTGGCATGGCGTGGCTTTGGCCTGGTGCAGCACTCAGGGCCTCGCTCCGCTCCGCTCCGCTCGGTACAACCTCCCTTGGCGCAGCTCCACGCCGTTCCCTCAGGCCCTGCCGTTGACACAGAAAGCAGAGCTCAGCGCTGCCCCTCCGCTCCCCTGGAGGAGCTGCAGTGCCTCTCGGCCCCCTGTGAGCCAAATGAACCCAGGGACCACAGCTCTGGATGCCTCCCGTTCCCAACGCGGGGATTTCTTGCAGGGAGGCGCCCACCTGCTGTGAGCAGCACTGAAACTGGGAAGCGATAGCAGGGACAACACGCGGCCAGCGCTCCTTGCAGCCCGCAGCTCTTCGCCTTCTGCTTTCGCTGTCTGTGGGGCTGCTGGTAGGCTTGGAACCAAAACCCCCCAGCTGTGTCAATGGGGGTTCTGGCCTGCTTTGGGGAAGCCCTCAGCCATGTGCTGGAGAAGCCCTGGGTAGCTCCACTGATAGAAATCCTGCAGCTTACCCCAATAAAAACCCCACTTAGCTCTAATTGTGTCACCAGCTACTTTCATCTCCAGAGCTGTTTCTACCTGGTCTATTTTCATTGCCCAAGATGAGCGTGAAAAGGGAAGCGAATATAAATGGGGAAACGTGCATTAATTTTTCAGAGCTGTTTCCAACAGCACATGCTGCATCCGAGCAAAGGGTTTGCAATTAGCATTGGTGAGAGCTGCTGGAAACACCCAGTGAGGGCTCAGCAGGTCATCCTAGACCCACATCACAAGGCACCCGGCCACCCTGTCTGCTTCCTTTTGCTGCAAAGAACAGGGAAGCACCACGAGAGCTCACTCCTTTATTGCTGTTTTTATGTAGGGGGTTATACAGAGTCTGGCACTACTCTGGTTTCAAAGCTGGGCTCTGTGGAAATCCAAGTGTTGAACCCACATGGAAATCCGGAGCAGAGGCAGCAGGAGGCGCAGGGCCTGGCTCACAGGGAGAGCTGCAACAGCTCTGCCAGGAACAAAAACCCAATTCAGCTCCAGTCCTACTGCTGCCAGCATCAGGGTGTGCCTCCACGGGAAGCATCGCATTGCCCTCCCAGCGCCCGCTGCTCCCACTGCTAATTTTGCTGTACCTTCAAGCGCTGGATTTTAATTAAACATGTTCCAGTGCCAATTCGAGTCTCCATCCCAAGCCCTGCATGTGTATTAGAGTGGGGAAACAGAGAGCAACCCTGCATTTGGAGTGGGGAAAAAACCTCCTTGTTCCAGGATCACTGCTGCTGTTCAAAGCAACTGTGGGGGCCAGGATGTGGGGCAGGGCAGGAATTTGGGGCAGCGGGCAGCATGCTGGATTCCCTGTAACAGGGGCTGAGGCTGACTCTGGCTGCTGTCATCTCCAAGCTGCCAGCAGAGCTTTCCTGAGGTTTCAGGCACAGCTTATGCCCTCCCTGCTGCCCCCAGTTCTCCTTTTGCTGCTGGGACTTTCACTCTCTTGGGGGTTTTCTTTTGAAATGTCAGCCTGGAGTCAGTTCCCATCACTGATGCCCCCTCTGAGCTGCTTTGGCTCCCACACAGAGGCAGTGGGGAGGGATGTGGATGGCTGTGATGGCTGCAGGGATGTCGTGTTTGGGGGGCAAGCAGCATCAGCCCTGTGCCTGGGCAGCTCTCTGTGTCACAGCAAGGACACGTCCCCTGCAGCACGTTGCCCACAGCTCCCGACTCACAAAACACGGCTGTTTCCCAGCAAAGCCAGAAGCTGTGGCCAGCCCTGCAAAGGGAACTGCATCCCAAGGCTCTCGCCATTCCTGTTTGCCCCAATCCTGGACACCCCAGGAGGGCACGGACATTTCCCGGCTGTTCCGTGCTCAGGCAGGCGCTGCAGCTCTGCTGCTTCACTTGGAAGCTGACACAAGCTGGGCTCTGTGCCCCTTTTAGAGAAAGCCCTGACCTAGATTTCACTGCCCACTGCAAAGCTGTAGCTGTCGCTCCTCCCTGCAGCTGGAAAGGGCCCAGTGGAGCAGTCCTGGCTCGCGCTTGTTAAGCTGGTGGCTATTAGCCCTGCAGGGAACGAGCCTGCACAGGCTGATGGGCCCCCGTCACATTTTGCTCCTGTTTCCCAGGCACGAGGCACTGCTGGAGCTCACTGCTCTGCAGGAGGCCACCCTGATGTTGCAGTGAAGTTCTTGGCCCCCCCTGCTCTCCCCATAGCCACGTCCCCATCCATCCATCCTTCCATCCATCCGTTAATCCAACGACTGGTACTCCCACCCACCCATCCATCTGTCCCTGTGTCCGTCTGCCCATCCATCCATGTGTTCTCCCACTCTTCCATCCACCCACACACCAGGAGCAGAGCAGGTGCTACCATGCTGTCCCCATGTCCCCACTGCAGCTCCCCGGCAATCTGTCCCACTTGGCCTCCTTTTTGGCCACAGTCCTTCCTTGGTTGGCTCTAAGCTGCTTGCTATCCCCCATACCAGGCTGGCATTTACATGGGTGCATTAACCATGCATCTAAAAAAGCCCCGGAGTGCTTCAGGTGGGAGAGATCCGTGTCCTTCAGCCCATCTTTGGCAGCACTGGGGCCATGGGCGGGCAGTGATGGTGACATTCCTCTTTCCCAAACCAACTCCTGTCCCTTGCATGCTGCGGGGCTTCGCCCTGCCATCACCGTGTGCTGCCTTCCTCTTTTCTCAGCACCCAAAATAACCCCGGGGCCACAGCAGGGGGCCGCCAGAGGTGACACTTCCTCTTTCTGAAACATCACTGGGGAAGGGATGGAGTGGGAGGGGATGCAGGCACGGCTGGATCCCGATTTTCCCTGCTGTGTTGGGAACCCCCAGCTGGCAGCCAGGCTGTCCCATCAGATCCCCCTTGCTTCTGAACATTGAGCTTCTCCCTGATCCCATAGAAGGAGTGCAGGACAGGGCTAGAAACAGGTTTTAGCTTCTCTCTTCTGGGGCTAGTTTCACACCTCCTCCGGGAAACAGAGCCTTAATTTCTGTCCCCTTATCATGGCTCATGTGGCTGCCCTCAGCCCCAAAACAGCCCTGGGGCTGCATGGGGATTGCCTGAGCACTATGTCTCCACTATGGGTTTTCTCCCTTTTCCCCACCACGTCACACTTTCAACTACTTCACACCACTCCTCTCCACCCCCAGCACTGGGAATTCCCCTGACAGCATTTGGGGCAACACTGCAGTGGGGATTGCCCCTCTCCAGCTCTACAGAGTCAGCCCTGGAGTCCCCACTCCTACGGTCCCTTGTTCCACAGTCCTTGTACACCCACAGGGCTCTGCTCGCCATTGGCACCATGCACTGCCATGGGGCAGTGGGCACCTGAAGGATGGAATGTACTCCCATGGTTGCACCGCATGCCCAGGACCTCACAGTGCAGGGCATCATGGCCAGCCCTGCAGCATCCCATTGGGACATAGGCTGGAAATCCACTCCTCCCCTCTTCTGCCTGATTTCCCCTGCTCTGCTTTGCCCAGGGCTGTGTCCCATCCCTCTCACCTCACCCTGGGACCCATCCGGTACCATCTGCTGCCTGCAAACCCTCTGCTCCCTAAGCTGCTCTAATCCCTCAGATCCTATCTGTGTCGTGGTGTGAGCTGGCAGCCCTGGGCATCTCCCCCAGGGTTGTGGGGATGAGAACCCAGGGGTTTGGTGACGTTACCCCTCCAGTGGTGAGGGAGCGGTGATGGAAAACGCAGAATGCAGGATTGATGCAAAATGCAGAATGGATGCATTTAGGTTCTATGTGGTTTTCCAAGAGAAGAAAGAGGGATAAAATGTGCCCAGAGCCTCTCCAGCTGCTCCCCACTCCCTGCCCAGTCACAGGGTGAGCTGTGTGCCCTCAGCAGAAGGACACAACCCCCAGAATGTGGCTTGGCAGGAGAAGAAAGGGGGCAGGGGAGTGGTGTGGGACCAGGGGGGGCCTTCCTGGAGGGTGTGGGGTGGGAGGAAGTGCTGCAGACAGCTGCACAACATCTGGCAGCACTCAGCCCCCCGGGATCCCAAGGTTGCTGAGCGGGCTTCCTGCCCCCCCACTGCCAGATGTGCCCCCCGCATCCCACCCTTCCCTCCAGGCCGTGCCCCACACCTGTGTCTCACTCTGCCCCGCTGCTCCCATGTCCTCCTGGCCCCACAGCGCCCATGGGAAAGGCGGCCCCATCACCTCCACCACCTCCATCCTTCCATCCTGGAAAACCCACCCACAGGAGCCACGGCCCCAATTCAGAACTGGTTATGGCTGTGGGGTTTGGCCATGGCCCCGTGCCAGGGATATGGGGTTTGGTCGTGGTGTGGGGAGCGCAGAGTGCCAGCCCTGCCCACCAGCAGCCCCCAGCCCCACAGCGTATGGCTGGATGGTCCCTGACCCCGATCCCATGGGGCCTGACCCTGCAGAGCGCCGGGTGAGGTTGGAAGGAAGGGATGAGCCCCAGGCAGCAAAAATAGCCTCTGTCCTTCAGGATCGCTTCATGGGATTAAAAATAGCGGTGTTCCCAACAGCAACGCTCAAGGGGACGCGGGCAGAGGGGACAATTGGCTTTAGAGTCCTTGGTGCCACCATGAGAGGGTGGTGCAGGATAAAATCCAAAGGAAAAGGGTCTGTGTCCCCATCTGGGAGCTGGGAAAAACCTTAGGAGTGGGGCTGGGGCGCAAACAAAGCCCTGACCGCATTTTGCTGGGATGCGTAGGGGATGTGGTGCTCCCCCCGCACCCCTTTGCCCCGTGGGGCCGCGCTCCTGGCTCCCTGGGACCGGTGGCTGGGATCGCTCCCACGGCCGGGGAGCGGCGGAGGTGGCGGCTCAGCCTCCGGAGGCAGGAAGTCGGCACTCGGGGTATGCGGGGACACGGGGACAAGGGGACGTGGGGAAACAGGGACGTGGGGACACGGGGACACGGGGACACGGGGACGTGGAGATACAGGGTGCACAGAGAGCCGCAGGGATGCTGGCCCGGTGGGACACGGGTGACATCTGGAGCCCAGTTTGTCCTTTGGGCGAGCGCTGCTGGATCCTGTGCCAAAAGCCCTCGCAGCAGCACTCGTCCCCATTTCCACTGCTCCCCTACGGGTGAGCTGCACGGCTCCTTCCAGTGCCTCAGGGAAGTGGCACCGACGGCAGGATCCGGTGTCCCGATGTCCCCGTGTCCCGATGTGCCATTGTCCCTCCCCCTGCCATGTCCCCAGCACAGCACTGACTGCAGGGTCCGGCGTTTCCCCTCCTGCTCTCTCCTCTCTGCTCCCCTCCCCTCGGGGCCTGGGAGCCGCTTTTCTTTCTCTCCGTGTTTTCTTCCCACGTTTCCGCTCGCCATGGCAGCGCTGTGCTCTGCACAAGGTCTGCTCGGAGGGAGACCTCCTCTTCCTCCTCCTCCTGCTCCTGCAGCAGCAGTCCTGGGCAGGGTGCAGGGGACAGGAGCTGCAGCAGTGACGGCATTTCAACAGGACCATTGCAAAGGAGAAATCTCAGCTTCTTCCCTAAAGCTCAGAATGTGGGGCAGGCATTTTGCTTCCATCCCATAACAGGAATGGGATGGGAACAGCCCCAGACACCTTCCAGCCCCACGGGGGGCACGCAGGGGGACACTGGCACTCGGTGTATCTCCGAGCATCCCTGAGAGTGTGTGCATGGAGCGTGGGTGCTCACGGTGTGTGCCTTCACCTGCACTGTGGGCCAGCTCTGGGGGGACATGGGCTGGGGACACGGGATGTGGACATGGGGTGGGGCCACGGCCATGGAGAGGGGATGGCTCTCCCTGGGCATTATCCAGCCCCAGCCAGGCATTATCCAGCTGATCCCCCTCACAGTCCCTAAATCCCTTATGGGGGTTACAACCAGCAGCTGCCAGCCCTGATCCCAGGAGACCCTCCGTGCCCCCGCTGTGCTCACATATGGTGAGACTGGAGCCCCCTGTACCCCTGCTCCCTTCCCCCGGCCCCAGCTCCGTGGCCAGGACATGAAAGCAGGGCTGGGGCGCGCTGCCCTCCCACATCCTTCCCTGCAAATTCCTCTCCCTCCTTCATCTCTCCGGGGGTGCCCGGCTGCGCTTATCACCACCGTGGAGAGGGCCGGAGGAGACCTTCGCATTTTCCCCTCTGTTATAAATAGCATGAGATTTATTTTCTGGCAGCATGGAAAGCCCCCGGGGCGTAAGAGAGGAAGCAGACGGGCTGGGTGGGGGGCGGGCAGCGGGGGGAGAGTGAAAAGGGCAGGAAATAACCCCCCGGCTGCAGCGGCCCCGCAGAGGGGAAAATGCTTCGATGCAAACAGAGTGTGGTTAATATGGAAACTCCCAGGGCAGAGCCGTGCTGCCCTGTGTCCTGCTGTCCAGCCCTCAGCCGTTTCCTGCCCCCTGCCTGGACACCCACCCAGCACACAACCCCCACCCGGGGGGATGAGCATCTCCGGCCCCACTTTATACAGGAGGAGATGGGGATGCTCACGGACCCCCCCAGCCCACGGCCTTCCCCGCTGGGCCGTTCCTTGGGTTTGCCCATGACCTCTGCTCAGAGGCCGAGCGCTGTGTGAATCACAGCAGCCCGCTCCATAAATCGCTGCAGCTGCTTCCCAGAAGATGCTCTCAGCGACCCCAACCTCACCGTGCTCCCCCGCTGTCCCCCTGCCCACCCCCGCTGATGTCCCTCTGCCACCCCCTGCCCCCTCCCGTAGGACGCAGCGCCTCGCATCCCTCCCTTGGTGTCACACCCCACTGACCCCAGCCGCCCCCGGTGACCTCCCTGTGCTATCGGGGGGGTGGAGGGGGCTGTTCCTATTTCCTGGAGACGTTTGGTCACAGATTTTCCCCCTTCCCCAGTCCCTGTGTTATCGGCCCCGCGATGATTTCCTCCCTGCCCACCCACCTGCTTATTTTAGCCTCTTCTTCCTTCCTCCCAGCTGCTCTCCAGCCCCGCTCCGTCCCTGCACCCCCCAGCCCTGTGCCCCCCCAGCCCCAGCCTGCCCGCAGAGCCTCTATTTAAGGCACGATCTTTAAATTGAAGCCTGTAGCCACCGTTCAAAGCTCCTTGGCTCTCTGTCCCGCTCCTGTCCTCTGCCTGAACTCTACTGCCAGCCCCACTGCCTCTGCCCCCCCAGAAATATTTGCTGGCTTTCTCCAAGGCGAAGCACTTGGCAGCGAACCCTCATCTCATGAGTGACAGCCTCACACCCGGCGTCCCTGCATGCAGAGAGGGTCCTGGCATGGGGACATCCGCAGGGCCGGGAGGTGCTGGCAGTGATTTATGGCAGCCAGCGTCCCCGTGTCCTTCAGGAATGCATCCCCTCAGTGATGTCCCCGGGGGAGGACGCAGCCCCCAGAGCTGCTGCACGACACTGCCACGGAACAGTGGGGACATGGAGACATGGGGACACAGGAACACGGGGACAGAGGGACATGGGACATGCTCCCCAGCGGCCTCACCCCATCCCCAGGTTTGGAACACAGCAGTGCTGGCACACAGGGGACATATCTGCTGTCCCCACCCAGGCACGGTGCCGAGCTCAGTGCGCCTCGCATGGCCGCAGCACAGGTCTCTGCGTGGTGACAGGGACGAGTGGCTCAGGCGCTGTTTCCAAGGTAACCCCGGATGAGCGCGGCCTCCGCATCCCTGCGTGCCCCCGCAGATGGAGGAGCCTCCGGGGGCCTGGCTGCAGCGGGGGCTCAGTGAGGGCAGCAGGGCTGGAGGCAGGGCTGACTTGTGGGGACAGCGTAGGGATGGGGTGGGGTGGGGTGGGATGGGGTGGGATGGGGATAGTGGCAAGAATGGGGATGGAGACAGGAATGCAGACAGGGATGGAAGCAAGGATAGAAACAAGAATGGGGACAGTACTGAGTGTGAGGAGGAGGGATGGGAAAGGAGAAAGGTGTGAGACATCCCTGCACTTCTGTTCCCAGCACAGCCATCCCCTGGGAGCGGGTGTGTGCGGCACATCCCAGAGATGGGACCCTGGGGACATGGGGGATCAGGTCAGGGTGTTCCGTCCTCCCGTGGGCTGGACCCGGGGCACCTCCCATGGAGAACACCAGAAATAGGAGCTGTGGGTCCCCACCCAGCTGTGGGCATGGGGCCAGGGCTTCTCACCCCGGGGACGCCCATGTTGGAGCCCATCCCTGAGCCTCTCCTGTTCTGCAGAATGGGCTGTGCTGGAGTCCGCCTTGAAGTGATGGTCCCGGCACAAAGCTGTGGGGCTGAGTCCAACCCTTACCACCTAGAGCCGGGGTCACATCACCTCTCCCTTCCCCGTCTGCTTTGCTGTGCTCTCACACACACGGAGAGCCCCTGGCCCATTGGCAGCAGCTATTTCTTATTACAATACGTTCCGGTCCATTGCCCACAAGATCTGCATCCCAGGGACCTATGTGACTAGGAATTAGATTCCTCTCTGTTAATGAGTTTATGCTGGTAAAGGGCTCTGAAGATGAGAAGCTCTGTGTAGGAGCTGAGCCTCATCTGTGTTATTGATCCCACTGCTACATGGATCTCCAGTGTAAAACCTTCCAAGCCCAGAGGAGGTGGTGGGGAAGGAGAAGTCCCCAAGGAGTGACATGTGGCTCCTGGATGCTGCCAGGAGACCCACACCCACCAACCTCTGCTTTAAGCATCTGCACTATTGCTCATTCAGCCTTATTATAGGGCTGGTATCTCCGAGCTCATGTAACAGGACTGTAAAGGCAAAAACCCCACATTAAGGAGCGGGGAAAATGTTCTGAGTCCTGCTCAGCTCCTAGCAAACAGAGCTGTCATCCCTGCAAATAACGAGTGGTTAATTACAGCATCCGCCAGCGAGTGAAGATGGGATAAAATTGCTTCAGGTTTATTGTACTTGGCAAATCCCCCCTTTCAGTAAATAATTGCTGCACTGTAACGAGGCTCCTTTAATTAAATAAATTAATTTATTCTTGGCCTTTCGTAAGACTTCAGATGCTTCTTTTCTTTAAGAAGGAGTAAACAGCCTCGTGCTGTACACACAGGGCATCATCAGGTTGGGATGCGACGGCTTTAGATGGAAACTGGCTCTTCCTCCTGCCTCCACAGATGCTGTGACCATGGCACACCTGCATGGAACCTCCTGCTGCCCAGCATGGGAAACTGGGAAGCCATTCATGGTGGTAGAATGATGGAGGTACCCACGCCATAGAGGTCCCTGAACCATGGAAGTCCCCAAGTTGTGGAGATCTCCAAGCCACAGAGACCCCCAGGCCATGAAAGTCCTCAAGCCATGGAGGTCCCCAGCCTGGGAAATTTGGCAATTTCCCCAATTAAGCGCTAGGTAACAATGGAACCATGTAAGTACCCAAGACAGGGAGGACCCCAGGCCATGGGGGGGACCTCAAACCATCCTCAAGCCTAGTTGTGGAGATCCTTGAACCCTGGAGGTTCCCAGGCCCCGGAGGCCATGGCCATGGTGGTGCTGTGGGTCTGTCCCCCGTGCAGGAGCTGCAGGAAGCAGTTGGAGCTTTTGTTTGGCTCTGCTGGCAGCAGCTGCGTTGGATGTCCTTGATGGGCTGTGCAGCCCCATCCCAGCAGTGGGTAACAAAGAGCCAAACCCAACCAGGCGAGCGTTGGGTGCCGGCGCTGCCTCATGCGTGGGGAGGATTTCCTGCTGGCCCAGGGCACGCTGCCCCTTGGCCTCGACCCCTCCCAGCCCCACATGTTTGGGAAACGCCTCCTGGCTGCCGCCCTTGTTTCCCACGCAGCCCCCCCACCCAGCAGCGCTGCGGTGAGATGATGGGAGAGCAGCTGGGGTGGGAGCCGAGAGAGAGGTGATGTGCTGAGACCAGAAGGTGGGAGGGGAACTGGGAAGGGTGGCCACGAGAAGGGCACCAAAGGGGGGCTGTCTTCCTGCTGCAGCCGTGGGAAGGCAGAGTTCGCCTGGCAGAGCACCGCTTTGTCCCTCCCTGCTGTTCTGGTGGGGAGGAAATGATGCTGCTTTCCCCCGAGTTCAGCCATCACTGCTCCCACCAAGGGGAGGAACCCTGCTGGGCCGTGTCCTGATTGGTGTGGGACTGCACACCTTTCCTCTGAGCTCCACAGCTTTGCCCTGAGCTTCCCCAAAAGGGCAGCTGTGCCACCCGTGGCTGCAGGTCCTTCCAACGGATGCCACCATCCTTCTGTGAAATCCTAATGCCCTTCCAGTAGGTCCCAAGACCTTGCCATGAAATCCTAATGCCCTTCCACTCAATTTTAGCCCCCTTCCATGAAATCCTAATGCCCTTCCGATAGATCCTGTTGTCCTTCCCCAGTTCTCCCAGTGGCTCCTTGGCCCTGGTGGCTGTGGGAAGGGGATGCAGGGACCTGGCAGCTGCTTCAGGAAATGGCTAAAAAAAGGCAGGTTAAAAAAAAAAAAAAAGAAGCAAAAAGCAAAGCCTTGCTGTTGGTTCCTGCTTTGGGGTCTCCAACAGCTGAAGGTCCCCAAGCCTGGAGGATGCAGTTTGGTGCAAGAGGGAAACATCCCCTCCATGCTGTGTGCATACAGTGGTCGGGATGGGGCTGCCCAGCATTTGCTCAGAGTCTGGTGATTTTTAGTGGGGTTTCATGGCTCCTTTCCCATGGATTTGCATTGGAGCCCTGCTGTACCCCAGCCATGCACAGGATGAGGATGCAGTACAGGGCACTTCCCCATCCCACCTCTCAAGGTCACGGCGCTGGGCAGCTCTGGGCCCAATTCTGCTTGCTGGGGGAACTTCACTGCCCTGATTCCCATAAATAAAGCACACAGGGAACAGCCCCTTCTCTGTCCCAGTAATTCTGGACCCCAGAGGCCACTCGTTGTGTGCTCAGCAGATTGCCAGCTCTGCTCCTCTGCTCAGTGTGCTCGAAAGCCCTCAGTTCCCATCAAATGCAAAGTGTGAATTGCTTGGGAGGCATTTCATGGAAAAATCATCTGTCCATCCATCCCACACCTGTCCCATCTCGGTTCTGCCCCACCGCAGGGGTTCTCTTTGGATTTCCATCCGTGGTGTCCATGAAGGACCACAGCATCCCGTGGCCATGCAGTGTGAGCACAGTGGGGGCACAGCAGCAGGGCACATCTCCCCCCACACACAACCCCAGCCCCACCAGCCCTACCCGGCGGTGCAGGGCCCTCATTTTCAAGTGACTCAGACTCACCCTTCCTTCCTCAGGAAAACCTGTGATCAGATAAAGCCATCAAACTATCTGGTACGAGTAAACAAGCTCGCATCTGCACGGATGCAGGCTATACCCCCTGTAATCCCAAGCAGAGAGCAGGCAGCACGCCTTCCCCCTGCCCTCACTGGGGCCAGCTGCATGCACACACACACACAGACACGTGCAAGGATGTGCAGTGAACTCCCATTGCATTTGCCCTTGCTGCAGGTTGGCAGGATCCAACAGCAGCATGGCTCCATCCTCCCCTGTGCTGCACGGAGTTGATGCTCTGTGCCTGCTGGGGTCAGCAGCGCTGGGCAGAGGAAGGAGAGGGAGGGGGAGAAATGTTTAAAAACTGCAACTGGTGACAGATGGGCACCTGCCCCCGCGGAGGTGACACACTGCCAGGCTGGGAAAGAGCAAGGGGAGGTGTGAATGGCTCTGAGAGCCAACTGGGAGCACTCAGCGGGGGCTGCTCCCCAGCTTGGGTTGGGGTGGGATGGCACAGGGGGCTGACAGCCCTATTGCGGCCATCCGCTCTGCCCAGCCCTGCTCCTTCCCCATGGAAACGTTCCTCCTTTCCTCTGCCCTGGCACTGCTGTACTGCGGGAAGGAAAGATGAAGATGAAGCACGGTTGCAGCTGTGCAGTGGGAATGCAGAGCAGAGGCACTGAGGCTGCTTGAACTGGGCAGGGCCGGGTGCCAGAGGGGTTTCTGTGGGGCTGCTTTGTGCTGAGGGCCATCGGTGCAGCGCTCAGGGCAGCAATGACAGCAAGTAGGTTAGGCTCAGAAAGCAGCCGTGGGCATTTTTGGAGGTGATTGGAATGACTGCATCCACAGGAAGGAAAACGAGGATGTCTCCAGCACCGCCACTCTGCTGCTGTGATTGTCCTCAGCCCCTATGATCCCAGCTTTGCAGGAGCAGCTCTTGTCTCCCTGCCTATCCCCATTTTTATCCCATCCCCGTCCCCACCAGATTTCCCATCCAATGGCTGAAACTGGGTCACACTGTCACACTGCAGGGTCCCACAGGACCCGTGGCAATGGGAGAGCTGCCTCTCTATGACCTGGGGATGCTGGACAGCACCAACAGCCTCTGAATTGCCTCTGGTAGAACCGATTTGATGGGCAGCCACATCACAACCTCCTGACAAGCAATTGAACGATTCAAATATTGTGAAAAAAAAGGTTTCTTATTTACTTAATAACATTTTCTGGACATTTTGCCTTGGTCCTCCTCATTCATTGCCCCACATTTTCCAGCCATGCCCGGAGCTCTGAGCAAACAGCAGCGAAATGTGGCGTACCGTATTTAACCTAGATAAACCTCAAACGTGGCCTAAATTGTTAGGCGAGCCACCAATTGCCAGGCTAAACCCAAAACCACACTCCCCAGCCCTTCACAGTTATATATATATTTTCACTGTTGCTCTGTGCTTTCCAAGCGCAGCTCCATCGCATGCACTATTTATATCGTTTGCATGGAACAAAGGGCTCAGAGACAGACCTGCAATTTGTTTGGGTTCCAAGGGAAACAAAATCTTTGCAAGCAGAAGAATATACTTGAGATGAATCTCTCTTAAACACAGAGTAGTTTGAGATACTGCAGCAAAAAGGATTTGTCTTGAGAAGCAAGCTGTGATCAGAGGGATGCCGACATGGGCGCATCACCAGGGGCCTGGGTCTCATGGCCAGCAGGAGTGGATTTGCTCATTGCCAAAGGGGCTGCTGGAGGTGTGAGATGCTGCAGACATCCAAATTCACTGCATCCTTCCTGCATGGTGCTGCTGGCATCAGACAGAAGCACGCTGCAAGCACCAGTGTGCAGAGAGGCGAAGCTGAGCCAAGAGTTGCGAAAGAAAAACTCCAATGGAAGAGCAGCTGCTTGCAAACCATCCCAAAGCACTGCTTGGCAAAAGGGAGATGCCCCAGATCAGCACCTGGCAAAGCAGGGAGAATGCAGAATGCAGCCAGAATCTTCGTGCAGGCACTAGTCTGCCTGGGCTTCCTATGGAGGAAATAGGGATTGGGAACCAAAATGGCCTCTGGGATTCCCATGGGATGAAAGGAGACTGGAAACTGAAACGGCCCCCAGGCTTCCCATGGAGGGGATGGGGATTGGGAGCCAGAACAGCCCTGGGGATCCCCACTGTGGCCACTGAACCCAAATGGGGGCTGTGCTGCTGCCAGCAGGATCCTGGGCTGAGCTCAGAGCCAGCGAGCAGGGCTCAGAGGGGGATATTCCAAAAATATTCCCCCTGTATTTTTGGAGACGAAAAACCGTTTGCTGACGAGGCCAACCCCTTCGAGAGCAGCACCAGAGGAGGTCGGTGGGACGCAGCTGGCCAAATGCTTTGTGCATGAGCACCATCCTCAGCCCCTGGCACATTGCAGCCCTGGGACCCCTGCGAGGCAGCTGTGATGGGAAGAGGCGCAGTGCACTGGGATGGAAGGAGCAGCCGAGCAGCAGCAGGACGAGGAGGAGCAGCATTTATTTGGGGGTGGTGCGGGGCAGCTGGGTGGGAAGAGGCAGTTTTATTCTCCGGGGTTTTTTGTGCTCTCCCTTCACCATATTTAGTAGGCTCGCGACTTGCCCTCGCTCGTTCATGGAGAATTCCCCCAAGTGTTTACTCCCACAACCCAGCAAATGCCTCCATACACATCATGGAAAAAACACAATCGACACGCTCACTCCCACTAGAGCAGGAATTCCAACTCGCCAAGCTCCAAGCGGGAGTACGTGCATGCAACAGAGACAAACGCAGTTCATTAGCGCGGCTCAGATGTGGTTCACTCCTAAAATGACCTGGTCAGGGCTGCACACCTCCTCCCTCCCTTCCTTTGTGGTAAGAAACCCGCTGACCTTTGGTCTGAAGCAATAGGGACAGGAATGTGGGTCCTTAACCCTTCTTTGAGCTGCTCTGAGCTCAGCGGATGGTCCCAGGCTGTGCGGGGCTGAGGGCAGGAGCCCTAAAATCGCTTCCTTCCTGCAGGGCTTGGAGAAGAACAGGCTTTGGCGATGGAGCATTCTGGAAACAAAAGGGGAACTCTGCAAGCAAAGCTCTCGGATCACAGATCTCTTGGGATTTTTCTTTTGCGCCTCCCTTTCCCCTAAAAATTTTACTAGGGAAACAAAAAAAAGCCCCACAAAAACAGAGTAACAGAATAATGAGGCCACTTGGCTTTTTCAGCACGCCTCCAAACTGACCACAGGACAAAGGCACAAGAAATCAGCTCAGTTTATTGAATGCAAAATCTCGTTCTGTGCGCAGTCTGCACTCCCTGACACTCCTCCGGAGGGGTGATGGCTGTGCTTTTCCCTTCTTCCATGTCTTATTTACAGTGGCTTCCACACCCAAGATCCCATGAACTACTGCTTTTTTTCCCCTCCAACTCTCCTTTTTTTCCTATTCGTTTATTTCCATGAGCGTCCAATTTATGAGGAGAAAGCACATCATTTCTAAGGACAGAGTAATTGCAGTATTTACCTAAAACACAATACAAACTTCAAATTAAGGAGGGGAGGGAGCTACGTGTGATCAGCAGAAGGGGACAAAACCTTCTTGAGACCGAAGCTGCTGATGAATTCCAGGCTCCCCAGGCAGCTTCTGCCAGCAAAGACCTTGAGCAGGAAAAGGGATTTCATAGAATCATAGAATGGCCTGGGTTGAAAAGGACCACAGTGCTCATCCAGTTCCAACCCCCTGCTGTGTGCAGGTCACCAGCCACCAGACCAGGCTGCCCAGAGCCACATCCAGCTTGGCCTTGAATGCCTGCATGGATGGGGCATCCACAACCTCCTTGGGCAACCTGTTCCAGTGCCTCACCACGTGTGTTACCCATTGGTGACAGAGCTGGGAAATGTTCAGTGACGTGGCCAGGTGTGCAGGAAGGGCAGGTGGCAGCGGGAAACTGCGCTGCGTTCAGCGTTTCATAAGGCTAAAAATTGTCCTGCGTCATAGGAAGAGCCAAGTTCTGCAAACTGTTCATTTGCATTTTAATGGAACTCTTTCTAGGAAGGTGCTGTTTGGACTTCGTTGCAATATAAAATAAAGAAGTAATTAAAAACACGCCGGAGCTGAAAGGCGTTTTGTTTTCATTAATTGGGTTTATTCACACGCTTTTCTGAATTCAAGGTACTGAGGGTATGTGGGACAAAACGGGGGTGGAAAGCACGTGCCAGATACAAAAGCAGAAAGCACAGCTCTGAGATGGAGGCACCTGGCAGTGCGAGCAGCAGCCGAGCGCATCGGATGAGGGAAGGAAACCACAGCCAGCACTTTCTGAGCTCTGGCACGCCGTTATCGCAGCAGCGACACCGAGGGCACAGAGCCCAACCCAGGGCTGGTCCGTTACCTGTGCGTTTCCCCAGGCTGGGCTGCAATCACAATATGTGAGCACCGATAAGCGGCCTGAAAGCTCAACACCATCCCAACAGCTCCACAGCTGTCCTGCAGAACGTGACACGGCTGGGGGGCCGGGAGTGGCTCCTCGGGTGCTGCACAACCCAGGGCCGAAGCCCGCAGGGCCACGGGCACCTCAGACCTCACGCGAGGCCCCGGCCCGGCCCACGGCCCGCTGCTGGGCCATTTGGGGGAACCGGACGGCTTCCGGGGACAGGACGGCCTATTTCTCCACACAGCCTGCACAGACTGCACAGACTGCCTTTGCCCCAGTCGTTCCCACCCGGCTCGGACGCGGCTCTGAAGGCCCCCCCCGGCGGGAGGAAGCGGCCCCTCACACCTGCACCGCAGCCGGTGGGACTTCGCAGGACCGCGGAGAGGAGCGGTGGAGGACCGAACCGCGGGCCGAGCCTCAGCGCCGTCCCGGCGTGCCCCGCGCCGCCGCGCCCGGGGAGAGCGCCCCCTCCCTTCCCTTCCCTCCCTCACTTCCGGTGTCCGGCAGTGGCAAAGCCGGCGGCGGCGCCCCCGCTCCCCCGGCGCAAGGGTGGCGGTGGGAGGGGGAGAGCAGTGGGCGGGGAGATGGGCGGAACTTAGAGGGGCCCGCGCGGGGCGTCAGCCAATCGGCGTTCTCCTTGAGGCGAGAAGGGGCGGGGACAGCGCCGGCACGCGCCGCGCGGCACCAGTCCCCCCCCCCCACCCTCCGCGCGCCCGAGGGAGCGGCGGGAGCGCGCCCGGCTGCCCCCCCCTTTCCCCCCCCCTTTTCCCTCACTCCCTCATCCGACTTCACCCCCCTCACCCCCCCTCCCCCT
>NW_024884602.1:0-58848 GCF_019232065.1 Centrocercus urophasianus
CCCAGGATAGAAATACGGCCTGTATCTTGCCCTGGAGAGCAGACCTTCCCCTCCTGGTACCTCTGAAACATCTGTATTACTCCCCGTGAGTCTGTGAGCCTTCAGGACCACCGGAAGGAACAAAATGCCATCAAGCGTTCCAGTGTTGCTGTCAGATCACGTGCAACACCCGGTGATGGCCTGCATGGGACTGATGGAACATAGAACGGACCTGCACCTCAGCACCATATGCCTCCAGTCGCATCATCGAGCACTGGCCCATAGAAGAGTATGGACATCCGCTGTTCATCACTCGTCTTGAATTGTACCAACACACGTTGCGATACAATTGTATAAGCGTAGCGATATACCGGATCTCTGTATTAGGACAAGCTTACCCTTTAGTTAACCTGAGCATTGGTTCATGCTGTGAAGGGGTGGAGTGTATGGGAACTGCTGAGTCAGGGCCTGAACCTCTGATTGATCACCTGAGGCGAGCCATGAGTCAGCCAGAGGAGCACAGGTGAAGGCAATTCACTTGTGCTGCTGGAAGGGGTGGTGTCAGGCTCCAGCCCTCCTAGACCTATTTAAGAGCTGGCTACCGAAAGGGAAGAATCTCTTCTGGAGATCACCCCTCTTGGTGTCTTCTGGTGAGCTCAGCCGAAGGGTAAGCTCTTCCACTGATTCTCTTTTGTGATCATTGTTTACTTTGCCTAATTCTCTTGATTATATTGTAATAGTAACATTTTGATATCTATTGATTATACAGTTATATTGTAATTATAACATCTTGATTATACAGTCCATCAATTCTGTTGCCGTGTATGACTGGGCTGTTACGTGCAAATGAGTCTGGGCAGGGGGCCACTGATCAGGCGGCACCCCTGCCGGTCTGTCCTGCTCTTTTTTTTGTTTTCGGAGTTATGACAGGACAGACTTCTAGTGGATCGGTCAGAATTGGATGTTCGAGATCTAATTTGGATTTTTTATTTTCCTGATCAGCCAAGTCTGTTGATTCAGGAGTCTGGTCATCGTTTATTGAAATGTTATGAACTTGGCCAACGGGAAGATGTAGAATTGGCTTCTTCCCTGTTAATACACCAAGTTCTTGCTTTAGTTTTTCAGTACAGTCTTTCAAAAGTTGATTTTCATTCTTTGAAGTATTATTTCTTATTTCTACATGATTTAAGGCACTTAATAGTGGGCATGCCACCGTGGAGGCAGCCAGTCATCTTTCTGTAGTGATGAGCACTTCCTTTCTAAGTCCCTGAAAGTAATCTGCCATTGGATATGGGGCCTTCTATGATGGAGTGACGGCATTGGTCGACGAAGGGAAGGCGACCAATGTCATTTACCTGGACCTGAGCAAGGCCTTTGACATGGTCCCCCACCACATCCTCATCTCCAAATTGGAGGGAAGTGGATTTGATGGGTGGACGACCCGATGGATAAGCAATTGGTTGAAAGGCCGCAGACAGAGGGTGGTGGTCAATGGCTCTATGCCCAGGTGGAGGCCGGTAACAAGTGGTGTCCCCCCAAGGGTCTGTCTTGGGACCGGTGCTCTTTAACATCTTTATTAATGACATCGATGAGGGAATTGAGTGCACCCTCAGCAAGTTTGCTGACGACACCAAGCTGAGTGGGGCGGTCGATACGGTGGAAGGAAGGGATGCCATTCAGAGGGACCTCGACAGGCTGGAGGGCTGGGCTCGGGTGAACCTAATGAGGTTCAACACGGCAAAGTGCAAGGTTTTGCATTTGGGCCGGAAGAACCCCAGGCACCCGTACAGGCTGGGAGGAGTGGGCCTTGAGAGCAGCTCGGCAGAGAAGGACCTGGGGGTCCTGATGGACGAGAGACTGAACATGAGCCAGCAGTGCGCTCTGGCAGCTCGAAAGGCAAATGGGATCCTGGGCTCCATCAGGAGAGGGGTGGTCAGCAGGGAGAGGGAGGTGATTGTCCCTCTCTACTCGGCTCTTGTGAGGCCCCATCTGGAGTCCTGTGTCCAGGTGTGGAGCCCTCAGTACAAGAAAGACAGAGAGATTTTGGAAAGGGTCCAGAGGAGGGCGACTAAGATGATCAGGGGGCTGGAGCACCTCCCCTACGAGGACAGGCTGAGGGAGTTGGGCTTGTTCAGCCTGGAGAAGAGAAGGCTGCGGGGTGACCTCATTGCAGCCTATCAATACCTGAAGGGAACCTACACCCAGGAGGGGAGTAAACTCTTCAAAAGGGCTGACAACAGCAGGACTAGGGGAAATGGATCCAAGTTGAAGGAGGGAAGATTTAGGTTGGATGTTAGGGGGAAGTTCTTTACAAGGAGAGTGGTTAGGCCCTGGAACGGGCTGCCCAGGGAGGTTGTGGATGCCCCGTCCTTGGACGTGTTCAAGGCCAGGTTGGACGGGGTCCTGGGCAACCTGATCTGAATGTGTGTGTTTGGTGGCCCTGCTAGGCAGGGGGGTTGGAACTACATGATCCTTGAGGTCCCTTCCAACCCGGGTGATTCTGTGATTCTGTGATAATGTGTAAGGGACCCCATTTTTCAATGTTAACTGCTATCTTATAGTAGGGGGATCCCACAAATCCTGGGATCTGCCCTAGAATCATTTTCTCTAGAGTATTGTTCTCCCCCTTGACCCATTTATAGAAATTCCAAAAAAAAGACATGATGCAAATTTTAGTTTGGAGGATGCTCAGGGGAGACCTTATTGCTCTATAAGTACCTGAAAGGTGGTTGTAGTGATCTGGGGGTCAGCCTCTTTTCCCGTGTAACTAGTGATAGGACTAGAGGGAACGGCTTCAAGTTGCACCAGGGGAGATTCAGTTTGGAGACTGGAAAATACTTCTCTGAAACAGTGGTCAGGCTCTGGAACAATCTGTCTAGGGAGGTGGTGGAGTAATCGACCCTGGAAGTGTTCATGGAATGTTTAGATGTTGTGTTGAGTGTCATAGTTTAGAGAAAGCTATTGGTGATAGGCGGGCAGTTGGACTGGATGATCTTGTATGTCTTTTCCAACCTTGGTGATTCTATGGTTCTATGAACTCGCTGGAGATCCCTGTGTACCTGAGGCCTTCTAAGGGTAAGCAGATGCTTTAATTTGTTCCTGTGTCTATGGCTGCCACATCTGAGCACATACTCACCTGCTGCAGCCTAGGACTTGGCTACTCTGCTGTCATTGCTGTGCTTTCCATCACGTTACAGCATTACACTTCCGAACACCTGCAAGATCCTGAGAATCTAAGCAGTTATTTAAGACTAGGATGTTGTGGCTCAGGTAGATCTGAGAAGGTGAAAATTATTTGGGTCTGGGCTTATGCTTACTGTGCCTTATTCAACACTATTCCTGACAGCAAGAGAGTCTTCAAAACTGAGCAAGAGAGAAAGAGCATAAAAACTGCAGAACCTGATCACTCATGGGAGGCAACAGTATTGATGTCAGCTGCCCCTGTGAAAAGAGCAGAAATGGAAACAGGTGTTGTCTTGTTTAGAATGGAAAGGAGGAAGGAGAGGAAAGACCAGGAGAGGGGCCCTCAACAAGACCACTGTCACTGAATAAGGTAACAGCAAAAGCTAAAAGACAAGAAAAAGAGAGTGAGGAAGACAGTCACTATTATTGCTACCCAACCTCTGAAAATGACTGAAATTGGAGTTTAAGAAAAGTTTTTGTACGGTGCCTGCATGAACCCGTTGTCACCTGGTTACTTCGATGTTAGGACACTGCGGCAGACAGTGTGTCACTAGATGACAGAGAAGATCACTGACTGGGAAGCATTTCTAAGGACTCAGCTATTGACAGAGATATTAGTAGATGTCTGGATGGGGCCTTCACCCTCTGGAAGCAGATGCTATTAGCTTTAAAGGAAAAATACACTTTCAAAGAAGATCTGATGCCTGAGATGACAAAATGGACTACTATGGAAAAAGGCATTAATTATTTGGGAGGATTAGCCTTGGTGGAAATGTTGTAATGACCCCATATTCATTCCAGATGATCCACACGTAGAGCATGATCCCGAGGGAGTCAGGCGTATACCAAGTATGTGGTGGAAATTCACAAGAATAGCACCAGAAAAATATGAGAGTACGCTAGCAGGAATGTATGAGAGAGTAGAGAAAATCGCTTTTATTTGAACTGGTTCCTAGACTTCATGACTTTGAGCAACATTTAGCCCCTATACAAGCTTATATTTCAACCATTTCAAAGGTAACTGAAAGGCTGGATGAAGAGGAGAGAAATCCGGAAGGTATAACGTATGAATTTTTGACTTAGCGTAATAGTTATTAAGTTGATGAACCTGCAGTGGTATCTGAGACACCTGATGAGAATCAGGATGACCAAACAGTTTACTGAAGGAAATGATTAAAATTATTTACTCCTCACCTGTTTTATTGTCAGTGATTTACAGGCTGGTTCAGCCTGGTTCCGTGGCTAGTGGGACAGGGGAACCCATGGATCCATGCCCCGGGAAAAAAGGGGAAAAGGGTAGAGAGAGAGAGACCTCAAAACAAAACAGCGGCAACGATCTGAGAAGAAACAAACTAATTTACTAAATATAGTATCAGAATACAAGATAGCACACTGTAATACAATATAATTATGTATGGGAACTGCTGAGTCACGGCCTGAACCTCTGACTGATCACCTGAGGCGAGCAATGAGTCAGCCAGAGGAGCACAGGTGAATTGCCTTCACCTGTGCTGCAGGAAGGGGTGGAGCCAGGCTCCACCTCTCCTAGACCCATTTAAGTGCTGGCTACCAATAGCGAAGGATATTTTCTGTAGATCCACTCTGCTGGAGTTTTGTGACTGAGCTTAGGATGTGGGTAAACTTTCTATTCTCATTTTGTTATTATAGTCTGTTTTGCCTAACTCTTTTGTTTGTTTTGTATTTATAGTTTCTTAATATTCATTGATTGTACAGATTGCAATTGAAGCTATTCAGTTAAATTAAGTGGGAGTGTGTGAAAGCTGAAGCTATTATACTAATGCTGTGATGAAATGGTACCTGCAACAGAGATGAGCCAGATGGACTGGGGAAAAAAAAAATAGGCCATCTGGTGACCTATAAAAGCCTTATATCTGCATCTGTGTCCCTCTCCCCTTGAGTAAACAAAAAGAATAATAGAATGGCAAGCAGTGCTCTGAAAAATGTAGTAATTTTTCTTTTCTGGGACAGGCACCCAGACTTGGAGCTTTAACTCCCTGTCATGGTTTTATGTTTTTTGGTTATCAGTGTTCCACCCCATAACATCATGTAATACACTGGGGGATTGACTTCTGATGCTCAAGTTCTGAACGTTTGTCCGACAGAGGAGAACTACATTTCCCCAAGAGGCTTTGTGGTCAGCGAGGAGATATAACTCTGTGCAAGGTCACCTGATGTTCTTTAGTTTTGCCTGTGCTTCTCCGTCTGCTTTTCTTCATCTGCTCAACCGGACTGCACTTGTCACCTCAGTGCTGTGGTGAGGCCTGTCCGCCTTTCAGACACAGTCTTTCTCTGTCTCATTATATTTTGCTGGTACTATATTTAGTATATTAATTTATTCCACCTCTGATTGCTGCCACTGTTTTGAATTATTTTGGGGTTATCTGTTTCCCTTCTCTGGAGGTGCAGTTCTGCGGATCCCTCTGCCCTGCTGGTCACGGTACCAGGCTGAGCCAGCCTGTAAATTGTTGATATTCTTTGGTGGAGAATGCGGGCAACAGTTGCTTTCTAGCTGTTTAGAGCAAATCTTTCTCTCTGCTGAGAGCTTCATTGGGAAAGCTTATCTGTTTCACTGCTACTCTCTGAAAACGTGACCTTGAAAACTCCAGGCGGACTGCTAATATCCTAGGATATTTGTAAACTCTGAGCTTTGCTATCTTGCCATGGTTTAAAAAAAAAAATAAATTCTGTTGTGAAACTGTCTTTTAACGGACTGCGTGCCACTGTTTCTTCTTTACTAATGCTCAAAACATACTGGGCATTAATTAAGCTTGCCACTTTGCTCTATGGAGCAATAGGCATATACAATCAATTGGAAACACGGGTGGAAATACGTATCTGGTATCTACGTACAATGTGGCATACAATTCCAGAGACAGCTGCTAATTTTACAGGACTGGGGATTTTTAAGCAGGTTTCCAGTCTTTCAATCTGTTACGCAGTTTTTGAATGATCACCTGTATGGGAACTGCTCAGTCATGGCCTGAACCTCTGATCACCTGAGGCGAGCCATGAGTCAGCCAGAGGAGCACAGGTGAAGGCAATTCACCTGTGCTGCTGGAAGGGGTGGAGCCAGGCTCCACCTCTCCTAGACCTATTTAAGAGCTGGCTACCAGAGGGGAAGGATCTCTTCTGGAGATCCCTTCTACTGGTGCTTTCGGTAGGTGAGCCTAGCATACAGGTAGACCTTCCATTTATTACAGAATCACAGAATTGTAGGAGTTGGAAGGAACCTCCAGAGATCATTGTGTCCAACCCCCCTGCCAAAGCAGGTTCCCTATAGCAGGTCGCACAGGTAGGCATCCAGGCAGGTCTTGAACATTTCCAGAGAAGGAGACTCCACCACCTCCCTGGGCAGCCTGTTCCAGTGCTCCGTCACCTCACTGTAAAGAAGTTCTTGCGCACATTTGTGCGGAACTTCCTATGCTGCAGTTTCCGGCCGTTTCCCCTTGTCCTGTCTCCACTCACCACTGAAAAGAGTCTGTCCACGCCTTTCAGCCCCCCACACCTTAGATATTTATAGACCTGGATCAGGTCCCCTCTCAGTCTTCTTTTCTCAAGGCTGAACAGACCCAGTTCACTCAGCTTTTCTTCATAGCAGAGATGCTCCAGGCCCTTCACCATCTTTGTGGCCCTCCGCTGGACTCTTTCCAAGAGATCCTTGTCTTTTTTGTACTGGGGAGCTCAGAACTGGACGCAGTGCTCCAGATGAGGCCTTATCAGGGCAGAGCGGAGGGGGAGGATCACCTCCCTCGACCTGCTGGCCACGCTCTTTTTAATGCAACCCAGGATGCCATTGGCCCTCTTGGCCACAAGGGTACACTGCTGGCTCATGGCCGACCTGTCGTCCACCAGGACACCCAGGTCCCTCTCTGCCGAGCTCCCCTCCAGCAGGTCATCCCCCAACCTGTACCCGTGCATGGAATTATTCCTCCCCAGATGCAAGACTCTACACTTTTGTTGAACCTCATCCGGTGTTTTTTTTTTTTTTTTTTTTTGCCCAGCTCTCCAGCCTGTCCAGGTCTCGCTGAATGGCAGCACAGCCTTCAGGCGTGTCAGCCAATCCTCCCAACTTCGTATCATCACAAACTTGCTGAGGGTGGCCACCATTCCCTCATCAAGGTCATTGACGAAGATGTTGAACAAGACCGGACCCAGCACAGACCCCTGAGGAACACCGCTAGTTACAGGCCTCCAACCGGACTCTGCACCACCAACAATGACCCTCTGCACTCTGCCAGTCAGCCAGTTCTCAACCCACCTCACTGTCCACTCATCTATCCCACACTTCCCCAGCTTTGTTATAAGGATGTCGTGGGGGGACAGTATCAAAAGCCTTGCTGAAATCAAGGTAGACTATATCCACTGCTCTCCCCCTATCCACCCAGCCAGAGACAACATCATAGAAGGCTACCAGGTTGGTCAAGCACGACCTCCCCCTGGTGAACCCGTGCTGACTACTCCTGATAACCTCCTTTTCTTCCAGTTGTCTGGAGATGACATCCAGCACAAGCTGTTCCATCACCTTTCCAGGGACAGAGGTGAGGCTGACTGGCCTATAATTGCCTGGGTCTTCCTTCTTGCCTTTTTTGAAGACTGGGGTGATGTTGGCTATCTTCCAGTCTTCAGGCACCTCCCCCGTCCTCGAAGACTTCTCAAAGATGACAGAAAGCGGTTCAGCAATCACCTCTGCCAGCTCCCTCAGCACCCGTGGATGCATCCCATCGGGTCCCATGGATTTATGAACATTGGTGTTGCCTGGGCGCTCCCAGACCACCTCTTCCCTGACTGAAGGGAGGTCTTCCATTCCCCAGATCCTCTCACTAACCTCCAGGGTCTCAGATTCCCGAGGGGGAGCTTTTTCACTGAAGACAGAAGCAAAGAAGGCATTCAGTATCTCTGCCTTCTCAGCATCCCCCGTTACCAGCACACCCCCGTCACTTAGCAGGGGAGCCACATTCTCCCTAGTCTTCCTTTTACTGTTAATGTACTTGAAAAAACCTTTTTTATTATCCTTTATCCCCTTTGCCAGATTTAATTCCAGGCAGGCTTTAGCCTTCCTTGTCGCATCCCTGCAGACCCTGACAACATTCCTGTATTCTTCTCAAGTAGTCAAACCCTTTTTCCACATTTCATGGGCCTTCTTCTTTCCTTTGAGTTTGCGCACGAGCTCCTTGCTCATCCACACGGGTCTTCTGCCACCCTTTCCCGATTTCTTCCTCACAGGGACGCACTGATCCTGAGCTTGGAAGAAGAGCTGCTTAAATGCCAACCAGCTCTCACAGGCCCCCTTGCCTTCCAACACCCTAGCCCATGAGATAGCTCCAAGTAGGTCCCGGAAGAGATCGAAGTTGGCTCTCCTAAAGTCCAGGATAGCAATCCTACTTTTTGCTTTACTTCTTCCACTCAGGATCTTGAACTCCACCGTCTCGTGGTCACTACAACCCAAGCTGCCCCCGACCTTTACTTCCCTGACAAGCCCTTCTCTATTAGTGAGAATAAGGTCCAGCCGTACCCCTCTCCTCATCGATTCCTCAACCACCTGCATCAGGAAGTTGTCTTCAACACATTGCAGGAACAGTCTGGACCGCGCATGCCTGGCCACATTGCTTTTCCAGCAAATATCTGGATAATTGAAGTCCCCCAAAAGCACCAGCGCCTGGGATCGTGACGCTGCTTCCAACTGTTTGTGGAAGGCCTCATCAGCCTCCTCCTCCTGATCAGGGGGCCTGTAGCACACACCCACAACGGTGTCAGCCATACCATCCCGCCCCTTGATTCTTACCCACAAGCTCTCCACTGCTACACCACTCTCCCCCAGGTGGAGTTCAATACATTCAAGCTGCTCTCTTACATAAAGAGCAACTCCACCACCCCGCCTCGCCGGCCGATCTTTCCTAAAAAGCACATAGCCCTCCATGACAACATTCCAGTCATGTGAGCTGTCCCACCACGTCTCTGTGATCGCAATGAGATCGTAGCAGTTCGAACTCCACCCTCGTCACCCATCAAGTTCACTTTTGAACCTCGAACTACCTGAACATCAGCAGCCCTCATTTTGTCCCCTTCCCCCTTCTTACCTAGTTTAAAGACCTTTCAATGAGGCCTGCCAGCTCCTGGGCTAGGATCCTTTTACCCCTTGCAGACAGGTGAGCTCCATCTGCAGCTGTCATGCCAGGAGCCGAGTAAATTGCCCCATGGTCAAAAAAACCAAAGTTCTTGTGCGTGCACCAGCCTCTAAGCCATTTATTGATGAGGAGGGCTTTTTTGATCCTCTCAGTGTCCTTCCCCACCACTGAAGGGATAGAAGAGAAGACCACCTGCACTCCCGCACCGTCCAGTACCCTCCCCAGGCCCTTGAAGTCATTCTTGATAGCCCTTAGGCTTCTCTTGGCAGCATCATCACTGCCAACCTGAACTACCAATAAGGGGTAGTAGTCAGATGGGTGAATAAGCCCAGGCAGCTTTCTAGAGACCCGTGCCCCAGGGAGGCAGCACACTTCCCTCCGGGTGGGGTCAGGACGACATATCGGGCCCTCAGTTCCTTTTAGAAGGGAGTCTCCTACAACTATCACCCTCCTTTCTTTACCGGAAGAGGCGGTCTTCAAGCGTGGAGCCGACCGCCTCTCCTTAGCAAAGCTCAGAGGCTGTTCCACCACCTCGTTCTCAGCCTCCTCACCCTCCAGTTCCAGGGTTTCAAACCTATTACCTAGAGGCACCTGAGGAACCGAGGTAGGTCAGGAAGGGCACCGCCTGTGTCGCTGAGGTGGGACGTGCTGCCATTCCTCTTCTCCTCCCAAGTCAGCTCTCTCGGTTTGACTACGGTAAGGCAGAGAGTCCACTACAGGCTGGGGGTTGCAATCTCTGCCTGTTTCTCGCAGAGAGTTACGCCACCAGTCTATCTCCCTCTCGCAGTCTCTAATGGATCTTAACCGCTCCACCTCCTCCCTAAGCTCCACCACAAGGCTGAACAGCTCATCCAACTGTTCGCACCTCACGCAGGTGGCATCCCTCCCATTGTCCCCCGGCAGCAGCAGACTCAGGCACTCCCTGCAGCCAGAGACTTCAACCGCTGCAGTTCTGGGCAGTCCCTCTGTCTGGGTCACCACAGTCTTGTTGGAGCATGCCTGCCGTCTGGTAGATACCATGTTTGAACTTACAGTCTCTGGGTCAGCGAGTGGGAGAGCAGTCACCTGAACAAGGACAAGAAAAATTATGTGTCCTGCCACAAGGCCAACCTCCCTCACCTTTTTCTCCTTATTATCATAGTCTATTTCGCCTAACTCTCTTGTTTATTTTGTGATTATAACATCTTAATATCCATTGATTATACATCACCTAATCGCATTGTTAATCTCCCTGAATGTATTGCTCATTGTTTCACTCAGTATTAGTATTTATTATGTTCTGAGGAAGTCCTCCCCAAAACCAGAGAATACTGAGTGGCAGGGAGTGTGGAGAGGTCTGGAAGAGACTTTAGACAGATGGAAATCTTCAGTGTTGTGGAACTTCACAACACCTGAAAGACCCTGAGAGCTTAAACAGCTATTTGAGGCAGCAATGTAGCTGCTCAGGTATATCTGAGCAGGCACAAGTGATTTGGGGCCTGGCTAATGCTTATCGGGCCTTATTCAATACTATCCTGGAGAGGGAGAGAGAGCTTGTGAAATTGAAAGGGAGAGTCTCAGGGAAACATTACAAAATGAGCGAGAGAGTCTCCTGCTCCAGAGAAAAGACCTCCAATCTGAGAGAGATGCCCTCCGAATTGAGAGAGATTCCCTGCAATCCAAACTCGACAATCTTCCATCTCAACAAGACACCCTCCAATCTGAGCTAGATACTCTCATAATCGAACGAGACAGGCTCCAAGCTGAACTGGAGGATGAGAGCATTGGAACTGACCAACCTGATCAACCACAGGAGGCACCACAATTGATGTCAGTTGCCCCTGTAAGAGGACGGAAAACAAAGCGAATCTTGACTCAGAAGAGAAGAAAGAGGGGGAAAGAGGTCCAGAGGAGTGGCTCCGAGGTCCAAGAGAAGCACCTCTGAGTCCAAGGGAGGGGCCCTCAGTAAGACCACGGTCACCAACGCCTGTGAGGGCAAGAAGTCCTGGAAGAGCAAGAGGTGAGCAAGATATCGTTACCTTTGTTGATCGATCTCTGAAAATGAATGAAATTCGAAGTCTGAAAGACTTTTCACATCACCCAAATGAGCCTATTGCTACTTGGTTACTTCGATGCTGGGACAATGGGGCCAACCGTGTGTGGTTAGATAGTAGGGACATTGCTAGGGACTCAGCCATTGGCAGAGGTATTAGTACATGCCAGAACCAGGCCTTGACCCTCTAGAAGCAGATGTTGTTAGCTGTAAAAGAAAGATACCCCTTCAAAAAAGAAATGGGCTGATGAAGGGGACTATGTAGAGCTTGCTGGGGGTCCATCCCCGTGGGGATCCACAGTTAGCTTGATTTCCACGAGGCCATGGGCATCACAGGCCTAAACGACAAAAACAAGGTCTGCTTAGTTACTATGTTTGTTGCTTCTGCTGTGCTAAGGTGGTGGTCACGGGTGGTGATCTTTTACAATAGGGAGCTGTAGACTTGGATCAAGAAGAAACAGTGGATGTAGAAACAAGATGTAAGATTAGATATGGTTGCTTAGGGAGGCCTTGAAACTGTTGAGACTTGTCTGCAAGGAATAAGCAATCGTATATATATGTGTGTGTTGTTGTGTTGGGTGATTAATAGTAGAAGTAGAAGAAGCATAATAAAGGACTTTCCTATGACAGAGGCCTCTGGTTGCTGAACTGCACAACTGGCGCCTGAACAGGGACCTGACGAGTCCCCTTAGAATCCTAGAATCACAAGGTTGGAAACGACCTATAAGATCATCCAGTCCAACTGTCTCCTCATCACCATTGCCACCACTAGTAATAAACCATATCATGCAGCACGTCATCCAGATGCCTCTTGAACACTGCCAGGGACGGCGACTCCACCACCTCTCTGGGCAGGCCATTCCAGTGCCTGACCACTCTCTGAGAGAAAAAGTTCTTCTTATGTCCAACCTAAACCTCCTCTGATACAACTTGTGGCCATTACCGCATGTCCTGCTCGTTGCCTGGGAAAAGAGGCCAAATCCCTCTTCACCACAACCTCCCTTCAGGAGATTGTAGAGTACAATGAGGTCTCCCCTGAGCCTCCTCTTCTCCAGACTGAACAATCCCAGCTCCCTCAGTCTCTCCTCATAAGACTTGTGCTCCAGACCCCTCACCAGTTTTTGTTGCCCTTCTCTGGACACGCTCCAGGACCTTAACGTCTTTACTGCAGTGAGGAGCCCAAAACTAAACACAGTACTCGAGGTGCTGCCTCGCCAGTGCTGAGTAGAAAGGGATGATCACCTCCTTGCTCCTGCTGGCGACACTGTTTCTAATGCAGGTCAGGGTGCTGTTGGCCCTCTTGGCCACCTGGGCACACTGTCAGTTCATGTTCAGCCGGGCATCAACCGACACCCCCAGGTCCTTCTCTTCTTCACACTCATCCCCAAGCCTATAACGCTGCATGGGGTTGTTGTGGCCATAGTGCAGAACCCGACACTTGGCCTTGTTGAACATCATCCCATTCACCTCAGCCCAGCGGTCCAGCCTGTCTAAATCCCTCTGAAGGGCCGCCCTACCCTCAGGCAGATCAACACCACCTCCCAGCTTGGTGTCATCTGCAAACTTACTGAGGATGCACTCAATCCCCTCATCTAGGTCATCAATTAAGGTATTAAACAGGATGGGCCCCAGTACGGACCCCTGGGGAGCACCACTTGAAACGGGTCGCCAGCTGGACTTCACTCCATTCACCACAACCCGCTGCGCACGGCCCTGTAGCCGGTTCCTTAACCAAAGAAGTGCATATCTGTTCAGACCACGGGCAGCCAGTTTCCCCAGAAGAAGCCTGTGAGAGACCGTGTCAAAGGCTTTGCTGAAGTCTAGGAAGACTACATCAACAGCCCTTCCCTCATCTACCAGACTTGTCACCCAGTCGTAGAAAGAGATGAGGTTGGTCAAGCACGACCTGCCTTTCACGAACACGTGCTGGCTGGGCCTGATCCCCTGGACACTGCGTACATGCTGTGCAATCTCATCCAAGACAATCTGCTCCATAACCTTCCCTGGTGCTGAGGTCAGGCTGACAGGCCTACAGTTCCCCTGATCCTCCTTACGGCCCTTCTTGAAGATTGGAGTCACATCAGCAAGCCTCCAATCCTCTGGGCCCTCACCAGTTAACCAGGAGCGTTGATAGATTCCGAGAGGGGCTCAGCAATCACCCCTGCCAGCTCCCTCAGCACCCGAGGGTGCACCCTTGAGAGCGTGCTGAAAGAAGCACGAAACGGTGAGCGCGTTGAAGGAAACGCGGATCCCCTTCACGCCTGCTGCCTGTCGCTGAACGAAGGTACGCAATTGTGCTACCATGGGGAATAAATTTACTGCGGATCAGAAGAAGATCCTAGAAAAATTTCAGCTTCTGCTTAAACAGAAGGGAAAAACTGTCTCCACTACTGATTTACAGCAGATGCTTGCTTGGGCTGTTAAGGGAGACCCGACTCTTACTAGCAAGACGATTTATTGCCCAAATACTTGGGATGCCATCGGTGTTAAACTTTGGGACGTAGCTATGAAGGGAGATAAGATGGTACTGCCCTGGCTTGATTCCTGGCGTTTCATTTTTGAATCTTTACAAGCATGGGGAGCTCCCTCCACGTCTGCAGGATCCTTTGATCCTTTGCCGGCCACGCCGGAGGGGGACCCTCCTCCTCGTAAGGGCAAGGGGAAGCCCCCTGTTCCACTCCCGCGGAAATGTTAACTAGTTGTGAATAATGAAGGGGAGCCAGACCATCCTTTTGACCCCGGCCCTATTGATCCCGAGGAGGAACCTGACCTGTTCCCCCCTGATCCTCATGACACGTGGCTTGCTGTCCGGAGAGAAGCAGCAAAAGTCGGGGATACAGACATGTTACACACGTTCCCCGTCGTTCTGGCCCCAGAGCAGAAGCCCCGTTGGGAGGTGCTTTCCTATTCAGTTTTGCGGGATCTGCGACGAGGTCTGCACTTCGGAGGAAGCAAAGGTTACTGCGGCAGTTTCAGAAATTACAGCTGCTTCAAACTGCTCTGGTTTGTGTATAGCTGCATATAGCTGATTCAAAAGACACCACCATGGCTCTATCTTGGATGGCAAATATCGCAACCTAGGATCCGACCCCAATCAGTGACTCTTACAATGACAGTGAAAACCCTCAATGATTTGCAGAAACTTTTGGGAACTATTAATTGGCTTTGACCCCTTTTAGGAATTTCTATGGAAGAGCTCCACCTGCTTTTTTCACTCTGGGAAGGAGACCCAGATCTCGCTTCCCCCAGACGCCTCACTCCAGATGCACTCGCGGCTCTTCAATCTGTTGTTGATAAATTTACTCTGCAAGCTGCACACCGAGTGGATCCGACTACTGCAATTGACATTTTTATCCTCAATTCCTCCTTTCAACCATACAGCTTGTTAGCTCAATGGCTGCCTAAAAACCCTGATCCACTTGTCATTGTGGAATGGATCTTTCTGCCACGTAAGTTTTTAAAAACTATCACTACCCAAATTGAAATGGTTGCCATGCTTGTCTCCAAAGGCCGTGATCGTCTTGTTGCTCTCAGTGCCCGAGACCCGTCAGTCATTTATGTTCCTTTTGATCTCCGTCAATGGGACTTTGCCTTCACTAAATCAGATGCACTCCAGCACGCACTGGCTGGATATTCTGGCCAGATTACTACTCATTTCCCATCCCACAGACTCCTGCAAACCCTGCACTCATTCCCTCTGATCCCCGCTTCTAAGTTAGCGCCTACCCCCCTGCCTTCAGCCTTAACAGTTTTTACAGATGGCTCAGGTTGCACAGGCTGCGCAGTATCAGTATGGCAGGGAGAGAATGGGTGCTCGGAGGAGGATGTTTTCATTACGGAGGGATCAGCTCAGATTGTAGAATTGGCTGCCGTTGTACAGGTTTTTGAACGTTTTTTGCAACCCATTAATATTGTTACTGACTCTGCTTATGTTGCAGTTATAGTGATGCATATAGAAGGGGCTTACCTGAAGGAAGTCTCTAACCCTTGCTATTTCGCACTATTACTGTGTTTACAAGAAGCAATTGGCAAATGTTCACACCTTTATTTCATTCAGCACGTCCAATCCCACTCTTCATTACCAGGCCCAATTATAGAAGGCAATACTCGGGCGGACAAACTCGCAGGGACCATTGTGGTCCCAGACCGTTTTGCTCAAGCCCACTTGTCACATGATTTTTACCATCAAAGTGCCCAAGCTTTGTGTTGTTCTTTTCAAATTACCAAGGAACAGGCCAAAGACATCATACAATCCTGTCCTGATTGTCAACTTTTTTCCCCCACCCCATCTATTGGGGTTAATCCCAGAGGCCTACAGTCTCTAGAGCTGTGGCAATCTGATGTTACACATTTTTCCGAATTCGGTAAGCTTAAATATGTCCGTGTTTCCATAGATCATTTTCCACCTGTATATATGCCTCGCTGCATACGGGAGAAAAGGCCCGGGATATGCGCAAGCACTTTCTCGCTGCCTTTTCAGTTCTTGGAGTCCCCCAAGTCATTAAAACGGACAACGGTCAGGGTTACATTGCCCGTACCACTCAATTATTCTTTCAACAATGGGGCATCCTGCATAAGACAGGTATACCTCATTCACCTACAGGTCAGGCCATAATAGAATAGACAAATGGAACTCTTAAAAATATGCTTATTAAACAAAAGAGAGGGAGTGGGGGCCTTAAGCCTCGAGAAAGGCTTGCAAGGGCATGTTACGTTCTGAATTTTTTAAACCGTTGGACCGAAGAAGGGCCACCTGTTTGTAAGCATTTCACACAGACCTTACAACACATACAGAAACAAAAGGCTTTGGTAATGGTCAAAAATCCAGATTCCCTGCAATGGGAAGGACCTTACCCATTACTAAAGTGGGGTAGAGGATATGCTTGTGTTGCCACAGGATCTGGCCCAAAGTGGGCATCAGCAAGATGAGTTCACCCCGCCTCTTCATCTGCTGCTGTTACCTGATTTCCTGCGTTTATACCGTCTGGCTCCCACCCCAACCTAAACAGAACATCTGGGTCACCTTGGCAAACAAGACTGGACAGGATACCCTATGTCTTTCAACAGCTTCTCCGGGAAATCCATTTACAACCTGTCTGGTGGGCCAACCGTTAGACTCTTGGCCCATCCCTGCAGAAGTGCGATTTGCAGTGCTTTCCAACACCAGCGCTGCTGTGGATCAGTGGGACGGTTGGGTGCCATACCTTCCTCCCATAATCTTGGAACCGCAGGAATTGGAATTATTGGGATCTGTTAAAATGGACTATTGCCTGTATTTTGATTATGGGGGAAAAAATCAAACTCTTGGTCAGTGTGTTAATTCTACCTTAGCTGCATATAGAAATCATACAGCATGGTGTAACTATATTCTCGTAATGTTTCTCGATCTACTAACCTCCCACTCAGCTTGCCCACAGGTGTTTTTCTTCTCTGCCTCTTTATCCCTAAGTGGTTTATTATTAGATGTAGATTCCGTCAGACATGCCACACTTCAGAATAGGGCAGCAATTGATTTCCTATTGCTTGCACAAGGGCATGGCTGTCAGGATTTTGATGGTCTCTGTTGTATGAATCTTTCCGATCACTCTGAATCCATCCAGAAAAGTATACAAGATCTGCAAATTGGAGTCCAGAAATTTCAAGTGAAAGGTGGATGGGATGTATTTGGGGGATTGTTTGGAGGCTTAGCTGGGTGGCTTCAAAGCTTGTTAAAAATTGCTGTTGTGGGCTGTCAACGGTTTATGGGCTGGTAAGCCAGTACATTTGCAGCTATGTATGGCAGAGGGGAAAGAAGACCCCTTATAAATGAATTGGTTAATAAACTTCAAGACTTGGAGTTAAATTTAAGCCCTCTACGAGCTTGTGTTTCAGCCATTGCAAAAGTAGCTGAAAAGCTGGACTGAATGGAGAGCAAACAAGAAGATATAACAGACAAACTATGAATTGTGCCTGATGGTGATGGATCCATGGTGGTAATAGATACATCCGATGAGGAACAGAATTCCCAAATCAGCCTACTGGAGGGGCTGATCAACTTGATTTCCTCCCAGCCGGTGTCATCCAATGTCTAAGCTATCAAAAGAAGACGTCCTCCTGCTCGAGCAAGTGACAACAGTAAGACCACGTCACATTTTGCCTTGTGGCATTACCTACGTGACCATGGAGAAGATATGGAGAAGTGGCATAAACAACCTACTCCAGCACTTAAAGCATGGGTAAAAGAATTACAAGACAAATCAACCACCAAGGTGAACTTCTCCAAAAAGGTGATTGCTCCAGTTCCTGTAGACAACCGAGGTAACAAAAAGAGGGGCCCTGCCCCCAGCCAGGGGAGGGAAAGGGATAATAGAGTGCATTGGACTGTGTGGATTAGAAGCCCTGGCACATCAGAATCGTGGAAATATAAGGCCCTGGTGGACACTGGTGCACAGTGTACTCTAATGCCCTCGAGTCACCAAGGGACAGAATCAATTTATATTCATGGGGTGACTGGGGGTTCCCAAGAGCTGACTATGTTGGAGGCCGAAATCAGCCTCACTGGTAAAGACTGGCAAAAGCACCCTATTGTGACTGGCCCAGGGGCTCCATGTATTCTAGGTATTGATTATCTCAGAAGGGCATACTTTAAGGATCACAAAGGGTATCGATGGGCCTTTGGAATAGATGCTGTAGACACAGAAGGTGTTAAGCAGCTGTCTGTTTTGCCTGGCCTATCAGAAGATCCGTCTGTTGTGGGGTTGCTACGAGTGGAAGAGCAACAGGTACGGATTGCCACAAAAACGGAGCACATGTGGCAGCACCGCACCAACAGGGATTCCTTGTTCCCCATTCAGAAGTTGATGCGTCAACTAGAGAGTCAGGGAGGGATCAGCAAAACTCACTCGCCTTTTAACAGCCCCATATGGCCAGTGCGTAAAGCCAGTGGAGAATGGAGGCTGACGGTGGACTACCGTGGCCTGAATGAAGTCACACCCCCACTGAGTGCTGCTGTGCCGGACATGTTAGAACTCCAGCATGAACTGGAGTCAAAAGCAGCCAAATGGTATGCCACCACTGACATTGCTAATGCCTTTTTCTCCATTCCTTTGGCCAATGAATCTAGGCCACAGTTTTCTTTCACCATGAGAGGCATTCAGTATACCTGGAATCGTTTTCCCCAGGGGTGGAAACATAGTCCAACCATTTGCCTTGCGTTGATTCAAGCCGCACTGGAACAGGGAGGTGCTCCTGAGCACTTACAGTACATTGATGACATCATTGTGTGGGACAACACAGCAAAGGAAGTTTTTGAGAAAGGAGAGCAAATAATCCAGATCCTTTTGCGTTCTGGTTTCGCTATTAAGCAAAGCAAAGTGAAAGGACCTGCCCAGGAAATTCAGTTCCTAGGTATGAAGTGGCAAGATGGCCGTCATCACATCCTGACCGATGTGGTCAAAGAAATCACTGCCATGTCTCCGCCCACTAATAAGAAAGTGGCACAATAATTTCTGGGCGTAGTGGGTTTTTGGAGAATGCATGTTCCAAACTACAGCCTCATTGTAAGCCCACTACATCAGGTGACAGGGAAGAAGAATGATTATGTGTGGGGCTCTGAGCAGCAGCAGGCTTTTGAGCAGATTAAAGAAGAGATAGCCTGTGCTGTGGCCCTGTTGCCTTTGCTTCGGCAACCTCTGAATAATGTCCCGTCGTGAAGTGCTCAGACAGCCCCGGCCAAATCACACGCTTTTATGACACCAATGTGGTGAGCGGCAAATGGCGTTTATTGCAAGCAACACACTCTTCTTATAGTTGTCCCTTATATCACAGTGCTACCAATCACCCGTGTTACGGTTATCTGTGCCCAATAGACGTGTGGCATGTCTTGTCTTGCCATGTCTCATCATGGTTTTCTTATGAGTCAAGGAGCCCCCGCAGAGGCTGATGACTGTTACAGCCCCCCTTTCACGTATTAGCTGACCACGCAAGGGGCCCACACAGATTAGCCTGGTTACGCCTGGTGACCTTGACAGCCCCCGCTTTACGTATTTCATTGACTACATCTCTAACTTGCGTATTTTGTTAACTACAGGCCCTGGGGCCAGTACGGATGGAATGGGACGTGAAGAACATCCTCTACACTGCTGCTGGAAAAAAGCTTGGAGTTTGTGGCAGAGAGCCTCAGGAGTGACCCTAGGCCTACAGGATTCTCCTAGGATTCTGGAGTCGAGCCTACAGGGGATCGGATGGGGGCTACACTCCAACTGAGAAGGAGATCTTAGCTGCGTATGAGGGGGTTCAGACTTCTTCCGAAGTAGTCGGTACTGAAACACAGCTCCTTCTGGCACCTCGACTGCCAGTGCTGAACTGGATGTTCAAGGGAAAGGTTCCCTCCACCCATCATGCTACTGATGCCACTTGGAGTAAGTGGATTGCGTTGATTCGGCAGCGAGCGCAGATGGGGTACCCCAGCTGTCCAGGAATGCTAGAGGTGATCACGGAATGGTCTGATGGTGAAAAGCTTGGAACATGACCAGCAGAAGTAGTATCGCATGCTAAAGAAAGCCCACCATGCTGTCATGTTTCTATGTTTTTTTGTTTGTTGCCCCCTGTCACGGACGTAGATTGATCTATTCATCTCTTTGACACATGCATTGAACTACAAGAGAATTAAAAGAAATATGCCCTGTTCACAGATGAATCTTGTCATATTGTGGGGAAGCATCGCAGATGGAAAACTGCGGTGTGGAGCCCCACACGACAAGTTGCAGAGGCCACAGAAGGGAAAGGAGAATCAAGCCAATTTGCAGAGGTGAATGCTGTCCAACTGGCTTTAGATGTCGCTGAACGGGAGAGGTGGCCAATGCTTTATCTTTACACTGACTCATGGATGGTAGTGAATGCCTTATGGGGATGGTGTCAACGGTTTATGGGCTGGTTCGGCCCGGTTCCGTGACCAGCAGGGCGGACGGATCCACGGATCCGCGCCTCTGGAAAAGGGGAACAGGGGACCCCAAAATAATTGAAAACAGCGGCAATAATCTCAGGTAGAACAAACTAATTTACTAAATATAGTATAGCAAAGTATAATGAGAAGGAGAGAGTGTGCCTGGGGAAATGTAGTTCTTCTACGTTGAACAAACATTCGGAACTCGGGTATCAGAAGTTAATCCCCCCAGTGCATTACATGATGTAGAGGAGTGGAATACTAATAACCAAAAATCAAAAAACCATGACATTCCACCCCTTATTCTACATCAATACATCACGCTTAACACATGGGATTACTGACTACGCTCCCCAAACATCAAATTCCCTTGTGGTATATGTTGAACATCCCCATTTTTCTGCATCACCCACCAGGTGGACCCAGGTCCCTGGGCAAAAACAGTTCCGCGAAGAGGTTTGCCCTTCCCAGAAGCTGGAAAAACCCAAACTGCTTTTCCTAACATGTTCTTTACATGTACTACAGGGACCTTATCTCCCTCTACACTATGGAGGGAGCTGGATTGGGTAGGACCATCTCGACGGATTGATCCTCAGGTGTTGACCAGCCAGGTGTCTTCTGCCAAATACTTCTCCCAGTGTTTAAATGTTCCACCACCCATTGCTTTCAACATGGTTTTTAACAACCCGTTGTAGCGTTCGATCTTAGCGGAGGCTGGTGCATGATAGGGTATATGATAAATTTACTCGATGCCGTGTTCTCCAGCCCAAGTACCCACAAGTGACTTTTTGAAATGAGTCCCATTATCTGACTCAATTCTTTCCGGGGTGCCATGTCGCCAGAGGATTTGCCTCTCCAGACCTAATATGGTGTTTCGGGCGGTAGCATGGGGTACTGCATATGTTTCGAGCCACCCAGTGGTTGCCTCCACCATAGTAAGCACATAATGCTTACCCTTGCGAGATCGTGGCAAGGTGATATAATCAACCTGCCATGCCTCCCCATATTTGTAGTTTTGCCATCGCCCTTCCTCCCAGAAAGGTTTCATCCTCTTAGCTTGTTTAAATGTGGTGCATGTGTCAAAGTCATGAATGATTTGTGCAATAGCATCCATACTTAAATGCACCCCTCAGTCTCTGGCCCACTTATATGTTGCGTCTCTTCCCTGATGGCCTGAGGTCTCATGGGCCCACCGAGCTAAAAATAACTCACCCTTGTTCTGCCAATCTAGGTCTATTTGAGCCACCTCAATTCTGGCAGCTTGGTCTACCTGATGGTTATTTCGCTGATCTTCTGTAGCTCTACTCTTAGGCACACGAGCATCTACATGACGCACCTTTATAACCGTATTTTTTTTCGGGCCGCAATGTCTTTCCACAGTTCAGCAGCCCAAATAGGTTTACCCCTTCTTTGCCAGTTATTTTGCTCCCACTGCTGTAACCACCCCCATAAGGCATTTGCCACCATCCATGAGTCAGTGTAAAGATAGAGCATTGGCCACCTCTCCCGTTCAGCAACATCTAAGGCCAGTTGAACAGCCTTTACCTCTGCAAATTGGCTTGATTCTCCTTTCCCTTCAGTGGCCTCTGCAACTTGTCGTGTGGGGCTCCACACAGCAGATTTCCATCTGCGATGCTTCCCCACAATACGACACGATCCATCTGTGAACAGGGCATATTTCTTTTCATTCTCTGGTAGTTCATTGTATGGTGGGGCTTCTTTAGCACGTGATACTTCTTCTCCTGGTGGTGTTCCAAACTTTTTACCTTCAGGCCAGTCCATGATCACCTCTAGGATTCCTGGACGGCTGAGGTTCCCCATCCGTGCTCGTTGTGTAATCAGTGCAATCCACTTACTCCAAGTGGCATCAGTTGCATGATGGGTGGAGGGAACCTTTCCTTTAAACATCCAGTTCAGCACTGGCAGTCGAGGTGCCAGAAGAAGCTGTGTTTCAGTACCGACTACTTCCGAAGCAGCCCGAAGCCCTCATAAGCGGCTAAGATCTCCTTTTCAGTTGGAGTGTAGTGCTCTTCAGACCCTCTGTACGCCCGACTCCAGAATCCCAGGGGTCGGCCTCGAGTCTCTCCTGAGGCTCTTTGCCACAAACTCCAAGTGGGACCGTTCTCTCCAGCAGCGGTATAGAGGATGTTCTTTATACCCTGTCCCGTTCCGTACTGGCCCTAGGGCCACGGCACGGGCTATCTCCTGTTTAATCTGTTCAAAAGCCTGCTGCTGCTCAGGGCCCCATGTAAACTCATTTCTCATTCGTGTCACATGATAAAGGGGGCTTACAATGAGGCTGTAGTTTGGAACATGCATTCTCCAAAAGCCCACTGCACCCAGAAAAGATTGTGTCTCTCTTTTGCTAGTGGGTGGAGACATAGCAGTGATTTTGTCGATCACATCTGTCGGGATGTGACGACGGCCATCTTGCCACTTCATACCTAGGAACTGAATCTCCTGGGCAGGTCCTTTCACTTTGCTTCGCTTAATAGCAAAACCAGCACTCAGCAGAATTTGGATCATTCGCTCTCCTTTTGTAAAGACTTCTTCTGCTGTATCGCCCCACACAATGATGTCATCAATGTACTGCAGGTGCTCAGGAGCACTGCCCTGTTCCAATACAGTTTGGATCAACCCATGGCAAATGGTTGGGCTGTGTTTCCACCCCTGGGGCAAACGGTTCCAGGTATACTGAATGCCCCTCCATGTGAAAGCAAACTGTGGCTTACATTCTTTGGCCAAAGGAATGGAAAAGAAGGCATTAGCAATGTCAATGGTGGCATACCATTTGGCTGCTTTTGACTCCAGTTCATACTGGAGATCTAACATGTCCGGCACAGCAGCACTCAGTGGGGGTGTGACTTCATTCAGGCCACGGTAGTCCACCGTCAGCCTCCATTCTCCACTGGCTTTACGCACTGGCCATATGGGGCTGTTAAAAGGCGAGTGAGTTTTGCTGATCACTCCCTGGCTCTCTAGTTGACGAATTAACTTATGAATGGGGAGCAAAGAATCCCTGTTGTTGCGGTACTGACACCTGTGCACCGTTTTTGTAGCAATCGGTACCTGTTGCTCTTTTACCCGCAGCAGCCCCACAACAGATGGATCTTCTGACAGTCCAGGCAAAACAGACAGCTGCTTAATGTTGTCTGTGTCCACAGCAGCTATTCCAAAGGCCCATCGATACCCCTTAGGATCCTTGAAATGCCCCCTTCTGAGATAATCAATACCTAGTATACATGGAGCCCCTGGGCCCGTCACAATAGGATGTTTTTGCCAGTCCTTACCAGTGAGGCTTATCTCAGCCTCCAACACAGTCAATTCTTGAGAGCCCCCGGTCACTCCAGAAATATGGATTGATTCTGTCCCTTGGTGACTCGAAGGCATCAGAGTGCACTGTGCACCAGTGTCCACCAGTGCCTTGTATTTCAGTGGTTCTGATGTGCCAGGCCATCGAATCCACACAGTCCAATATACTCTATTATCTCTTTCCCCCTCCTGACTGAGGGCAGGGCCCCCCTATTCATTACCTGTGGTAACTGGAGCAACTGCACTGGTGGTTGATCTGCTTTGTAATTCTTTCACCCGGACTCGTAGTACAGGAGTAGGTTGACCGTGCCACTTCCCCATGTCTTCTCCATGGTCACATAGGTAATACCATAAGGCAATTCGCGGTGTATTACCCCTTACTTGAGCCGGAGAGCGTTTGCTTCTAACAGCTGAGATCTTTGATGGTGCACGTGAGAAGGAAGGTTCATCGCCTTTAGTTAGGTGGGCTCGCAAAATTACATCATCTCCTTCATCTCCTTGATCTCCTTCATTAGACTCTTTTGATTATCCTGATCTTCATCAAGCGTCTCTGATAGTGCTACAGGTTTGTCACGGTTAATCAGTTGAGACACTTGCTCCGTCATCATTCTTGATATAGCAGCAACGGCAGCATGAATTGGGGACAGCAATTGTTCGTAGTTTTGGAGCGTAACAATTAATTCATAAACTAAGGGCATTCTCTGTTGTTCGTTGAATCTGTCACACGCTGACATCAGTGTAGCGGCATATTTGTCCGGCGCTGTTGTCACGATTTTCTGCCATATCTCAGGCGTTGTCCTCACCTTTTCAGGGTCGCGGTTTTGGTGTGGGTGGTTAGGAACAAAGTCAGGGTCATACAACATTTCCACCACGCCTATTTCCCTCAAATACTGGATACCCTTTTCAACTGTATCCCATTTCTTCATCGCAATCTTCAAGCCATTTTTGAAGGGATACTTTTCCTTCACGGCTGTTAACACTCGTTCCCAGAGGGAGGCAGCCTCATCCGAACATCGACTAATTCCTCTATCAATAGCTGGATCTCTGGCAATGGCACCCAGTTGGCGAGCTTCATTACCATCCAGAGACAAGCTATGGGCCCCACTGTCCCAACAGCGAACCAACCAGGAAACAAGAGTTTCATTCGGGCGCCGTGTGAACTCCTTTCTTGAACCTTGGATTTCAGTCATCTTTAGAGGCCGGCGAGTAGTAATAGAGACTTCCTCTTCATCACTCTCTTCTGCACGTCTCTTCGTTTTCCCTTTTGCCTTTCGCGATGGTGGTGGTTCTGAGGAGGGCCCCTCGCCTGGATCTTCCTCCACCTCCTCCTCCTCTTCTCTTTTTCGTTCAAGACGCGAAGACACTCGTTTCCATTTCTTGCCCTCCACAGGAGCAACTGGTATTGTTACTGGTGACTCCTGTGATCGATTAGATTTGACTTGGGGATTTTCCCCTTTGGCTTGAACCTCAGCTTGGAAACTCTCTCTCTCCAGAATGGTATTATATAGGGCACGGTAAGCACGAGCCAAACCCCAAATAAGTTGTACCTCCTTAGATTTGTGTAAGCCGCATCGTCCCTGACTCAAATACTGGCTTAGTTTCTCAGGATCCCACAGGTGTTCGAGAGTAAAATCCCATGACACTGCGGGTCCCCATGCTTCTAAGACCTTTCCTAAACCTCTCCATATTCCCTGCCAGTCATCATTCTCTAGTTTTGGGGAAGACTCCTTATTATGAATGCGTTGGAGTACATTTAGGAGAATTGATGACACGAACAACAACAACAACATGAGTATTAATTAAAGACTCGTAAAGCGTTTGACAAACCGAGAAGAAAACCCGGAGACTGGTCTGAACGTCGTGTTGTTTGTAAAATTAGCTATTCCATTTGGCATGTAGCTGTTTGTGAAATTAGCTACTCCATTTGGGATGTAGTTGTTTGTGAAATTAGCCATTCCTTCTGGGATGTAGATGTCAAAGTTCAAATCATACCACATTGCAAGTAGGTAAAACATAGGTGTCTCCATCAGTGCCCTTAGGTAGTTATATATGAATGCAATTCCACAACACGTAAGTGCAAGATGGATTATTGGCCAGTAGGTTGTGAGTAACACCATTGCTTTAAATCCTTTACCCAGCACCCCCACGATAACGAGTGGGTTCATCACTGGTGCTTGCTAAAAAGGGGTTAATGAATTGAAGCTAACAAGAGCAGGGAAAAAAAAAAAGAAAAAAGGCACTACCCAGACTAAGTAGTGCTCAAAGTTTACAAATATCCCAGAACACTGGCAGTACGCCTAATCTTTCAAGGTCAGGTTTTCCAGCACAGAAACCTGAACTGCTGATAATGCTCCCTAACGAAGCTCTCTAAGAGCAGAGAGAAAAAAAAAAAAAAAGATTCGTTCTAAAAGCTAAAAGCAGCTCGAGCCCCTGTTCAGGCGCCAAAAATCTGTCACGGAGTTGACCCGATCAATCTATGTCCGTGACAGAGGGGCAACAGGCCTCTGCCCTCCCCCCCCACCCCAGTCCCACAAAAATGGGAAGGAAGGAAGGGAGGAAAAGAGCAGCGGCAACAATCTATGGAGGAAAACTTATTTTACTAGAATATTGGAATACAAGATAACACAATATATATACAATTTAATTGAAATTGAGATTAATAAATCAGACAAGATGAGAGAGAGAGTTCCCGGGACCGAGTCAAACCTGAAAAGCTTGGAACGGCCAGGAAAGCACCTCCAGCACCCACTGCAAGGCAGCAAGAGAGCGCCCCCCCCACCCGGAAGGGCCAGATCCCGTGACTGCTGTAATGTACAGGGATAGGTACCTGGGATTGGGGCAGTGACACTTTAATGCCCCGTACACTACATGATGTTTTGATGTGGAATACTGAAACCCAAAAACAAAAAACAAAAACAAAAACAAAAAACATAGAACCATGACATATATTTACTAAATTAAGTTTTTCCCTTAGCTCGTTGCTGCTGTTTTCTTCATCTAGGCCCCTCTCCGTACCTTTTCTCTTCCCTAGGGTATGGATCTCTGGGTTTCGTTGCTCTGTTGTCGAGGAACTAGGCTGAATGTTTGGAAAATGCTGTAAATCGTATGGTTTAATTTTTAGGTAGTCTTGTGTGAAGCTAGTAGTAGTTCTCAGTGATCCTTGTGGGATCCTTCCAAGTCAGGTTATTCTATGTTCTGTGATTCTATGCTATGTAGAAGCATAATGGATTTCACAAACTCTGCAATGTAAACATCCTCAATAGACCAGCTATATACAGATTTTTAAATAACAATGTTCATTGAGAAGATTTTAAAAACGTATTTTCTAGGAATTTAATGCACATAACTATGAAGCTGTAATATTACATAGTTAATCATTGCTGCATGTACTGCAGAAAATATGCACTTCAACAGGAAATGTTTATGTAAATCACTAAGGCTTTGTCCATGAAATGCTTTTGCATTCCACTGGGAAGGAGTTTCATTCCAGAATTTCTTCTGTAGCTATCTCGATAGTACATCATAATAAAAACATCAACAGAACAACAGTCCTTAAAATGTTTTATTGAACTGTTTTGTTGTGGGTTTGTTGTTGCTGTTTTTTAATGTGCAGAAGATGCGCCTGAATAGTCTGTGTTTTGATTTTTATTTAAATCCTCAACAATCATAGAATCATAGAATATCCCAAGTTGGAAGGGACCCATAAGGATCATCAAGTCCAACTCTTGACTCAAGACAGGACCACCCAAAAATCAGATTATATCGTCCAGATGCTTCTTGAACTTCAACAAGCTCATAAGTTCCTACTGTGGGCAAATCCTGAGATAATCAGAAGATTAGTGCAAAAAGTTACCTTAAAACATTTTCGGAAATTAGAATGGAACTGAAGTTTCAACCTGTGGGGGGTGGGTTTTTTGGTGTTATCTTAGATTAGTATAACATATCGGATCTCTTTGGAACGTCATTAGTGACAACGTAGTTTTCAAGTCTAACTTAATCAGAAGTTGTGTGCACTTTTGCCTTCATAATCTAACTTTATATTCCAAATAACCAAAGCCTTGTTGTCTCTTGTTTTGGGGATATTATAATAATCCATGAAAAAACAAAAACCTTATTTAAAAACATATAGGATTAACAGTGTAGACAAGTAGGTGTCGTGACTCAATTAAAAAGGCTTTATTTTTTTATATCAGAAATATAACCCGAAACCCCAATAAATAAAGGCTGATAGGAAGTTAGCATTAATAATTCAATTATAACACATGGAAGTATCTGGGTAATCAGATCCTCAAGCTCTCCTGATACCGAGAATTCTCTGCAAACTACGAAGCAAATACATAAATAACTCAAAATGATTGTGATACTGATAACTCAGAAAGACTGTGAAAGCTTAGAACTAAGACAACATAATCCAGATTAACTTATCCCCCACAACAGTGAATATATGCATGATCTACACTTGAATAAAGTATATTTAACAGTTAAAAGAAATTAACCACAAAAAAGGAAGCTTTAAATAATGGTGAACAAAATTTAGTTTTAGGGCACACAGAAGCCCTTTGTGGTAGATTCCCAGTAGTGGCTCTTGTTTTTTTTGTTTCCTGCATATGTATATAAAATTGAATTCTACATGGTTATGATGTCAAACAGGGCAACATATTGATTACAATATAGCATATCATCACACCCTGGAAATAACAACACAGCCCACTGCTGAGTTTGCATTAATACACTGGGAGAGAATATAGAAAAGTCATTGGTCATATGTTACTGATAGGCTATTTCATGGCCACAAACTGCTAGTGAACATTAATCTTTTCTGTCACATTATCTTCGAATAATGGGAAAGCGCTGGGATTTTATAGCTTTACTCCTTGTATGTTTTAATTGTTTTAAATGATAAGGTCACTAAAACTCATGCACGTTGCAAAAAACATCATGCAGTAGTTAAGGTAAACCATTCAAGCAATTTTTATTCATTAATATTCATAAATACACACAGCAGCTTCATTAGAGATTTTTCATTTCCCCCCCCCTTCCATTTGAATGCAGAGATTTAGGAGAGCTTTTTGCATGTCAAGCTACAGGACACAGAGCTTTTCTCTCTGCACTGCAACCTATATTTACCTGCTAATAGTAAAAATTAGTTAAGTGGAAATGATTATCATATATATCTTTTTGCTTTTCTTCTGAATGTACACAATGTAACAAGAGTGACAGACTTGAAATACATCACCAAAAACAAACCCAAGATAGTTGTTGTCCACTTTCATTGGCAAATACAGCACAGAGGACATTGTCTGCAAAGTGAGATGCCATCAAAGAGGAGGCGGAAGAGGCTCATTTCCTTTATTATTCTCTTTTAAATTTAGATTTTCTAAAGCAACATCTAGTGGCATAATATCTACACATCCCATAGCACCAAAATCAGCAAATTCTCCCTGCTCATCCTCATCTGAGGAGGAACTTTCTTCCTGCATCAGAGTGGACAGTAGAAGCTCTTGAACAAATAAGCTACGGTCTGCCTGTTCACTTTCCTTTGACTGACGCTCTGCTTCTGACATCTTAGGGTCATTCAACCTGCATAGTGGCATAGAAAGAAAGAACACCTGCAGTTAGTGAAAGCCCATTTTGTTATTACTAAGTCTAGCAGCTGGACTGATGAATGTTGAATAACATCTGAAATTCATTCTTTTTGGAACCAGCCAAGAGTACTGCTATGCTTCTGTTGACATATACATATCTGACAATGCCTGAAACTCCTGATGCAACAAGAATACAGACATTTTAAAAACTTGCTCCTAGTTACTACAAAAAAGCATAATAGAAGTGGATTCTAAGGCTGAAGGAAAAAAGTAGCTATTTCCAAAGTTTCTTACCCTTCAGAGTGATTTTGTTTTAAAGAGTGTTAAAATTCTCTAGTCATCCCTGAAGTGCTCGTTTTGTCCCCAGTACAACTTCTAAATTCAAAACTGACATAAAATGCATCATTTCACACAATGCACAGAGATTACCAAAGCACAGTACATGCATGCACCATCACCTAATAGAAGCAAGGAAATTACTTGCTTCAGTTTTACCCTAGCTGACAAGATCAGTACTGAAATTTACAGATACTTTCATTAAAGTTATTATTTTCAAAAAGTTTTTGAGATACTATTATGAGTTTATATAAAAATCAGCATGATAGCAATAATTTGCCCCAAAAAATGTATACAGACACAGCAACTGTTTAAATATCTGTGCTCTTTCCCAACATCCAACTGAAAAAGTAATATTCCTTATGTTTCTCTTGAAATTGAGAAATAGCAAGTAACATTTATTAATTGCCAAGGAGCAGACATACAGCAGGTTTGAAAAAGAGATGTTACAAGTGCAAAAAACATAGTATCTAAACTATAAACTTCATTAGGTATCTGTCAGAAGTAGATCCATGGCTGGAACTATAAGCAGCTGATAAAGCTATAGCTCAAGTTATAAGACTAACCTCATTTCCAAGGTCTGCAGAAAACAACTAATCCATTTTCCAATCTAAAGCTTTAAATACATTCCTAGACACGTAGAAGAAATGCAGCATGACTGTGAGACTGCGTCTCACTTTCACGAACACTGAGACTCCATGGGCTATTTCTGCAGCCAACTCTTGGGAGTTGGCTTTCTGAAAACAGAAGAATTCCCTTCAGGCCAGCTACAAGCTACTACTCAGATAATATTTCCTTGGTTTTGCTTTACTCCTAATGGTGTGGATCTAATTTTTCTGACTATATTATGTCTGTACATAAACACCTAACTAATACATAAACTGAAAAAATGCCAAACATCACATTCTTATGATTACAGTACACAACAAGATGTGCTATTTAACATTATTCTAATATTTTGAAAATTGTAACAAAGTACAAGCTACTACCACATCTCTAAGTACAGCATAATCAGGTTTAAGAACAGTTCAGTGGATGAAGTTTATTGCTTTTAATGGTGCTGCACTCAAGTGTGAATTTTTTTTTTTTATATAGAGTTATGAATTACAGATATTCTGCAACAATTATTGACCTCTAACACGAGCGTATTCTGTACAATTCACTGATTAGTCCATTAATCCTGGGATATATTTATCTGCAGTTAAGGAGCCTATTTTGATACACTAAAGCACATGCCTAACTAAACACATAGTAGTTTCACTGAGTTCTGTCTCTAACAGGGCCAAGGAAAACAGAAATGGCAGAAAAGTTAAACCCTCAGAACAAGTTACCTTGTAAGAAGAAACTGGGAATTGTGCGTAGTCTGCTGATTGTTTTCTGTGTTAGATGAATTGGTTGCTACTATAGACTGTGTAAGATTGGTGGGGATGCTGCTTGTGTTAGTGCGTCTAGTTGCATTGCGTGCAGTCTCCAGTTGTTGTCTTGCTGCTTGCGCATGCTGCCGCTCCAACTGCAGTTGCATCTGCAACTGCTGTAACTGAGAAGCAGAAGGGCCGGAAGAGTTGAGCTGCCCTGCAGAACGTCTCACTCCTGATAACTGAGATAAAAGTTCTGCCAGGAGAGAAATTTATACAGTGAAATTTGATTAAATACATATACATATAATTCAACAACATATGTCCTGAATACTAATATATTAATTCCTTTGATTTCTAAAGCCTTCCAATAAATTAGTGAACAAATCATACTGATTTCAAAAAGCTTAATTGGCTATCCATTATCAGTATCCCATGCCTCAAAGCCCATATGGTAAGGAAGATTAAGAGTCATCTAGAGTAACTGTACGTAAGAGATTCAGAGCTTTTTAAACCCATAAGAGTCAACCTATGGGGAATATCCTATAAGCAATATCCTGTGCAATAATTCTCTAAAATGTTATCTTCAAGTCAAAATAGTTATTGACTAAGAAAACACTTCAATTCTCCATTCAGTTCGTAGTTTTATTCTCCACCCGATATGCACCTTCAGTGCATATTCCAGAGGACAGTTGTGTTTCAGAAAGACAGAAATATTGCAGCCTTGTTTCAGACATTTCTGGGAAATAATTATTTCAGAAAGCTTTTTCAAATGCTGTATGACATTAGAAATATTTTACCAGAGCAGGCTTTTTTTGTGCGTACATTTTGACCTTTGTTTGAAATTGAGAAATGTTAACAATCATAAATAAATAAAGTCTGGCATGAATTTCTTTCTTCCAAAGTTCAAGACCAACAAATTCTGTCCATGCTAAGCATTTCCCAAAATAAATGTTAACAGTAAGTGATTTATTACAGATTATATTCCACACAAAGTTGTGAGTACTACTTTGCTGTGCTTGATGCAAGAAGGACAGAAGATTATTTTGTTCCCCATCAATCCAACCATAATTAAAGCTGCAAGATATTATAAGACATAAAAGATTTCCTTGCATCTTACTTTCAAGATAAAATCCTTTGAAACTAGACATTTCTTAGGGAAATAAAGCCCGATACAGTAGCTCTTAGTATCAGGAACTTTTGGTATGCAAACAATAAATGCTCAAGTCACTACTTCTGATAGTATATAGTAATTATTACCCCAATGAAAAAAAAAAAAGACATAACTTTGCCAGGAAAGGCAGGTATACTTATCCTCACTTTGTAAAATTACTTTGTGTATAGCCAAACAATATACTGTTAGATGTGAGCTTGATACGCAGGCTTGGTATGAGATAGACACCCAGCCAGACTATACTACAGTCACTGAATGCAAAACAACATTAATTCAAACAGTCAAACAAGAAGACTCAAAGAAAAGTCATTTTATTACACATTTTATGCTCCTAAATGGGAAGGCCTTGTGAGACTGAAACAAATTAAGGCAGTCACTTCACATTTCACTGAGCTGAACGATAAGTCTTGCACTCTAGGACACACAAACATCCTCCCTTCTTGCACCAACTCTAGTGCTTTTCAGACTCGTGACCTATCTTAACTCACTAAAAAACAGCTTGTCATTTTTTTCAATTTCTTTATAGACAAATTATTTTTGAAAATCACAAAGCTGAATACTTACAGATTATATCTGTAAATACTAAAAACATGCCTCAATGATTATTGAAAGTTAAAAATGAGAGATCTTGCCCAACACAACCCTCCTATACCAAAATATGAAACAAAATGCTTACAAAATAGAATTACTTAACAATTTAAAAAGACTTATAAGGCCTCCTAAAAATCACCAAGTCTGTATTTCAAATGGCAATCTGATTTTCTCAATTAATATTTTTAAATGCATATCAATAATATTCCAATTGAGCTAATTTCATCTTGCTGAACTCAAGTATAGCACTTTATGTTAAAAAAGATAACATTCTTCATTTCTAAATACCTCTGTGCATACAGCAAATTAAAGTTAGATGCACTGAAGAAAGTAATGGCATTAAAGTAGGTAATGGTGGTTAGAAACAATTACATTTAAAAATACCTACATACATATATGAGGGCTGTTCCAAAAGTAATGCCTCCTATTTTATTATGTTGGCCCACAATGTCACAGGTGGATGTTGGTGGTATGGCAGTAGAGGTTGAACCTTCCCAACAGTATTCCATTACATTTTGTTGATGTGCAACAGATGGCAGCAAAGGGGCAATCTGACAAAATGCTGTCTGACATGGAAGTGCATATGAAGCAAAGGTGTGGAATTGAATTCCTATATGCAGAAAAAAAAATAGCACTCACTGACATCCATTGACATTTGCTGAATGTTGATGGAGACCAAACAGTGGACGTTAGCATAGTGAGATGGTGGTCTCAATGATGTGAAAGACAAGCCATGTTCTGCATGTCCATGCAGATTTTTATGAGTGCAGCATGCAGGCTATTGTTCATTGTTGGCAAAAATGCATAGCATGGTGGTGACTGCTGAAAAACAGTGGTTTGTAGCCAAGAATTTGGTCTATCAAATAGTGTTATTGTGCTCTTTGTATCTGTTGTAGTTTCCATGGAAATAAATAAAAAGCTTTACTTTTGGAATGATCTATGTATATGTGAAGAGAGGTAAAGAGACCTGAGACTTTTCAGCATAGAAGATAGAAGGCTCAAGGGGGACATCTTATCAATGTGTATAACTGATCAGAGCTGGCAACTCTTTCTGAGAGTGCAAGAGCTCTCAATTCTCACATGTAAGAAATCAGGCAGGAAGGGAAGGAAACCAGCATGATTGAGTAAGGACTTACTGGTCTAACTGAGGTGTAAGAAGGAAATGCACAGGAGGTGGAAGCAGGAACATGTGGCCTGGGAAGAGTATAAGGATGGTGCCCAGATATGTAGGGATGGGATCAGGAAAGCCAAGGAACAGTTGGAGCTGAACTTGGCAAGGAATACAAATAAAAAGAAGGGATTGTACAGGTACATTAGTCAGAAAAGGAAGACTAAATAGAATATACTCCTCTGATAAATTAGATGGCAGAATTGGTGACTACAGACATGGAGAAGACTGAGATAGTCAATAATATTTTTGCCTTAGTCTTCACTGGCAGTCACTCTTCCCACATCCCTGAAGTCCCTGAACCACAAGACAGACTGGGGAGCGAAATCTCTCCCACTGTGAGTAAAGATTGGGTTTGAGACTACCTGAAGAACCTCAACAACATAAATAAGTCTATAGGGCCTGATGAGATGCATCCCAGGGTCTTGAGGAAACTGGCTGATGTAGTTACCAAACCACTCTTCATCATATTTAAAAAGTCATAGCAGTACAGCGAAGTCACCTGTAACTGGGAAACATCACACTCATTTTTAAAAAGGGGATCTGGGGAACTATCAACCACTCAGCCACATCTTGTCTGAGAGGATCAAAGAACAGATCTTCCCTCCTGGAAACTATGTTAAGGATATGGAAGACAAGGAGGTGATTTGAGACGTTCAACACAGTTAGGGTAAATCATGAATGACCAATCTAGTGATGTTCTATGAAGGAGTGACAGCACCAGTGGTCAAGAGAAGAGCAACTGATGTCATCCACTCAGACTTGTGCAAAGCATTTGATACAGTCTCACACTGTGGAGAGACATGGATTTCACAGATGGACCACTTGTGAGATGAGGAAGAGTTGTAGTCAATAGCTTGATGTCCAGGTGGAAACCACTGATGAGTGCTGTTCCTCAGGAATCTTTATTGGGACCGGTATTATTTAACATCTTTGTCAATGACATGGACACTGGGACTCAGCAAGTTTGTGAATGACACCAAGATAAGGGTAAAGTTGATACTCAAGAGGAAAGGGATGTGTATTAATTTCAGCTGGGATGCAATTGTTTTCTTCAGAGTGTCTGGTATGATGCTATGTTTTGGTTCTAGGAGAAAAATAACGTTAATAACACATCAATGTTTATAGTTGCTGCTAAGCAGTGTTGTACAGAACCAAGGCCATTCTCAGTGAAGGGCCCAAGGAGCTGGGAAAGAACGGAATTAGGACAGCTGACATAAACTGGCCAAAGGGATATTCCATACAATATGACATCAAGTGGAAGGAGTTCTGAAGGGAGGTAGGAGCTCATGTCAATGTTTTCCACTACTTGGGGGGAACATCGATTGGTGGGTAGTGAGCAATTGCTTGTGCATCATTTGTTATATATATATATATATATGTATATATATATATATTTGTCAGAATAGTTATCCTTTTCCTTTTCTCTATTTTAGTAAATAGTTTTATCTCAACTCACGAGTTCTACTTTGTTTTTTTCAGTTCTCTCCCCTATCCCACTGGGAATGGGGGAGTGAGTGAATGACTGCGTGGTGCTTAGCCACCAGCTGGGTTAAACCACAGATATAAGGAAGAAATTATTTACTACAGATCATAGAACCATAGAATCAACAAGGTTGGAAAAGACCTAAAAGATCATCCAGTCCAACCATCCACCCATCACCAACAGTTCTCACTAAACCATATCCCTCAACACAATGTCCAAATGTTCCTTGAACACCTCCAGGGTCGGTGACTCCACCACCTCCCTGGGCAGCCCATTCCAGTGCCTGACCACTCTTTCAGAAAAGTAGTATTTCCTAATGTCCAGCCTAAATCTCCCCTGGCACAGCTTGAAACCATTCCCCCTGGTCCTATCACCAGTTACACGAGAGAAGAGGCCGACCCCCAGCTCACTACAACCTCCTTTCAGGTAGTTATAGAGAACAATAAAATCTCCCCTGAGCCTCCTCTTCTCCAGACTGAACATTCCCAGCTCTCTCAGCTGCTCCTCATAAGGCCTGTGCTCCAGACCCCTCACCAGCTTTTTTGCCCTTCTTTGAACCTACTCCAGGGCCTTAATGTCTTTCTTGCAGTGAAGGGCCCAAAACTGGACACAGTATTTGAGGTGCGGCCTCACCAGAGCTGAGTACAGGGGGACAATCACTTCCCTGTTCCTGCTGGCAACACCATTTCTGATGCAAGCCAGGATGCTATTGGCCTTCTGGGCCATCTGGGCACACTGCTGGTTTATGTTCAGCCGAGCATCAATCAATACCCCCAGGTCCATTTCCTCTACAAGCCATGGGCTGCCAGCTTCTGCAGGAGAATGCTGTAGGAAACAGTGTCAAAGGCTTTGCTGAAGTCTAGGTAGACTACATCAACAGCCTCTCCCTCGTCTACCAGACAGGTCACTAGATCATAGAAGGAGATCAGGTTGGTCAAACAGGACCTGCCCTTCGTGAACCCATGCTGGCTTGGCCTGATCCCCCAGTCATCCCGCACATGCTGCATGATCTCCCTCAAGACAATCTGCTCCATAACCTTCCCTGGCACCGAGGTCAGGCTAACAGGCCTGTAGTTTCCCGGATCCTCCCTACAACCCTTCTTGTAGATGGGAGTCACGTTGGCAAGCCTCCAGTCTTCTGGGACCTCATCAGTCAACAAGGAGCGCTGATAGATAATGGCAAGCAGCTCGGCTATCACCTCCGCCAGTTCCCTCAGCACTCTTGGGCGAATCCCATCCGGCCCCATGGACTTGTGACAGTCCAGCTGGAGCAGTAGGTCTCTGACTGCATCCTCCTGAATTGTGGGGGGTTCAGTCTGCACCCCTGTACCAGGTCAGAGAGTGGAGCACCCTGAGGATAACTGGTCTGACTTTTAAAGACAGATGTAAAGAAGGCATTCAGAACCTCTGCCTTTTCCTTATCCTCAGTGGTCACATTCCCAGCCTCATCCAGTAAATGGAGATTCTCCTTAGTCCTCCTCTTATTGTTGATGTATTTGTAGAAGAGTTTCTTGTTCCTTTTTACCCCAGTGGCCAGGTTGAGTTCAAGCTGGACTTTTGCCTTTCTGATTTTCTCTCTACACATCTTAACAACTTCTCTGTACTCTTTCTGAGTCGCCACAGGAGGTAGATTCTCTTTTTCTCCCAGAGCCTCAAGAATAGTTCCCTATTCATCTATACTGGTCTTTTTCCCTGCTGGCTCATTTTGTGGTTTGGGGACAGCCAGCTCCTGCGCCCTTAAGACTTCCTTCTTGAAGAGCAACCAGCCACCTTGGACCCCTGTACTTTCTAAGACTGAAACCTAGGGGACTCCCCCGATTAGCCTTCTGGACAATTCAAAGTCCGCTCTCCGGAAGTCCAAGGTAGCAGTTTTGCTGTTCCCCCTCCTGGCTCCACCAAGAATCAAGAACTCTACCATTTCATGGTCACTCCGTCCAAGACAGCCTCCAACCTCCACATCTCCCACCAGACCTTCCCTGTTTGTGAACAGCAGGTATAGCAGGGCAGCTCCTCTCGTAGGCTCTCTCACCAGCTGCATCAGAAAGTTATCCTCCATACACTCCAGAAACCTCCTAGACTGCTTCTTCTGCGCTGTGTTGTATTCCCAGCATATGTCGGGGAAGTTGAAGTCCCCCATGAGGACAAGGGCTGGCGATCGTGCAGCTTCCGCCAGCTGCTCGTAGAACACCTCATGTCTCTTCATCCTCATTCGGCGGTCTGTAGCAGACACCCACCAGGATGTCTGTCTTGTCAGCCCTTCCCCTGATCTTTACCCATAGGGATTCAACCTTATCATCCCCAGCCACAAGCTCAGTAATATCAAAGCACTGTAGAATATAGAGAGCCACACCGCCACTCCTCCTTCCTTGCCTATCCTTCCTGAAGAGTTTGTAGCCAGCCATTGCAGCACTTCAGTCATGTGAGTCATGTTTCACTACCATAATGGTGGTGAAACACTGGAACAGGTTGCCCAGAGAGGTTGTGGATGCCCCCTCTCCAGAAATGTTCAAGGCCAGGCTGGATGGGACTTTGGGCAACCTGATCTAGTGTCCATGACAGAGGTGTTGGAACTAGATGACCTTAAAGATCCCTTCCTGAACTCCTTTCAGTACTCAAAGGGAGCCTATAAACAGGAGGGAGATTGACTTTTTACATGGGCAGGTATTGATAGGACAAGGGGGAATGGCTTTAAACTAAAGAAAAATATTTACATTAGATATTAGGTGGAAATTCTTTACTCAGAGGGTGGTGAGGCACTGGAACAGGTTGCCCAGAGAAGTTGTGGATGTCCCATCCCTGGAGGCATTCAAGGTCAGGTTGGATGAGGTTCAAGGCAGCCTGATTTAGTGGGAGGCAACCCTGCCCATGGCAGGGGAGTTGTAACTAGATGATAGAGTCAGTGAAGCAGAGTTCCTAGCCAAGAAGAAACTGGGGGGTCTGGGTCCTTTCAACCCTGGTTTGCTGGTGTAAGTGCCTGTCTGGTTGGCCATCAGTCTGAAGCAGAGGTAGAAATGCCAGCTGATTCCCCTGGAGTGGATGGACATGGAGAAAATTTGGGACAAATATACCAGGACACCTTCACTCCCATGCCCAGCCTCTGTTATGTGGAATTCACAAAGCTGCTCTTAAACTATACCTCAAATAACATCCCCAAAGCTGACAAGATTCAAAAGTTGGTGAAGGATACATGGGACGCATGGATGGCCAAGCTGCAGCTGTCTGCAGACAGCTTCATCTGGTAACAGGAAGCCCATGCCAAGATGGATAATCTATTCATGGAGATCAACACCGTTGGGACTTTCCTTACTCGAGCCTTAGATCATATGTACAAACTCTGGACTAACCTCCAGCTTGACAGGAGTGCCAAGTTCCAGGATTTCTGAGCTCCTCCATCCATGCCAGTCCTTCAACCATGTACATCCACCTGGCCAGTTTCCACCTTCCCATGCACATCTCCCCCAAACCCCATGAACCTTGTAAGCCATTGGTCGCATGCAGCCCATCTTTGGAAGCAGCTGCAGGCAGACAGTACTTAACCCTGCTACTCATGTGCAGACTGGAGAGGGAGCAGAACAGGAATCACTGCAGGGGTGGCATGGGGCACTCCCTGCATGGGAGCTATGTGAAGCCCTCGCTCTCTCTTCACAGAGCTTCACCTCTTCCCTTGGCTCAGGGACTGCTGACGTGCAGATACAGATGGTGGCTTGCCAGCACTCAGCTGCTGACTAAATCATGTTGGACAGATCCCTCTGCCCTGTGGACTGTGGGTGTACTTCACAGAGGGAACTTCTGAGGGCAGCACAGACCACACACTGCCTTGAAAGCAATACATTTCAAAGTGATGCTTCACTGTGGATTTGTTCAGAACCTTGAAATGGGGAAGATGCATCGACAACAGGAGCGCTGGGAGGCACATCCATCTGCTTCTTGGAGAAGGACAAAAGAAAATGTTTTTTCCCTCTCCAAGCCAGCTTGTTTTGTACTATTACACATCTGACTTTTTTTTTTTAATTTTTATTTTAAGCTGTAACTGCATAAAAAATAAAAACAAAATCAAATTTAAAAAATGAAGAAAATAAAAAAAGAAATTGGACTAGAGGACCTTTAAGGGTACCTTCCAACTCAAACGATCCTATGATTCTATGATATTAGGCAGAAATTCTTTACTCAGAGGGTGGTGAGGCACTGGAACAGGTTGTCCAAAGAAGTTGTGGATGTCCCACCCCTGGAGGCATTCAAGGCCAGGTTAGTAACCCTGTCCATGGCAGGGGGGTTGGAACTAGATGATCTTTAAGGTCCCTTCCAACCTAAACCATTCTGTAATTCATCTGGTTTTCTCCTAGAACCAAAACATAGCATCATACCAGACACTTTGAAGAAAACAATTCCACCCCAGCTGAAACTAAGACAGGAAAACACTTTCCTTCTGTGAGGTGGTCAAATATTGAAACAGGTTGTTCAGAAAGGTTGTGTAGTCTCCATCCACGAAAATATTCAAAACTCAACTGGACAAGGTCCTTAACAATCTGCTCTAGATGTCCCTATTTGAACAGGGAGTTGCTCCAAATTATGCTGAGATGTCCTTTCCAACCTCAACCACACTTTTATACCACTTGTGAATAGGTCAGTCATGTGAACTATGCCTAAAAGTCTTTTAATTGAAAAGCACAAGCTAAAGGCCAGTGTTTTCTGTTTCAAAAGTTCCAGGTACAAAATTTAATCAAGGATACTGCTCATCAGGAAACATCCATCAATTATGATGACAGTAGGAAGCATATACACACACTCAACTTTAAAACATAGAAAAACAAGGCACCTACTATCATTTTGGATTTTGTTTCAAAGTCTATTTAAGGAGTCTGGACTAAAATTGGTGGTTACAGCTCTTACCAGCTATAGGATCCATGGTTTCTCTATTGCTTGTAGAATATGAACTCTGAGAAGATGAAAGCCCACCAGTGGAACTGCTAGTAAAGTGCATGTTTGATCTACGTGCACGGGGGCCTCCCAAACCCCGGCCTGGGTGAAACATTCTACGTACGTGTCGGACACCACTAGATTCATCATAAACAAGCAGTTAAGGAAAATCATTTGATATCAAGTATTAAACATTAAGAAAATTTAGTGAGGGACAATTATTCAACTTCTGAAGTGTAATGCAATAATAGCCACAGTGCCAGTCAGAACTATAGACACGAACCCAAGGCACTCAGGGCTGCTCACACCTTTCTTGGGCTTCTTATCATGTCTAAAAATGTCAGGATGGATTTCCTGCTTTTTGTATAAAAGTTTTCAACCAGGTAATTTAAACAGATAATACATGTTCAGCAGAAGACATTAGTCAATAGACACAAGGATTTTAACATCAAAATTAGAATTTCTTTATAATCACTTTACACTCTGAAGACAATTTTTGAAAAAAAAAATACCTTTTTCAGTTCCCTAATATAGAATGGCAAGGAGTCCTCTGAGACTAGCTGACATAGTTCTTAATTGCAGAGGACTTGGGGCTCCTACTTCAAGAATCTGCTCTCTGGAGAAAAGAAAGAAAATCTGTCCCATCAACTACACCTACTATCATCAACTACACCTCTGACAGATGGCAAAATTAAGACCATTGAATTCCAAATCTCTTTGTGGAATGAAAGCTTTATATTATGGGAAAAGAACAATTCTTGGGGGAGATATTTCTATTGTCCCTGATGGATTTACATGAAGATGCTATATCAGAAAGTGTAGGCTTCTAGCCCTTCATAGCTGGGCCTATGAAATTGTTATCCTTAAAAATAAATTAATTGTATATCTGTCATAATTTTCATTACTCTAATTCTTTGCTATGTGTCTTTATTCTTAACATGTACATGCTTGCAAATGTATGTTCATCTCTGAGCATTAAAAAAAAAACAAACCCACTTTTTTTATTTCCCCCTTGTCCTGCATTTCTAGAAATGTCCTATAATCCTATCATTTGTGTTCAGTTTTCAACTAAACATTTTAAACCCACTTAAACTAGTAAAAAAAAGAAAAAAAGTGTAAATTATAGTGATAGTTGATGATTTGACAACTGTTCTGTGCTCAGTTTGCTCTTAAAATAATATCACTTCCAGTTGTTACATTATTTTGTGAGCTTAGTAGATAGTAATTGTGTATATACACTTTTCTCTTTTTAGTAAGATCAGTTTTCTTATGTATTATCAATTGTCTTATATAGACATATCTTATCTATATATCAGTTCTATATATCAGAGTTTGACAAGAAATTTAACACTTCTCATTAAAGTCATTCAGTAGATACAAGTGACTTTTTTTTTTTAGTAACATATAACTTCTGTGCAGTTAGTCATCTTTCCTACTATTATATTATCTTGGAGAGAAAAAAAAAAGGCATGCTCTTTTATAAAAAAATAAAATAATTTGTGGAAATTACAAAGAACTGGAAAAGTTATACTGGACTGCTCCAAAAATATTGCCTTCTATTTTAATATGTTGGCTCATTATATCAGAAGCAAATGTTGGTGGTATGAGTAGAGATTGAATCTCCCTAACAATATCCCATTACATTTTCTTGCTGTGCAACAGATGGCAACAGAGGGGCAGTGTGATAAAATGGTGTCTGACATGGAAGTGCGTATGAAGCAAAGGTGTGTCACTGAATTCCTCCACGTAGAAAAAATTGCACCCATTCACATTCATCAATACTTGCTGAATGTTGATGGAGACCAAACAGTGGATGTCTGCACAATGAGGTGGTGGTGCCTTTCAGCAGTAGTGACAGTGATGTTAAAGACAAGCCATATTCTGGACGGCTATGAACAGCTGCCACATCATGAAATGAAGAGCATCTTCATTCGTCAGACTGGCAGTTTAGAACCAGGGAACTGTGTACGGAGTTGAATATCAGCTTCAGTGGATTGGAATCAATGGAGGCAGTGTTGGAATACTGCAAAATTTGTGCCAGGTGGGTTGCGTGCATGCATACACACAAACAGCAAGAACACAATATGCAAGTTTTGCAGAGCCTATTGAACTAATAATGGGGCTGAAGGTGGCAGTTTCCTGGATCTACCAGTGATGAGACGTGGTGTCACCACTGTGAGCCAGAGTCAGAATGGCAGTCCATGTAGTGACGTGAATTCCCCACTGAAGAAAAAGTTCAAGACATGTTTCTCAGAAGGTAAAGTGATGTGCACTGTGTTTTGGGATAGGAAAGGTTTTTATTTTCCGGGAACCCAGACAAACCATCAAGTCTCACCGCTACATCGCAATACTGACTAAGCTGAAGGCTCAAACTTCCGGAGTCAGGCCAGAGAAGAAGGCAACATTTATCTTGCAACATGGTAACACCAGGTCCCATACCGTTCTGAAGACCAGAGAGCACATTGCCAATCTTGGCTGGACTGTTCTACCACATTCACTGTATAGTCTGGATTTGGTGCCTTCTGACTTCCACCTGTTTGGGCGAATGAAAGAGGGACTGTGTGGGCAACATTTTCCCAGCAATGATGCCATCATAACAGCTGTGAAACAGTGTGTCAGCTCTGCTGGTGTAGACTTTTATGAGCGTGACATGCAGGCTCTTGTCCATCACTAGCAAAAATGCAAAGTTAATGGTGGGGACTATGTTGAAAAACAGTGTTTTGTAGCTGAGAATTTGCTCTATCAAACAGTGTTATGCTCTTTGTATCTGTTGTATTTTCCATGGAAATAAATAGAAAGCATTACTTTCAGAGCAACCTATGTATATGCTTTAACTTTTCATTTTCTGGGGCTACTAGCACAAGAGAGATGTGGAACTGTTGGAGCAAGTCCAGAGGAAAGCCAGAAAGATGATCAGAGGGCTGGAGCACCTCTTCTACGATGAAAGGCTGAGGCAGCTGGGCTTGTTCAGCCTGAAGAAAAGGCAGCTCTGGGGAGACCTCATTTGACTTTTAAAGGTACTTAAAGGGACCTTATACAAAAGATGGAGATTTGATTTTTACAAAGTCTGATAGTGATAGGGCAAGGAGAATGGATTTAAACTAAAAAAAATTAAGTTAGATGTTAGGAACCATTTTTTTACTCAGAGGGTGATGAGGCACCGGAACATGTTGTCCAAAGAAGTTGTGGATGCCCCATCTCTGGAGACATTCAAGACCATGTTGGATGGGGTTCTAGGCAGCCTCATCTGGTGGGTGGCAACCCTGTCCATGGCAGGGGGGTTGTAACTAGATGATCTTTAAGGTCCTTTCTAACCTTAGCCATTCTATGATTTCTATGACTTTAATTCTGGGAGAACTGGAAGCAAAAAATGCCCTATCCTTGGCCTAAATACGTAATTTTATTAAATGCTTTCAAAGAAATTTTTCACTTGTTGAAAATGATGGAAATCATATAGCTCCCAGTTTGCTGGAAGTGTGCCTTAAGATGAGCCAGTGGGGAAGAAGATTGGTGTGGCTGAACAAGGAACTTTTGCTGAGACTTTGGGAGAAAAGTGTTAACCTCCTGTGGAATAAGGGATAGGCAACTTGGGGAGAGCGCAAGGAAATTTCTAGGATATGCAGGGAGAAAATTAGAAAGGCGAAAGCCCAGCATGAGCTCAACCTGGCCACTGTAGTAAAAGAAAACAAAAATGTTTTTACAAATATATTAACAGTAAGAGGAGGGCCGAGGAGAATCTCCATCCTTTGCTGGATGTGGCAGGGAACATGACCACTGAGGATAAGGAAAAGGTGGAGGTTCTCAATGCCTTCTTTATTTCTGTCTTTAATAGTCAGACCTGTTATCCTCAGGGTACTCAGCCTCCTAACTGGGAAGTCTAGGATGGGGAGCAGAATAAACCCCCACAATTCAGAAGGAAACAGAGACCCCCTACTCCACCTGGACAGTCACAACTCCATGAGGACAGAAGGGATCCACTCGAGGGTGCTGAGGGAGCTGGTGGAAGTGACTGCCAAGCCTCTTTCCACCATCTATCAGCAGTCCTGGTCAACAGGAGAAGTCCCAGATGACTGAAGGCTTACCAGTGTGACTCCCATCTACAAGAAGGATTGTAAGGAGGATCTAGGGAACTACAGGCCTGTCAGCCTGACCTCAGTGCCAGGGAAGGTTATGGAACAGATCATCTTGAGTGCAATCACACGGCATGTATGGGACAACAAGACCAAGTGCCAGGTCCTGCACTTTGCCCACAACAACATCAGGCAATGCTACAGGCTTGGGGCAGAGTGGCTGGAAGGTTATGCAGAGGAAAATGGTCTGGGGGTGTTGGTTGACGCTCAGCTGAACATGAGCCAGCAGTGTGCCCAGGTGGCCAAGAAGGCCATTGACATCCTGGCTTGTATCAGAAATAGTGAGGCCAGCAGGAGCAGGGAAGTAAATGTACCTCTGTACTCAGCACTGGTGAGGTCGCACCTCGAGTACTGTACTGAGTTTTGGACCCTTCACTACAAGAAAGACATTGAGGCGCTGGAGTAAGCATGTCTTATGAGGAACAGCTGATGGAACTGGGACTGTTTCTTCCAGAGAAAAGGAAACTCAGGAGATCTTTTTAGCTCTTTACAACCACCAGAAAAGAGGGTATGGCGAGGTGGGGATCAGCCTCTTCTCCTGGGTAACTAGTGATAGGATGAGAGGGAACAGCCTTAAGTTGCACCAGGGGAGGTTCAGGTTGGATATTAGGAAAAACTTGTCCAAAAGCATGGTAGGTGACTGGAACAGGTTACCCAGAGAGGTGGTGGAGTCACTGTACCTGGAAGTGTTCAAGAAACATGTAGGTATGGTACTTAGGGACATGGTTTAGTGGGCAATATTGGTGATAAGTGGATGGTTGAACTAGATGATCTTAAGAGGTCTTTTCCAACCTTAATGATTCAATGAGTCTATGAAAAGCTCCAGAAGAGCAAATTCTACTCAAACACATCATTAATTCACTTCAGTAGGAAGTTAATTTCACTGTTCACAGAATCACAGAATGGCCAGGGTTGGAAGGGACCTCAAGGATCATGAATCTCCAACCCCCCCTACCACAGGCAGGGCCACCAACCTCCCCATTTAATACTAGACCAGGCTGCCCAGGGCCCCATCCAGCCTGGCCTTGAACACCTCCAGGGAGGGGGCATCCACAACCTGTCTGGGCAGCCTGTTCCAGTACCTCACCACTCTCTCTGTAAAGAATTTCCCTGACATCCAACCTAAATCTCCCCTCCCTCAACTTAAAACCATTTCCCCTTGTCCTGCAGTTATCTACCCTTTCAAAGAGTTGATTTCCCTCCTATTTATAGGGTCCCTTTAGGTCCTGAAAGGCTGCAATGAGGTCACCCCGCAGCCTTCTTTTCTCCAGGCTGAACAAGCCCAGCTCCCTCAGCCTGTCTTCATAGGGGAAGTGCTCCAGTCCCCTGATCATCTTTGTGGCCCTCCTCTGGACCCTCTCCAACAGCTCCCTGTCTTTTTTGTACTGGAGGCTCCACACTTGGATGCAGTACTCCAGATTGGGCCTCACGAGAGCAGAGTAGAGAGGGACAATCACACAATCACACACTCCCTGTCCTTGCTGGACACCCCTCTTCTGATGGAGCCCAGGATACCATTTGCCTTGCAAGCTGCAAGGGCACACTGTTGGCTCATGTTAAGTTTTTCATCCATCAGGACCCCCAGGTCCCTCTCCACAGGGCTGCTCTCAAGGACTGCTCCTTCCAGTCTGTATAGATGCCTGGGATTCCTGTGGCCCAAGTGCAAAACTCTGCACTTTCCCCGTGTTGAACCTCATCAGGTTAAATGAGATACAGAAAGATAAACAATTTATAGAGATCACAGGTTTTCATGGTGGCTTATACTTCCATGGAATACCTTCTGAAATTACGTTGTAGGTATACACACAGCAATAAATCAAGCCACGTTACCATTCCTAAGGGCAAGTAACACAAAAGAAAATTGTTTAAAGAAACTGACAGTTTATGCTCTTATCATCAAGAGTAGTTATACCACCACATTCTGGAGATATTTGAAAGATAGCCCTAATTCCTAGAAAGACTCCTAATAGCTGTTCTAGTTATATCTAAAATATGTCAAGTAACAGCTTGAAACTATTCCTATTGAAATACAGTGATATAATTAATTAAACACTTAAAATCACTCAATTTCAACAAAATTTAAAGCATCCTCTAACACATTTACTTTTGATGAAATTTGCTGCTTTAAGTTACATCATTATCTATAAAATACTACTGCATTCAGATTGCTACTTTCACCTACACTAAATGGCATCAGAACTAATGACCAAGGAGGGTAAAAACAGTGCAGAAAGAAGTAGCTTAGTGTCAGAAGCATCTTTAAAGGTTTGCCTATCAGGAATAAAACAAAAACAAACACACGTTCACACTGTCTAGCTAAAGATTGTTCATGGGCTTTAGGTGATTATATATATGTATATTTTCAGATATACAGATCCCCAAAAACGAAACACCAATTCTAAAAAATAAGCAAAACAGATATAGACACTTGACTACAAAAGTCAAAACAAGTAGTTACAACTATCAACTTTTTCCTCAACTTAAGAAAGGATATTAAATCTCTAGGAGCTCTGTGTTCCAGTGTAAGATGAGCTGCAAAGTCGTCTGTGACATGATTAGGATCCCCTCCAGGTAATGCTGCACATATTGGACAAATCTGAAACAACAAAGTAAGAAAAACAAAACAAACACAACCAACTTTAAACAAATCACAAAACACATCATTCCAAGTTGATCACTTGACCTGAATTCTGATACTTTAAATATCACACTCTAATCTTGTATCTAGACAGCTAAGGGTTTAAAGTAGTAAATGTGTTCAAACGCATCTTTTAATTTTAGCATCTTTTCAAGATCCACTTTTCTTTTTAATTATGCTTTAATAATACCACAGAAACCAAAAAGTAAAATTTTCGCAACCCATCTGCAATGTTTCAGCTTTAAAACATGCATCCCAGGATCCTAAAGGAGCTGGTTGATGTGGTCTCAGGCCATTCTTGACGATATTTGAAACCTCATGGATGTCATGCAAAGTCTCAGGTGACTAGAAAAAGGGAAACATCACTCCCATTTCTAGAAAAATGAGAAAGGAAAAGCCAGGGAACTATGGGACAGTGAGCCTCACCACTGTGCCTGGAAAGATCATGGAACAAATTCTCCTGGAAGAGATGTTAAGGCACATGAAGGGCAAGCAGGTGAGCCGAGACAGCCAGCATGACCTCACCAAAGGCAAATTGTGCCTCACCAATCTGGTGGCCTTCTATGATGGAGTGATGGCATTGGTGGACAAAGAAAGGGCAACTTATGTCATCTTCCTGTAATTCTGCAAAGCCTTTGACGTGGTTTCCCACCACATCCTTATCCCTAAATTGGAGAGGTATGGATTTGAAGTCTGAACTATTCAGTGGGTAAGGAATTGTTTGGAAGGTCACAGCCAGAGGGTTGTTGTCAATGGCTATGTCCAGGTGGAGGCCAGTTTTGAGTGGTCTCCCAAGGGTCCATCTTGAGACTGGTACTCTTTAACATCTTTATCAGTTACGGACACGATGGAATCACTTGGGTTGGGGCAATCCCAGATATGTCTATAGACTGGGAGAAGAACTCCTTGAGAGCAGCCCTGAGAAGGACTTGGAGGTTCTGGTGGATGAAAAGCTTGACACAAGCCAGCAGCATGTGCTTGCAGCCCAGAAGGCCAACAGTATCCTGGGTGGCATCAAAAGAAGAGTGGCAAGCTGGATGAGGTAGGTGATTGTCTTCCTCTACTCTGCCCTTGTAAGACCCCATCTGAAGTACTGTGTCCAGGTCTAGGGCCCCCAGCATAAGAAAGACGTGGAGCTGTTGGAGTGGGTCCAGAGGAGGGCCATGAAGATGATCAGAGGGCTAGAGCATCTCTCCTACAAAGACAGGCTAAGGGAGCTGGGCTTGTTCAGCCCAGAGAAGAAAACTCTCCAGGGAGATCTCATTGTGGCCTTCTCATACTTAAAGAGAGCTTACAAAAAGGAGGGAAATCATCCTTTTACATGGGTAGATGGGGATAGGACAAGGGAGAACAGTTTCAAACTAAAAGAGGGAAGATGAAGATTAGATGTCAGAGGGAATTTTTTCACTGAGAGCGGTGAGGTGCCAGAACAGGCTGTCTAGAGAAGTTATGGATGCCCCATCCCTGGAGGTGTACAAGACCAGGCTGGATGGGGCAGGCACTGGGAAACCTGATCTAGTGCCTAATTTAGTGGTTGGCAACTCTGCCCATGGCAAGGGGGTTGGAACTAGATGATCTTTGAAGTCCCTTCCAACCAAAGACATTTTGCAATTTTTAGGAAGTAGCACTGATCATAACACAATGGCATTCTAAGGAGTCTTGCGTTACGTGCTCTTTCCCCTTTTGCTCAGAATTTCAATTTACTAGATTCTACTTTCCAAATCTTTCAACACCACAAAAGCAATAAAAATGGACAAACAGCAGAACAGAACAGAGATTTTATTATGATGTGCAAGGAGGAAAAAAAAAAAACAAGTTATAATTAACGCATTGGATATAAAAGGTGCTCCAAAAGTAATGCCTCCTATTTTATTATTTCGGCCCACAATATCAGAGATTGATGTTGGTAGGATGACAGTAGAGGTTGAATCTTTCCAACAATATTTCACTGCATTTTGTTGCTGCGTGACAGATGGCAGCAGAGGGGGAGTCTGACAAAATGATACCAGACATGGAAGCGAGTATGAAGCTGAAGCAAAGGTGTGTCAATGAATTCCTCCATGCAGAAAAAATTGCACCCATTGACATTCATTGATGCCTCCTGACCGTTGACGGAGACCAAACAGTGGATGTTAGCACAGTGAGGCAGTAGGTGTTCCATTTCGTCACTGGTGTCAGCAACACGCAAGCCACATTCTAGATGCCCATGCAGCTCAAAAGAGGTGATTCTGCCCCTCTACTCTGTGCTGGTAAGACCTCAGCTGGAGTACTGCATCTAGATGTGGAGTCCTTTGTGCAGGTGAGACATTGACCTATTAGAGCATATCCAGAGGCAGAGGACAGCCATGAAAATGATCCAAGGGATGGAGCACCTCCCTCACGAGGACAGGCTGAGAGAGCTGGGGCTGTTCACCCTATAAAGCAAACAAAGGCGATGACAGAGCCTTTATTTGAGATACAGGTGCTACAGAACAAGATATCAAAGAAAGAGGAATTAACCCACCCCTCCCAGCAACAGTTTGGAAAAAAGGGTGATCTGAGGAATGCAGCCTTTTCCTGTTTGAACTCTGACACACCAGAAGGGGGGGGGGGGCAAACTGCACAAGCTCCAAGTGCATACGTGCTTCCAGAAGCATGGCTGGAAGCACTGCTGTGACGGTGAGAGGAAGGGTGGATCTAGGCTCCCCTGCTGTAGGCACCCACGCGCTCATGTACTGGTTCAGGCTGTGACCTGGCAATTCCACTGCACACAATGAGGAAGGGAAGGCTCCGGGGAGACTCTGAAAGAAGCCTTTCAGTATCTAAATTGAGACTATAAGAAAGAAGGGGACAGACACTTCAGCAGGATCTGTTGCGATAACACAAGGGGAAATGGTTTCAAACTAAAAGGGGAGATTTAGATTGGATATAAGGAAGAAATTTCTTTCCAATAAGTCTGGTGAGGCACTGGAACTGGTTGCCCACAAAGATGGTGGACGCCCCATCCTTGGAGACTGTCATGGTTTTATGATTTTTTTGTTATCAGTATTTCACATCATAACATCATGTAGTGCACTGGGAGTTAAAGAGATAATGCTCCAGTTCCTGGTACATGTTCCATAAGAGAAGAACTACATCTCCCAGAGGACTGTTCACTGTTCTGTTACCGTTTCCACTCAGAGAGAAAGATAAAAACTGTTCATAGATCACCTGAGCCCTCCTTTTTGATCTTCTGGCTCATCTCTGCTCCCAGTCGTACTGCCTCAGCATTAGATTAAGGCCTTCGGTTTTCAGACGGCCTCTCTCATTTTATTTATTAACTACAATTCTATTTATATTGCATTATATTCTATTATAGTGCATTATCTTGCATTCCGATATCTAATTTAGTAAATTAGTTTGATTCTCCTCAGACTGTTGCCACTGCTTTGTTTTTAGACCCATCTCCCCACCCTTTTCCCTTTCCTGGGGTATGGGTCCCCTGTCACCCTGCCCTTCTAGTCACAGAACTGGGCCATACCAGCCCATAAAACATTGTCATTCTTGATGGAGAATGTGGACATAGGCCCCTTCTTTGGCTTACAGAAAAAAATCTCTCTCTGCTTTCAGAGAGCTTCGTTAGAAAGCTTATCAGTGCTGTAAATGAAAATAAGACCTTGAAAGTCCAGGCGGACTGCCAATATTCTGGGATACTTATAAACTTTCACGGTGCTCCTAGCTTGCTTCTGTAAAAAGAAATGCTTTCTCTTGTAAAACTACTCTTCAGGGGAACGCATTCCATCATTTTTTCTTTCCTAATGCTCAGAACATACTGGGCCTTAATTAAGTTTGCCACTCTGCTCTATGGAGCTGTAAGCATATATAATCAATTGAAAGCTGAGGTGCTGAATGAGTTCTTCACCTCGGTCTTCACTGGTGGCCAGGATTCTAGTCTTTTTCACGTCCCTGAGCCCTGCATCCCCAAACCTCTATGTGGGGACCAAGGAGGTAAATCCCTCCCCACTGTAAGGGCAGAGCAAGTCCGACAGTGCCTCCTTCGACTTAATGAACACAAGTCTATGGGGCCGGATGGCGTGCATCCCAGGGTCCTGAAGGAGCTGGCTGAGGTGGTTGCCGAGCCGCTCTCCATCATATTTGAGAAGTCGTGGCTGTCAGGTGAGGTCCCGGATGACTGGAGGAAGGGTCACGTCACTCCCATATACAAGAAGGGGAGCAGGGAGGAGCCGGGGAACTACAGGCCGGTGAGTCTCACCTCCGTGCCCGGGAAGATCATGGAACAGATCCTCCTGGACAACATGCTCGATCACATAAAGAATGAGCATGTGATCCGAGACAGCCAGCACGGCTTCACCAAAGGAAGGTCATGCCTCACTAATCTTGTGGCCTTCTATGATGGAGTGACGGCATTGGTGGACAAAGGGAAGGCGACCGATGACATTTACCTGGACCTGAGCAAGGCCTTTGACATGGTCCCCCACCACATCCTCATCTCCAAATTGGAGGGAAGTGGATTTGATGGGTGGACGACCCGATGGATAAGCAATTGGTTGAAAGGCCGCAGACAGAGGGTGGCGGTCAATGGCTCTATGCCCAGGTGGAGGCCGGTAACAAGCGGTGTCCCCCCAAGGGTCTGTCTTGGGACCGGTGCTCTTTAACATCTTTATTAATGACATCGATGAGGGAATTGAGTGCACCCTCAGCAAGTTTGCTGACGACACCAAGCTGAGTGGGGCGGTCGATACGGTGGAAGGAAGGGATGCCATTCAGAGGGACCTCGACAGGCTGGAGGGCTGGGCTCGGGTGAACCTAATGAGGTTCAACACGGCAAAGTGCAAGGTTTTGCATTTGGGCCGGAAGAACCCCAGGCACCCGTACAGGCTGGGAGGAGTGGTCCTTGAGAGCAGCTCGGCAGAGAAGGACCTGGGGGTCCTGATGGACGAGAGACTGAACATGAGCCAGCAGTGCGCTCTGGCAGCTCGAAAGGCAAATGGGATCCTGGGCTCCATCAGGAGAGGGGTGGTCAGCAGGGACAGGGAGGTGATCGTCCCTCTCTACTCGGCTCTTGTGAGGCCCCATCTGGAGTCCTGTGTCCAGGTGTGGAGCCCTCAGTACAAGAAAGACATAGAGATTTTGGAAAGGGTCCAGAGGAGGGCGACTAAGATGATCAGGGGGCTGGAGCACCTCCCCTACGAGGACAGGCTGAGGGAGTTGGGCTTGTTCAGCCTGGAGAAGAGAAGGCTGCGGGGTGACCTCATTGCAGCCTATCAATACCTGAAGGGAACCTACACCCACGAGGGGAGTAAACTCTTCAAAAGGGCTGACAACAGCAGGACTAGGGGAAATGGATCCAAGTTGAAGGAGGGAAGATTTAGGTTGGATGTTAGGGGGAAGTTCTTTACAAGGAGAGTGGTTAGGCCCTGGAACGGGCTGCCCAGGGAGGTTGTGGATGCCCCGTCCTTGGACGTGTTCAAGGCCAGGTTGGACGGGGTCCTGGGCAACCTGATCTGAATGTGTGTGTTTGGTGGCCCTGCTAGGCAGGGGGGTTGGAACTACATGATCCTTGAGGTCCCTTCCAACCCGGGTGATTCTGTGAAAACACTGAAGGAAATACCTACCTGGTATCTGCATACAATGCCGCATACAACTCCAGAGGGAGTTGCTAATTCTACAGACCTTGTCATTTTTAAGCAGTCTCTCAGTCTCTCCCTTGAATAATTTATGCTGTTTTTGAATGCTCATCCAACGATCATGATTATCATGCTGTCAGCGTCCCTGAATGTACTCCTCATCACTATCTATAAGTATAATATTTTGAGGAAGCCTTCCCAAAGCCAGGGAATACTGAGTGGCAGGGAGCGTGGAGGGTCTTGGGAGAGACTTTAGAGAGATGAACATCCCTGGTGTCATGGAACTTTACTCCTGAACATTTGCTGCAAGATCCTGAGAGCCTAAGCAGATATTCGAGACAGATGTTGTGGCTCAGGCAGATCTGAGGAGGCACAAGTTATTTGGGGCCTGGCTTACGCTTATCAGGCCTTAAGCAATACTATTCCAGAGAGGGAGGGAGTCAAACTAAAAGGAAGAGTCTCTGTACAAAAAAAAAAAAAAAAAAAAAAAAAAAAAAAAAAAAGAATCTCCAGATCCAGAGAGTCTCCTAGCTGTGAAACAGAATCTCCAGACTGAGCGAGCTGAAAAGGAATGTCTCCAATCTGAGAGAAGAGACCTCCAATCTGAACAAGACACCCTCTGAAATGAACAAGACACCTTCCAATCTAAGGGAGACACCTTTCAATCCAAGCTCAGTCTTCAAATAGAATGAGGCACCCTTCAATCTCAACAAGATACCCTCCAATTCAAACAGGACACACTCCAATCCAAAACTAAAAAGACTCCAAACTGAAAAAGTCAAAAAATCAGTTTCAACAAGACATCCTCCAAGCTGAATGAGACCTCCTAAGTGAAAAAGACAGTCTCCGAGCTGAGCTGAAGAGTAGGAGTGTTGAAACCGAGCAAACTGATCAAAGGAGGCACCAGAATCGATGTCACTTCCCCTGTAAGAGTACAGAAAATGAAATGAGCATCACCTCATTTAGAACAGAAGAAAGAGGAGGAGGAAGTAGAGGAAAAAGACACCGTAAGAGAAAAGAAGGGAAGTGAACCAGGAGTGGCTCCAAGATCCAGGGGATCCAGAGAGAGGGATTAGACCCCCAGTAGGATCATGGTCACCAACAACCAGGAGGATAACAAGTGCTGAAGAGTAGGAGGTGAGGAAGACATCATCACCATTACTGCTCAACTTCTGAAAGTAAATGAAATTCAAGGTTTGAGAAAACACTTTTCATGCCACCCAAACAAACCTATTGTCACCTGGTTACTTGGATGTTGGGACAATGGGGCCAACAGTGTGCTGCTGATAGTAGAGAAGCTCGCCAACTGGGTTGCATTGCTAGGGACTCAGCCATTGACAGAGGTATTAGTGGATGTCAGGATGAGGCCTTCACTCTCTGGAAGTGGATGCTATTAACTGTAAAGAGAAAAAAACCTTCAAAGATGATCTGATGCCTGAGAAAAAGAAATGGACTGCTATGGAAAAAGGCACCTATTATTTGAGAGACTGCACTGTGGTGGAAGTGTTACATGACCACACATTCATTCCTGATTCTCAGGATCATGGTCTTAGCTTGGATAGAGTCAGGTGTACACCAAGTATGCAACAGAAATTCACAAGAACTGCACTAGAAAAGTATGCCAGTACATTAGCATCAACATATAGCAGAGGGAAAAGAAGGCCCCTTATAAATGAACTGATTAATAAACTTCAAGACTTGGAGTTACATAGAATCATAGAATCACAAGGCTGGAAACAACCTATAAGATCATCTAGTCCAACCGTCTCTTCATCACTATTGCCACCACAAGCACTAAACCATATCACGCAGCACATCACCCAGACACCTCTTGAACACTGCCAGGGACAGCAGTTTCCCCAGAAGAAGCCTGTGAGAGACCGTGTCAAAGGTTTTGCTGAAGTCTAGGAAGACTACATCAACAGCCCTTCCCTCATGTACCAGACTTGTCACCCAGCCATAAAAGGAGATGAGGCTGGTCAAGCACAACCTGCCTTTCACAAACCTGTGTGGCTGGGCCTGATCCCCTGGACACTGTGCACGTCATGCAATCTCATCCAAGATGATTTGCTCCATAACCTTCCCTGGTACCGAAGTCAGGCTGACAGGCCTATAGTTCCCAGATCCTCCTTCCGACCCTTCTCAAAGATGGGAGTCACATCAGCAAGTCTCATTTAAACCCTCCACAAGCTTGTGTTTCAGCCATTGGAAAGGTAACTGAAAAACTTGACAAAGTTGAGAGTAATCAAGAAGATATTTTGGGTAAACTGTCTACTGTGCTTTACTGTGATAGAAATGATGAACTCATAGTGGCATCAGATACACTAGATGGGGACCAGGATTTTCAAAACAGCCTACTGGAAGGACTGATCAAATTAGTTTCCTCCTGACCTGCATCATCCAACATCTCAACTATTGAAAGAAGATGTCCTCCTGCCCAAGGAAGTGACAACACAAAGACAAACTAAGGAAGCTGGGCTTCTTCTGCCTTGTATAATCAACAAATATTAAGATGTCACAATTACAAAACAAACAAGAGAGCTAGAAAAGCAGACCACAACAACAAAAAGAAAATAAATAGAAGACTTACCACCATCCTAGGTGCACACACAAAACTCCAGCAGAGCCAATCTCCAGAAGAGATCTTTCCCCACTGGGAGCCAGCTCTTAAATAGGTCTAGGAGAGGTGGAGCCAGGCCCCACCCCTTCCAGCAGCACAGGTGAATCGCCTTCACCTGTGCTCCTCTGGCTGACTCATGGCTCGCCTCAGGTGATCAATCAGAGGTTCAGGCCGTGACTCAGCAGTTCCCATACAAGCCTGAAGAAAAGAAGGCTGTGGGGTGACTTAATTGCACCCTTTCAGTACCTAAAGAGAGCCTACAAACAGGATGGAAACCAACTCTTTGAAAGGGTTGATAACTGCAGGATAAGGGGAAATGGTTTTAAGCTGAGGGAGGAGAGATTTAGGTTGAATGTTAGGGGGAAGTTCTTTACTATGAGAATGGTGAGGTGCTGGAACAGGCTGTCCAGAAAGGTTTTGGATGCCCCGTCCCTGGAGGTGTTCAAGACCAGGTTGGATGGGGTCCTGGGCAGCCTGGTCTAGTATTAAATGGGGAGGATGGTGGCCCTGCCTGTGGCAGGGGGGTTGGAGATTCACGATCGTTGAGGTCCCTTCCAACCCAGGCCATTCTGTGATTCTGTAACAATTAGACTACATCACGCATTGCGTTGTGACGTTCTATGCGTGACCATGGAGAAGATATGAAGAAGTGGAATAAAAAAACCCACTCTTGCAGTTTGAGCATGGGTAAAAGAATTAGAAGACAAATCAAACATCAAGTTGAACTCCTCCAAAAGGGTGATCACTCCAGTTGCTGAGGGACACAGCAAAAGCTGTAAGGACCCTGATCGTGACTCATGGAAGAAGGATACAGGTAACAAATAGAGGGGCCCTGCCCCCAGCCAGGGAGGGAAATGGGACAACAGAGTGTATTGGACTGTGTGGATTAGATGGCCTGGCACATCAGAACCACAGAAATATAAGGCCTGGTGAACACTGGTGCAAAGTGCACTCTCATGCACTCAAGTCACCAAGGGACAAAATCAATTTATATTCATGGGGTGACTGGGGGATCCTAAGAGTTGACTATGTTGGAGGCTGAAATAAACCCCACTGGTAAAGACTGGCAAAAGCACCCAATTCATGGAGCACAAGGGCTCCATGAGTACTTGGTATTGATTATCTCAGCAGGGGGCATTTCAAGGTTCCCAAGGAGTATCGATGGGCCTTTGTAATAACTTCTAGAGACAGAGACGACATTAAGCAGCTGTCCATTTTGCCTGGCCTGCCAGAAGATCTGTATGTTGTGGGGTTGCAACGAGTGGAAGAGCAACAGGTACCGAAGACTACAAAAATGGTGCACAGATGGCAGTACTGCACCAAAAAGGATTCCTTGCTGTCTTGCTCCAATTTATCGGGGGGAGATGAGGTTCTTTGATTTTGATATATGTATACCCAGCATGAGACTAAGAAGCAACGGTTCAAATGTTGGTCCAACCAGTTTATTACAAATCTTAATCAGGGAGATGGGGAAGGGGAGGATGGCAACTATTATGAATTAGGGTGATGGGGAAAGGAAGGTGGGCAAGAGAAAAGATAGGAAAGAATTGCATAAAGAGGGGATAGTCACCACCAGGATACAGTAACAGTCCCGTTACACGCCGTTCCGATGGTCTGAGGCAAAAGTGCAGGGGGAGAACAGCAGCAGTGTGGTCAGGAGGAAGTGGCAGGGTAAGTCCAGGAGGAAGGAATAGGTCTCAGGTACCCAGGCCCAAGAGAGAGTCTGTCAGCATGCAGGCATCAGCTCGTGAGGCTTCTGATATCGGACACCTTGTTCTTCTTAAGCATGCAGGTCTCAGGTCGTGAGAAATCTGTTGTCAGAAACCTCTTCTTCGTCGTGTCAGAAAACCTAATCTCATGGCTGTAGGTCCCCTTTTTATCCTTCTTCTGCAACCGTGGAATTCCTGGGCGCTTGGGTAAGAGTCGTGCAGTACCCCCTGAGAAGTCCCTCTTCCTCGAGATAAGCCCACACAAAAGACTGCTTCCCGGCCATTAATATGCGGCTTATCTCTCTCTTGTTGCCCCTGGCCTTGTCCATCAGTGTTCTCCAGACAAAGGATTTCTCAACCCTTGACCAGGACTTGCTTGGACTTGTTCATCTGTGTCCTCAGCAAGCTTTGAGACCATGATGTAAAAGAATAATCTCTTACACTTGTTCCCCGTTCAGAAGTTGATTCCTCAACTAGAGAGTCAGGGTGTGATCAGCAAAACTCACTCGCTTGTTAACAGTCCCATATGGCCAGTGCGTAAAGCCAGTGGAGAATGGAGGCTGACGGTGGACTACCGTGGCCTGAATGAAGTCACACCCCCACTGAGTGCTGCTGTACCAGGCATGTTAGAACTTCAGTATGAACTGGAGTCAAAAGCATACCATGCCACCATTGACATTGCTAACACCTTTTGCTCCATTCTTTTGGCCACAGAATGTAGGCCTCAGTTTGCTTTCACCTGGACGGATGTTCAGTATACCTGGAATCGTTTGCCCCAAGGGTGGAAACATAGTCCAGCAGATTGCCATGGGTTGATCCAGGGTGCACTGGAACCAGGTGGTGCTCCTGAGCACATGCAGTACATTGATGACATTATTGTGTGGGGCAACACAGCAAGGAAACTTTTTGAGAAAGGAGACCAAATAATCCAGATCCTTCTGCAAGCTGGTTTCGCTATTAAGTGAAACAGTGTGAAAGGACCTCCACAGGAAATTCAGTTTGTAGGAATAAAGTGGCAAGCTGAATGTCGCCACATCCCAACAGATGTTGTCAACAAAATCTCTGCCATGTCTCTGCCCACTAATAAGAAAGAGAGACAATCTTTTCTGGGCATAGTGGACTTTTGGAAAATGCATGTTCCAAACTACGGCCTCATTGTAAGACCCCTTTATCAGGCGACACAGAAAAAGCGTAATTTTGCATGGGGCCCTGAGCAGCGGCAGGCTTTTGAGCAGATTAAACGGGAGATAGCCCAAGCCATGGCTCTGGGGCCAGTAAAGATGGGACAGGATGTAAAGAACATTGTCTACAATGCTGCTGGAGAGAAAGGTCCCACTTGGAGTCTGTGGCAAAGAGCCGCAGGAGAGACCCGAGGCCAAACCCTGGGATTCCGGAGTCAAGCATGCAGGGGGTAAGAAGAGAGCTACACTCCAACTGAAAAGGAGATCTTAGCCACGTATGAGGGAGTTCAGGCTGCTTCCAAAGTAATCAGTGTTGAGACGCAGCTCAGAAAGATGGGAATGTTCAATGTGTACCTCAGTGTAATTTGATTTTCGGGATGTGGAGTCAGTAATTCAATTTATATGTATATATGTGTCTGTGTAAGTTTAGCGCTTGTTAATTAATGTTTGTTTGTATATATAAAGCATGATGCAGTGATGTGGAATAAGGGGTGGAATGTGATGGTTTTAAGATTTTTGGTTATTGGTATTCCACATGATAACATCATGCAGTGCACTGGAAGTTAAAGTTTTAATGCTCCAGTTCCGAGTACCTGTCCCGGAAAAGAACAACTTATTCTCCCAGAGGATTGTTTGCTGTTTTCTTGCATTCTGATATCTTGTTTAGTAAATTCATGTTTTTTCTGCTCAGATGGTTGGCTGCTGTTTTGTTTTTAGTCCCGTCTCCCTTCCTTTTCCCCTTTTCCCCTTTTCCCCTTTTCCCCTTTTCCCCTTTTC
>NW_024884602.1:58858-81902 GCF_019232065.1 Centrocercus urophasianus
CTTTTCCCCTTTTCCCCTTTTCCCCTTTTCCCCTTTTCCCCTTTTCCATTCACCGGGGCGTGGATCTGTATGTCCCACCACCCTGCTAGTCAGGAAACTGGGCTGAGCCATACAGTAAATCTTTGACAGAGGCATTCACTGTAGGGCTGGACCAGTCTCTGAGTAACCTGATCTAGCTGTAGATGTCCCTGTTCATTGCAGGGGAGTTGAACCAGATGACCATTAAGGATCCCTCCCTACTCTGACTATTCTATGATTCTATGATTTTTATGACCATGACAATCAGTCTCTGGTTCATCACTGGCAAAAATGAATTGTTAATGGGGGTGACTATGTTGAAAAACAGTGGTTTCTAGCTGAGAATTTGCTCTACCAAGTAGTGTTATTCTGCTCTGTGAATCTGCTGCAGTTTCCCCTGCATATGCAGCTAAGATTTCCTTTTCAGGTGTAGTGTAGCACTCTTCCGACCCCCTGTAGGCTCGGCTCTAGAATCCCAGGGGTCAGCCTCGGGTCTCTCCTGAGGCCCTTTGCCACAAACTCCAAGTGGGACCTTTCTCTCCAGCAGCAGTATAGAGGATGTCCTTTAAAACCTGTCCCGTCCATACTGGCCCCAGGGCCATGGCACGGGCTATCTCCTGCTTAAGCTGCTCAAATGCTTGATGCTGCTCAGGACTCCATGCAAAATCATTCTTCTTCTGCGTCACCTGATAAAGGGGGCTTACAATGAGGCTGTAGTTTGGAACATGCATTCTCCAAAAACCCTCTACATCCAGAGAAGATTGTGTCTCTTTCTTATTAGTGGGCGGAGACATGGCAGTAATTTGTCAATCACATTTGTCGGGATGTGGCGACGTCCATCCTGCCACTTTATCCCTAGGAACTGAATTTCCTTGGCTTTCTCTTTGCTTCGCTTAATAGCAAAACCAGCACGCAGAAGGATCTGGATTATTTGCTCTCCTTCCTCAAAGACTTCCTTTGCTGTGTTGCCCCACACAATGATGTCATCAATGTACTGTAAGTGCTCAGGAGCACCTCCCAGTTCCAGTGCAGCTTGAATCAACCCATGGCAATGTCTCGCTCCAATTTATAGGAGGGAGAGGAGGTTCTTTTATTATCTATATACCCGGCGTGAGATTAAGAAGCAACGGTTCAAATGTTGGTCCGACCAGTTTATTACAAATGTTAATTAGGGAAATGGGGAAGGGGAGGACGGACACTATTGTGAATTAGGGTACTGGGGAAGGGAAGGAGGGCGATAGAAAAGATAGGAAAGAAGAGTCAAGGAGTCTTTATAGGCAGCAAGAGGGACATAGTCACCACCATGGATCCAGCGTGGTTCATAGTTCCGTCTTTGATCTTCAGTAGCGATGGGTCGTCAAGAGTTGTTCTGTTGACAACGAGGACGAAGCACGACGAGAGACGACCATGGTGATGATGGCCCCTTTTCAATAGTTTCAGAGTGGTCGAGTCAGCTGTCTTTGGAGTGACAGCTCAAATCCAAAGTGGTTGAGTCAGCTCTCCTTTGAGTGGCAGCTTCTGGCTCTGGGGCCTCAGCAGGAAACTCCTTTGTTCTTATCTTCCTGGCCTTGCCAGCAGATAAGAGGAAGCAGGGAGGCACCAACTTGCATCTTGCCTTCACAGGATACAATGGTATCATCCCCCAGCCTCCCATAGCAAACAGGAGTTATTTGGTCACAGGCTAGTTCTTCCGCCGGTAAACAGTCCTGAGCACTATCTTCTGAAGGCAAACAGCTCCAAAGACGGAAAATTGTCCACACAGCGATGTTGATTGCCACACAGCACCCATCACTTGCCTCCTCAACAAACTACCTCAGGAAGCAAGCTTTGAGCCAAAAAAAAAGCAAAGAAGGATTCTCACAGGCAAATGGTTGGGCTGTGTTTTCAACCCTGGGGCAAACGATTCCATGTATACTGAATGCCCCTCCAGGTAAAAGCAAACTGTGGCCTGCATTCTTTGGCCAAAGGAATGGAGAAAAAGGCATTAGCAATGTCAATGGTGGCATACCATTTGGCTGCTTTTGACTCCAGTTCATACTGGAGTTCTAACATGTCCGGCACAGCAGCACTCAGTGGGGGTGTGACTTCATTCAGGCCACGGTAGTCCACCGTCAGCCTCCATTCTCCACTGGCTTTACGCACTGGCCATATGGGGCTGTTAAAAGGCGAGTGAGTTTTGCTGATCCCTCCCTGACTCTCTAGTTGACGCATCAACTTCTGAATGGGGAACAAGGAATCCCTGTTGGTGCGGTGCTGCCACATGTGCTCCGTTTTTGTGGCAATCCGTACCTGTTGCTCTTCCACTCGTAGCAACCCCACAACAGACGGATCTTCTGATAGGCCAGGCAAAACAGACAGCTGCTTAACACCTTCTGTGTCTACAGCATCTATTCCAAAGGCCCATCGATACCCTTTGTGATCCTTAAAGTATGCCCTTCTGAGATAATCAATACCTAGAATACATGGAGCCCCTGGGCCAGTCACAATAGGGTGCTTTTGCCAGTCTTTACCAGTGAGGCTGATTTCGGCCTCCAACATAGTCAGCTCTTGGGAACCCCCAGTCACCCCATGAATATAAATTGATTCTGTCCCTTGGTGACTCGAGGGCATTAGAGTACACTGTGCACCAGTGTCCACCAGGGCCTTATATTTCCACGATTCTGATGTGCCAGGGCTTCTAATCCACACAGTCCAATGCACTCTATTATCCCTTTCCCTCCCCTGGCTGGGGGCAGGGCCCCTCTTTTTGTTACCTCGGTTGTCTACAGGAACTGGAGCAATCACCTTTTTGGAGAAGTTCACCTTGGTGGTTGATTTGTCTTGTAATTCTTTTGCCTGTGCTTGAAGCGCACGAGTGGGTTGTTTATGCCACTTCTCCATATCTTCTCCATGGTTACGTAGGTGACATCAGAAGTCAAAATGTGATGTAGTCTTACTGTTGTCACTTGCTCGAGCAGGAGGACTTCTTCTTTTGGTAGCTGAGACGTTGGATGATGCAGGTTGGGGGGAAACCAGTAGGCTGATTTGGGAATTCTGGTCCCCATCAGATGTATCTGGTACCACCATGGATCCATCAGCATTAAGCATGGTAAACAGTTCATCTATTATATCTTCTTGTTTGCTCTCCGTTCTGTCCAGTTTTTCACTCACTTTTGCAAAAAAAGCTGAAACACAAGCTCGTGGAGGGTTTAAATGTAGCTCTATGTCTTGAAGTTTATTAATCAGTTCATTTATAAGGAATCTTCTTTCCCCTCCGCCATACATTGCTGCAAATGTACTTGGCGTACCATTCTGGTGCAGTCTTTGCGAATATATGCCACATGTGTGGTGTACACCTGACTCTCTCAGGATCGGGCTCTTGGTCTGGCTCCCACCACAGCATATTCTCTCAAATAACAGATGCCTTTTTCCACATCAGTCCAATTTTTTTTTCTGAGGCATCAGATCGTCTTTGATGGGGTATCTTTCTTTTACAACTAACAGCATCCTCTTCCAGAGGGTGAAGGCCTGGTTCTGACATCCACTATATATCCACATCCACATCCACTAATACCTCTGTCAATGGCCGAGTCCCTAGCAATGCCAACCCAGTTGGCGAGCTTCTCTACTGTCTAGCCACACACTCTTGGCCCCATTGTCCCAGCATCGAAGTAACCAGGTGACAATAGGCTCATTTGGGTGACGTGAAAAGTCTTTTCTCAGACTTAGAATTTCATTCATTTTCAGAGATTGATCAACAATGGTAACGATATCTTGCTCACCTCTTACTCTTTCAGGACTTGTTGCCCTTGTTGAGTTGATCCTGAGAGAGTTACGTTGGTGACCGCGGTCTTATTGAGAAGAAAGGTTGAGGGAACTGGGCTTGTTTAGCTTGGAGAAGAGAAGGCTCTGGGGAGACCTCATTGTGGCCTTCCAGTATTTGAAGGAAGCATATAAACAGGAGGGGCATCGGCTGTTTACAAGGGTGGATAGCGATAGGACAAGGGGGAATGTTTTTAAACTGGGACAAGGTAGGGTGTAGGTTAGATATTTGGAGGAAGCTTTCACACAGAGGGTGGTGACACACTAGAACAGGTTGCCCAAGGATGTTGTGGATGCCCCATCCCTGGATGCTTTCAAGGCCACGCTGGATGTGGCTCTGGGCAGCCTGGTTTTGTGAATGTGAAGCTACTCCTACCTGTTTATAAAGGGAAAAAAAATTAAGAAAGGAAATTACTATTGGGAAAAACTGAACTACAGAAGATTCCACGTGAACAGGAAATGGTAGGTGGTAATGGTTGGAGGCAGAAGACTAAAAGTACTCTGTTAAAACAAAGTTCTGATTAGCACTGTAACGTAATTCCGTACCCAATATATGTAATTTCAGAGGACAATCAAGAATGATAACAGACTAAACACTGTATGAAGAATAGGAATTCTAAACCAACCCTTTAGAGATATATTTTTCTGTTATGAAAACTTCACTTATTTTGAGCTGCTTTTGGGAAATTCATCAAACAGGTTACCTCCAGAAGAGTCTCACCTTAGTTTACTGCATTGTAATTAACAGCAAAAGAAGAGCTGACACATTTAAAGCTAATTTAGAAAATTCTATAATAAATTCATTAAAATCAGTAAAAAAGGACCTTCCTCAGTAGTTTGATTATAGTTCTGGAGTACTGCGTCCAGGCCTGGGGACCCCAGTACAGGAAGAACGTGGAGCTCTTGGAGTGGGTCCAGAGGAGGGCCACTAAGATGATAAGAAGGCTGGAGCACCTCTCCTACAAGGAAAGGTTGAGGGAACTGGGCTTGTTTAGCTTGGAGAAGAGAAGGCTGCGGGGAGACCTCGTTGCGGCCTGCCAGTACTTGAAGGGAGCGTATAAACAGGAAGGGGAACAGCTGTTTACAAGGGTGGATAGTGATAGGACAAGGGAGAATGGTCTTGAACTGAGACAGGGGAGGTTTAGGTTAGATATTAGGTGGAAGTTTTTCACACAGAGGGTGGTGACGCACTGGAACAGGTTGCCCAAGGAGGTTGTGGATGCCCCATCCCTGGAGGCATTCAAGGCCAGGCTGGATGTGACTCTGGGCAGCCTGGTCTAGTGATTGGCAACCCTGCACATAGCAGGGGGGTTGAAACTCGATGATCATTGTGGTCCTTTTCTACCCAGGCCATTCTATGATTCTGTGATTCTATGATAGTTCTCAGTTATGTCGTTTACACAACTAGTCAGTGGGAGAAACAGAAATGGATGTATTTAGGACGGATGGATATAGACCCCATTAACTTATTTATTTTCAGCTTTTTACAAGTAAGCTGAGAAAGTGTTTGGTACCAATAGGAAACATCATCTTCAAAGGAGAACTTATTTCTGCGTGAGAGTGATATCAGAGTTCAAAAAGTAACAAAGCAGAAGTTCAACCCAATTTAACAGAGCAAAGCAGTTATTAGCAGACCATATCATTCAAGTCTTTGGGAGAAAATCAACTACAAAAAAAGTTACAAAGAACAATGAAGAGATAGTCTGTCTGACTGTCCTAATCCTAAACTTAAAATAAAGTTTAATAACATTTTGTTTATGAAGTAGAACATTGTTATGTTGAAATGGAAGTTTTAGTTAAGCATTAGCTCTGACAAAACAAAGAAACAAAGAAAAAGCAAACCAAAAAAAACCAAATTTGGTCAGTCAGACTAGTTGTCGAGGGCATGCGAGTATGAAAATGTTTATTCCAGTGAAGTTATCTGATTGGGGACCTTGTTAATTGGGACAACGACCATGACAAGAAGCAAACCTTGCCAGCGTCAAAATTTTTGCTGGAACAGAGTTAATTTTCTTGGTGTAGGTTTGTATGATGCTGTGTTTTTGTTTTTGTTTTTGTTTTTTTAAATGAAAGTAGTGGTGATAATTGTGACAGTGTTTTAGTTGTTGCTGTCTACTGCTTACACACAATACCCTGACAGTGAGGAGGCTGGGCAATGCACAAGAAGTTGGGAGAAGGAGACGCAGCCAGGACAGCTAACCCCAAATGACCAGAGGAGTATTACATAACATACGACATCATTCTCAGCAATAAAAGCTGGGAGGAAAGGTGGAAGGGGGAGGCATTCGGAGTGATGACATTTGTCTTCCCAAAAAACCATTTTGCATGATGGAGCCCTGCTTTCCTGGAAGTGGCTGATGGGAAGTGTGCTGATGGGAAGTAGTGAATGAACTCCTTGTTTTGCTTTGCTGTGCTTGCAAATGCAGCTTTTGCTTTGCCCGTGCTCTACTGTCTTTATCTCAATGTGTGAATTTTCCCCCTTCACCTTTACGATTCCCTCCCCCATCCTTTGGAGAGAGAAGTGAGCAGCTGTGTGGTGCTTGGCTGCCTACCAGAGTGTTGAACCTCAACAGCCAGTCACACTAGTTGATGGGCTATCAAGAAACTACAGGCACCAATTCCAGAAAGATCAACCCGGACTTTGCAACTGTAAAACTGTAAGACTGTAAACTAGTGGGTGGAAAGCTGACTGAGTGAGATAGAGTGAGGGAATCAACAGAATCATACAAATTGACATGCAAAGGGGTATGCAGGGGGAAGGGAGAGCAATGGGGAACAAAGGCTGAGGGGAGACTGTTACACAGAAAGGGGTATAAATCATAGAATCACAGAATAGCCCAAGTTGGAAGGGACCCATAAGGATCATCGAGTCCAACTTCTGGCTCTAGATGGGACCACCCAAAAATCAGACCACATGTCTGAAAGCATTGTCCAGATGCTTCTTGAACTTCAGCAAGCTCAGTGCCACAACCACTTCCCTGGAGAGTCTGTTCCAGTGCCCAACTACCCTCTGGGTGAAGAACCTTTTGCTGATATCCAGCCTGAACCTCACTGTCGCAGCTTCATGCCATTCCCTTGGGTCCTATCACTGGTCACCAGAGAGAGGAAATGAGCACCTGCTCCTCCACACCTCCTCGTGAGGAAGCCATAGGCTGCGATGAGGTCGCCCCTCAGTCTCTTCTTCTCTAGGCTGAACAAAGCAAGAGACCTCAGCTGCTCCTCATACTCTGGCTTGGATTTAGGCAGAGAGACTGCAAAGACTTATCTGACCCTTGGAATATCATCCCTTTTTGCTCATGTGTGTAGGCACTGATAATAATGCTAGGGTGGCCTTGAGTATATCAAGAGTAAATATAGAGCTATGGGAGCCTAGGTAGTGTTACCTTTGAAATGAAGGGGAAAGGCTTGAGCAGGAGTGGATGCATTCATTAAACATTTGGCTGTATGTTTGGTGTCGCAGGAAGGGCTTCTGTTTTTACGACCGTGAAAACCTCTGAGGAATGAGGACTGCTGTGAAGAGATGAATTCCATAGGGCAAAAGCATCTTTGCAAGTTTTCTAACCTAGCACAGAGGTCTTTGAACTAAGTATGGCAGGAGAAGGTTACTATAACTTGAAGATAATTGGAAACATGGGGTACGGTGAGGAAGTGTCTGGGAGACAGCAGGATGGGGAAGTTTCTTCGCAGTTTCTCTGAAAAGCAGAACAACTGGGACTCATCACATCTCGAGTACCTGTGCGCAAATGCACACAGCATGGGGAAACAGATGAATTGAAACCTGCACGGTGTTGCAGAGCTCTGATCTCATAGGGATTACAGAGGAGTGTAGGGGGATAGCTCACATCACTAGAGTAGTGCTACTACGGATGCTGGTTCTTTGGGAAGGTCAGGCTGGGAAGGCAAGGAGGAAGAAATGTGTTCTATGCAAAGGAGCACCATAAATATGTAGATGGCTCCAAAAGTAATGCCTCCTTTTTATTTCCATGGAAACTGCTACAGATACAAAGAGCACAATAGCACTATTTGATAGCGCAAATCCTCAGCTACAAAACACTCTTTTTCAACAGTCACCACCATTAGTGATGCATTTTTACCAGCGACGAACGAGAGCTTGTATGCCGTGCTGGTAAAAATCTGCACCAGCGGAGGTGGCCCACTGTCACCACTGCTGAAATGCACCTCCCATCTCCTCGCTGTGCTAACATCGACTGGTCTCCGTCAACATTCAGCAAGTGTCGATGAGGTTCAATTTTTTCTGCGTGGAGGAATTCAGTGACACGCCTTTGCTTCATGTGCATTTCCGTGTCAGGCACCATTTTATCACACTGCCCCTCTGCTGCCATGTGTCGCATGACAACAAAACGTAATAGAATATTGTCTGGAAGGTTCAACCTGTACTGTCATCCCACCAACATCCTCCTCTGATGCTGTGAGCCAACATAATAAAATAGGAGACATTACTTTCAGAGAAGCTCTCATACATGGATCTTTGACTTGGAATAGGTGACAAGCCAGCTGAGAGCTTGTGGGTAAGGATAAAAAGACAGACCAAAGAGGTGGTGACGTAATAGAATCATGGAATTGTTTGACTTGGAAGGGACCTTTAAAGATCATCTAGTCCAACTCCCCTGCAATGAGCAGGGATATCTACAGCTAGATCAGGTTGCTCAGAGTTTGTTCCAGCCTGACCTTGAATTTCTCCAGGGATGGGGCACCCACCACCTCTCTGGGGAACCTGTTTCCAGTGCTTCACTACCCTGGTGGGTATCTGTTACAGATGGTCTGATCAAGAAGTGAAAACAAGTGAAACCTTCCTTAGGCAGCTAGAAGAAGCCTCGTGATTGCAGGCCCTGCTGCTCATTGGACGACTTCAACCAGCATGGCGTCTGCTGGAAGTGCAATATGGCTGGTCACAAGTAATCCAGGACATTTCCAGAGTGCAGTGAATACAATTTATTGACACAAGGAGATCATCAAATCATAGAATCATAGAATCATAGAATCACCAAGGTTGGAAAAGACCTAAAAGATCATCCAGTCCAACCGTTCACCTATTCCCAATAGCTCCCACTAAACCATGTCCCTTGAACACCCCCAGGGTCGGTGACTCCACCACCTCCCTGGGCAGTCCGTTCCAGTGCCTGACCACCCTTTCTGAAAAGTAATACTTCCTCATGTCCAGCCTGAATCTCCCCTGCCGTAGCTTGAAGCCATTCCCCCTGGTCCTATCACTGATGACACGAGAGAAGAGGCCGACCCCCAGCTCACTACAACCTCCCTTCAGGAAGTTATAGAGAGCAATGAGGTCTCCCCTGAGCCTCCTCTTCTCCAGGCTGAACATTCCCAGCTCCTTCAGCCTCTCCTCATATGGCCTGTGTTCCAGACCCCTCACCAGCTTTGTTGCCCTCCTTTGAACACGTTCCAGGGCCTCAATATCTTTCTTGCAGTGAGGGGCCCAAAACTGGACACAGTACTCGAGGTGCGGATTCACGAGTGCTGAATACAGGGGAACAATCACCTCTCTGCTCCTGCTGGCAACGCTGTTTCTGATGCAAGCCAGGATGCCATTGGCCTTCTTGGCCACCTGGGCACACTGTCGGCTCATGTTCAGCCGAGCATCAATCAATACCCCCAGGTCCATTTCCTCTACGCAGTCCTCCAGCCACACCGCCCCAAGCCTGTAGCGTCGCCTGGGGTTGTTGTGGCCGAAGTGCAGGACCCGGCATTTGGCCTTGTTGAAACTCATCCCATTGGCTTCAGCCCAGCTCTCCAGCCTGTCCAGATCCCTCTGTAGGGCCTCGCTACCCCCAGGCAGATCCACACTCCCAGCCAATTTGGTGTCATCTGCGAATTTACTGAGGGTGCACTCGATGCCCTCATCCAGGTCATCAATAAAGATATTGAAGAGGACAGGCCCAGCACCGACCCCTGGGGAACACCACTCACGACCGGTCGCCAGCTGGATTTAACTCCATTCACCACCACTCTCTGAGCCCGGCCCTCCAGCCAGCTCCTTACCCAGCCAAGAGTGTACCCATCCAAGCCTCGGGCTGCCAGCTTCTGCAGAAGAAGACAGTGTCAAAGGCTTTGCTGAAGTCTAGGTAGACCACATCAACAGCCTTTCCCTCATCCACCAGATGGGTCACTAGATCATAGAAGGAGATCAGGTTGGTCAAACAGGACCTGCCCTTCATGAACCCATGCTGGCTTGGCCTGATCCCCCGGTCATCCCGCACATGCTGCATGATCTCCCTCAAGACAATCTGCTCCATAACCTTCCCTGGCACCGAGGTCAGGCTAACAGGCCTGTAGTTCCAGGGATCCTCCTTACGACCTTTCTTGTAAATGGGAGTCACATTGGCAAGCCTCCAGTCTTCTGGGACCTCGCCAGTCAACCAGAGAGATGATGGCAAGCGGCTCGGCTATCACCTCCGCCAGTTCCCTCAGCACTCTCGGGTGGATCTCATCTGGCCCCGTAGACTTGTGGCAGTCCAGTTGGAGTAGTAGGTCTCTGACTGTTTCTTCCAGAATCACAGGGGGGTTAGTGTGCTCCCCAGCCGAGATTACCAGGTCAGAGAGAGGAGTATCCTGAGGATAACTGGTCTGACTTTTAAAGACAGACGTAAAGAAGGCATTCAGAACCTCTGCCTTTTCCTTATCCTCAGTGGTCACATTCCCAGCCTCATCCAGCAAAGAGTGGATATTCTCCTTTGTCCTCCTCTTACTGTTAATGCATTTATAAAAGAGTTTCTTATTCCCTTTCACCCCAGCAGCTAGGTTAAATTCAAGCTGAGCTTTTGCCTTTCTGATTTCACCTCTACACATCCTAACGACTTCCTTGTATTCATTCTGAGTGGCCTGTCCCACTTTCCACAGGCGGTAGATTCTCTTTTTCTCCCGCAGCCTCAGGAATAGCTCCCTATTCATCCACGCCGGTCTTCTTCCCCGCCGGCTCATTTTGCAGCTCAGGGGGACTGCCTGCTCCTGCGCCCTTAAGACTTCCTTCTTGAAGAGCAACCAGCTCTCTTGGACCCCTTTACTCGCTAAGACTGAATGCCAGGGGACTCCCCCTATTAGTCCCTTGAACAATTCAAAGTCCGCCCTCCTGAAGTCCAAGGTAGCAGTTTTACTATTCCCCCTCCAGGCTCCGCCATGAATCGAGAAATCTATCATTTCATGGTCACTCCGTCCAAGACAGCCTCCAACCTCCACATCTCCCACCAGACCTTCTCTGTTTGTGAACAGCAGGTCTAGTGGGGCAGTTACTCTCGTGGGCTCGAGATTGACTAGAGAAGGTGTTTGGGAGTACCAGGTCCAGTCAAACAAGAACGAACTGGTTGAGGATGCAGAAGACTTGAGATGGAGTTGAAAAGCCTGAGAAGAATGAACAAGGGAAACAGTAGGTAGACTCACTGTGTTAAACTTTGGGGAAAGCAGATTTTGACTTGTTCGAGAATTTGCTTGGCGCGGGATCTCATAGGAGACTGCACAAGAGAACAAAGGGGCCCAGGATGGCTTCAAGGACAACCTCTTCAAAGCACAAGTCCCGTTCTCACATACACAAAGCCAAGCAAGTGTTGCAGAAAGCCAGCTTGGATGAACAGAGAATTCTAAACTGAACTCACACAAAAAAAAGAAGTGCACAGAAAGTGGAAAGAGGAATGGGTTACCCAAGAGGAGCGTAGAGACACTGAGCACGCAGGAATGAAGTTCGGAAAGCCTGAGCTCAGCTGGAGTTGGAACTAGAGAGGGAGGTAGAGGACAACTGGAAAGGTTACAATGGCAGCAAAAGGGAGGCTAAGAAAACTGGACCTAACGCTCAATGAACGTGGAAAAAGCCAAGATACTTAGTCTCTTTATCTTGGTTTTCCTTGGATTGCCTTATAGCATCTTGGGTCCCTGAGCCTAGTGACAGTCTGTGGGAGTGAAGTATTACCCACAGTAGAAGAAGGTTATGTTAGGGCCCACTTAAGCCAATTGCAGATGGGACCAGATGGGATGCATCTGAAAGAGTTGACTGATGTCATTGTGAGCCCGCTCTTTTGAACATAATAAAATATGCTTATTAGCCAAAACACAAGGGCTTTAAATTTTGAGCAGTATACATTCTGCTTTCAGAGTCCCTTTGTGCATGGCAAAAAATGTCAAAACAGTATGTGTTGGGTTGATCTTGCCCACCACACCAAGCTCTTGCAACCACACCACGCTCTCACTCCCCGTCCTCAGAAAGACAGGGAGAAAATACGATGAAACAAAAAAAGCTTCTGGGTTGAGATAAGGACAGGAAGATCACTCATCAATTACCATCATGGGCAAAACAGATTCAGCTTGGGGAAGATTAATTCATTGTGCACTGATAACAGAGTAGGGCAGTGAGAACTAAAAGCAAACTAAAACCACCTTCCCCTCCCCACCTCATTCTTCAGCCTCCTCCCCCTCAAGCAGTGCAGAGGGATGGGGAAAGGGGGTTACAGTTAGTTCATAACGCTTGGTCTCTGCCAGTCCTTCCTCCTCACTCTCTTCCCCTGCTCCAGCATGGAGTCCCTCCCACGGACTGCAGGCCTTCCTGAACTGATCTGACCTGATGTGGGCTTCCCATGGACTGCAGTTCTTGAAGAACTGCTCCAGCGTGGATGGATATTTGTTCCAACGTGGCACTCCATGGTCAGCAGGGGACAGCCTGCTCTACCATAGTCCTCTCCATGGGCTGCAGGGGAATATCTGCACCAGTGCCTGGAGCACCTCTTCCCCTTCCTTCTTCATTGACCTTGGTATCTGCAGGGTTGTTTCTCGCTACATTTTCTCACTTCTCTTCCAGCTACTGTGACACAGCTAAACAGGTCACAAACAACGTTGCTCATTGGCTCAGCTTTGACCAGTGGTGGTTCCTTTTTAAAGCCAGCTGCAACTGGATCTTATTTAACATGGGACAGATTCTGGACTCTTCTCGGAGGACAAAACCCTGCCACATAAACCCAGTACACAGTGAATCAAAATTGGGGTGCTAACACAGGAACAAACATGGTCAAATACAGAATTGTTCACCAGAATTTAATAACTTATCTTGGGGGAGAGGAGGCAGGGAAGAAAAACTAAGACCATTTTAGCTTTATCTATTTTCAAAATGAAGTATATTTATTTCAACTCTTATACATAGATTGGAATTCAAAAGAACCTGTGTGTGTATCTTTTTCTATCAGCAAGCCTTTCCAGATAGTGGATGTTGCCTTTGGACAGGCTTTTGACATAGTCTTCCATGGTATCCTTATACCCAGTTCATATCTCACAAAATTGACAAAGTAGATGATCATGTGGTGTTGGTGGGTGGGGGAAAAAGGTTTTATTGCTGGAATTGGAGGGTTGTGATCAGCGGTACAAAGTTCAACTGGTGGTCAATTACCAGTGGTCTCTTTTTGGGGTGGATACTTGGGTCAGTACTGTTTGACGTCTTTTAACAACTGGGTAATAAACCTTTGTGCACTCTCTACAAGCTTGTAGGTAATAAATTGTGGGGAACGGTCAATGTGTTCTGAGTCTGGGCTGCAATTCAGAGGAACCTTGTACAATTCAACAGCGAGAAATGCCAAGTCTTGCACCTGGGGAGAAATAACACCCTACACCAGTTCAGACTGAGCACCAACTAGCTATAAAGCAGCTTTGCAGAAAAGGAGCTGTAGGCCCTGGTGGAGAAGTTCAGTATGAGGCATCGGTATGCCCTTGTAGTGAAGGCCAACCCAATACTGGTCTGTGTTAGCAAGTATATAATACTCGGTCAAGGGAAGAGATTCTTCCCCTGTATTCATCACTTAAGACGCAAGGTATGGTCTTGTACTAGGGAACACAGAACTGTATACAAGATAGGCATGAACATACTGGAGCGAGTCTGGTGGATGCCACCAAGATGGTTGGGGGATGGAGCGTGCGATGTGTAAAGGGGGAATGAAAAAAACCCTTGTATCTCTTGAAGATAAGGCTCAGAAAGATCTTATTCCTGTCTAAAACTACCTAATGGGAGGGAGTCACGGTCACGAGCGGTGTTCCCCAAGGGTCAGTATTGGGGCCTGTCCTGTTCAATATCTTTATCGATGACCTGGACAAGGGGATTGAGAGCACCCTCAGTAAGTTTGCAGATGACGCCAAGTTGGGAGGAGGTGTCGGCCTGCCTGGAGGTAGGAAGTCCCTACAGGGGGATCTAGACAAGCTGGGTCGCTGGGCTGAGGCCAACAGGCTGAAGTTCAACAAGACCAAGTGCCGGGTCCTGCACTGTGGCCACAACAACCGCAGGCAACGCTACAGGCTTGGGGCAGAGTGGCTGGAAGATCGTGTGGAAGAACTGGACCTGGGGATGTTGGTCAACGTTTGGCTGAACATGAGCCATCAGCATGCCCAGATGGCCAAGAAGGTCAGTGGCATCCTGGCTTGTATCAGAAACAGTGTTGCCAGCAGGAGCATGGAGGTGATTGTCTCTCTGTACTCAGCACTGCTGAGGTCGCACCTCGAGTACTGCACTGAGTTTTGGACCCCTCACTACAAGAAATACATTGAGGTCCTGGAGCACGTCCAGAGAAGGGCAACAAAGCTGGTGAGCGGTCTGGAGCACAGGTCTTATGAGGAGCAACTGAGGAAACTTGGATTGTTTAGTCTGGAGGAGGCTCAGGGGAGATCTTATTGCCCTCTACAACTACCTGAAAGGAGGTTGTAGTGAGGTGGGAGTTGGCCTCTTCTTTCGCATAACTAGCCATAGGACTAGAGGGAATGGCCTCAAGTTGTGCCAGGGGAGATTCAGGTTGGACATTTGTCATGGTTTTACATTTTTTGTTTTTTCAGGTTTCAGTATTCCACATCAAAACATCATGTAGTGTACGGGGCATTAAAGTGTCACTGCCCCAATCCCAGGTACCTATCCCTGTACATTACAGCAGTCACGGGATCTGGCCCTTCCGGGTGGGGGGGGGCGCTCTCTTGCTGCCTTGCAGTGGGTGCTGGAGGTGCTTTCCTGGCCGTTCCAAGCTTTTCAGGTTTGACTCGGTCCCGGGAACTCTCTCTCTCATCTTGTCTGATTTATTAGTCTCAATTTCAATTAAATTGTATTATATTGCGTTATCTTGTATTCCGGTATTATAGTAAAATAAGTTTTCCTCCATAGATTGTTGCTGCTGTTCTTTTCCTCCCTTCCTTCCTTCCCATTTTTGTGGGACTGGGGTGGGTGGGGGGGAGGGCAGAGGCCTGTTGCCCCTCTGTCACAGACATAGATTGATCTGGTCAACTCCGTGACAACATTAGGAAAAAATTCTTCTCCAAAAGAGTGGTTAGGCGCTGAAACGGGCTTCCCAGGGAGGTGGTGCAGTCACCGTACCTGGAGGTGTTTGAGAAACATTTAGATGTTGTACTAAGGGACATGGTTTAGTGGGGAAATATTGGTGGTAGGTGGATGGTTGGACTGGATGATCTCGGAGATCTTTTCCAACTTTGGTGATTCTGTGATTCCGTGAGTAGAGAAGCTGGAGCCAGCCTCTCTCAGAGGCTTGCAGGGATATACAAGAGGCAATGTACTCAAGTTGGAACATGAGAAATTCTAATTTTATATACAGAAAAAGCTTTTTCAGCATGAAGGGGGTTAAATGCTAGAACAGTGTACCCGAGAGGTTGTGGCATTTCAATCCCCAGAGGTATTCAAATCTCAACTGGACGAGGACCTGAGCACCCTGCTTATTGGCTCTACTTCGAGTTGGGGTGTCCCTTCCCACATAAGTTATTTTGTATTTGCATCACTTGTGATCCATAGGTCAGTGATAGCTCTTGAAGTCTTTTTACTGGTATATGTATAAAGCTGCTTTGTCGTTCCTTTTTGTTACTTTTCTTGTGTTCGTGTACTGTTAGGGAGGGACGTTTACGCATTTAATGGTGAGAAATAGGTTTGAGGCATGTAAAAATATGAGACTAGAAGAGGATCATATTATGGTATATTTTGGATAATTCCTGTGTACAACAACAGGAGAGAAATAAGAAGCCAGTGGGGTGACCCTTGATCACGAGGCAGACAGATGTTTGGGTTTCGTATTTGGGGAAAGTACAAACCAACAGCTAAGAAGCACGGAGAATGGTGAGTAAGAAAGAACGGGCCCCCCCCCCCCGAATGGAAAAAGGTTAAAGCTTGACAAAAGAAGGCATGAAAATTCTTGAGGCTTTTTGTTGTTTTTGTTGTTGTTGTAAATATTAGGACTACATGCTTCCCGTATTAAAGACAGCCTTTTCCTAGTATTCCTTTTCCTTGTAAGTCATTGTAGTTTCTGTGGATGTGCTATCTGACCAGAAAAGATTAAGAGAGTGGGAATGGTTGCAAAGGTATTCGCTATACTTCCACTGAAAGGAAATGTTTGAGAATTTCTCACAGTAGACATCCGGTAATATTTAAACAATACAGTGTAGGCTTTTTTATGTTCTCCTACGTATTTTTTTCAGTACACTGATGTTATTTTGGGTTAAAAGAAACACTTATTTTTGCATGTTTTTAGACTTCTTGCAGGGTTAAGGGTAGACAAATTTGAAGTTCAAAATGGTGAGGCTGTGAGTTCAGAAATATTCTGCTGGTGATGGGAAGATTCTAGCTACAGCTAGCTGCCTGCCTTATGCTAGGCATTGCTGATAATGTACTTGACCAGTTGTGTGTGCGTATTAGTTTTAGAGCTGTCCTAGTAGCACAAAAGGAAATAAAACTTTCAACAGTTATTTCAGAAACCAGAGCTAGGAGTTGAGTGTGTTTACGTTGTGATTAAGAGCTAATCTCCGTAAGCGTGAAGGAGTAGGTGGCATGGGTACGTGAGTCTCGAGGAAGAAAATTCAAAAGGGAGATTGAGAAAAATGCATTGGTGATATCAATTGTGGCGTACCACTTGGCTACCTTTGACACCAGCTTGTACTGAAGTTCTAGCATGTCTGGCATGGCAGTGCTTAGCTGTGGCGTGACTTCATTCAGGCCATGATATACTCCACTGCTAGCCTCCACTCTCCATTGTACTTTCAGACTACTGAAGGGTGAGTGAGTCTTGCTGATTATTCATTCCTCGGTTCTCCAGTTGGTGAATCAGCTTATGGATGGGAACCAATTAGTTTCGGTTGGTGCGATATTGCCACTGGTGTGCTGCTGTAGTAGCAACGGGCACCTGCTGTTCTACTCTTAGCAATCCCACCGCAGAAGGGTTCTCTGAGAGACCGGACAAGGTAGACAGCTGCTTAATATCCTATATCTCCAAGGCAGCCATACCAAAAGCCCACCGGTACCCTTTTGTGTCCTTGAAAGTACCCTCTACTGAGGTCATCTATGCCAAGGACGCACGGAATCTCTGGGCCAGCCACAATGGGGTGCTTTTGCCTCTCATTCAGAAGAACCTACGTGTGTTGCTTTTTCATTCAACAAGCCTTTCCAGTCAGGATGCTGTGATCGTATTTTTGAATATGAGGCTTTCAATCTTGAATATTAACCACCACCAAGCAAGTTTTAGGTGCTGATGCCTCAGATAGACAATTGTAAATAGAAATGTTTCATGAAGCATATAGTATATACTTTATCATGCCATCTATCTTAATGCTGCTTGTTGAGAGAAATAACAGTCATAATGCTTACAGAAGAACCAGTTCTGTTGCATAAATATACCCAAATACAAAAGCTTTAAACAAAAACAAACAAACAAAAAAACTGATGTACAGTTCTGTTGCATATCTTTCCCTGTCTCCATTTAAAGAAGTCATAATTATTGTCTTAAACAACATTGTGTGCCAGATTGAGAGCTAGACAACTAATTGTGAAGGGAGAGACAGCACTATATAGAATAACCATGAGAATATTCTAAATATTACCAAACATATACTAAAAAAACTCCAATAAGGGCAGCCTTAATATCAATGCAACTAAAGTATATTTTTTTCTGCTCATACATGAATAGTTGTCATGGTTTTATGTTTGTTTTTTTTGTTTGTTTTACAGTATTCCGCATCAAAACATCATGTAGTGTACGGGGCATTAAAGTGTCACTGCCCAATCCCAGGTACCTATCCCTGTACATTACAGCAGTCACGGGATCTGGCCCTTCCGGGTGGGGGGGCGCTCTCTTGCTGCCTTGCAGTGGGTGCTGGAGGTGCTTTCCTGGCCGTTCCAAGCTTTTCAGGTTTGACTCGGTCCCGGGAACTCTCTCTCTCATCTTGTCTGATTTATTAGTCTCAATTTCAATTAAATTGTATATATTGTGTTATCTTGTATTCTGGTGTTATAGTAAAATAGGTTTTCCTCCATAGATTGTTGCCGCTGTTCTTTTCCTCCCTTCCTTCCTTCCTTCCCATTTTGTGGGGCTTGAGTGGGGGGGAGGGCAGGGGCCTAGTGCCTCCCCCTGTCACGGGCATAGGTTGATCTAGTCAACTCCGTGACATCAGTCTTATTATATTAAAAAATTCAACATTGGCATGAAAGTTCTCAAGTCAATTAATCTTTTTTCTATTTATCCTATAAACAGAATATAACTGTATTGATACTAATATTGATGGGCAAGGAGGAAGGCACGACATGTAAATAAAATATTTAGTGTTATGCTACTACTGCATTAGAATTTACCTAATTAAAAACATAAGTAACAGAGGTGCACAGCTGAGTGGTGACTTAATCATTTTACGTATACTTAAGTAAATGAAATGAAGCATTTTATCAAGTGTTCTCACTAATTACAAAAGCCCTAATAAAAGATTCTCATCTCACAAATAAAGGTACATGCCTTCCTAATCAGCATTTAAATGAACACACTTTTGAAGTTAAGAAATTTACTCATTGTTTGGGAAAGGATTTTTTATATACTCTCATCGTAATTGAAAAAAAAAAAATTACTGAAGCAGCTTACCACCTCTGTTGATGTTTCTGCATGTTCAGAAGCAACATGTTCTTGAAGAGTTGTTTCTGTGTAACCCATCTTTCCACAATAAGGACAAGTAAAGGATTGTGGCTGCTCTACAGAGAAAGCTTCTCCACCATAATACAAATCTGGAAAAAGATGTTGTATTATGAGAGATTATTTTCAAGCAACATAGTACATTATTTTATTCATAGTACTCTTTATATAACTATATGCATGTAATCACAGTGAAATTCAAACATTATTTAATGTCATGGTTTTATGATTTTTGTTATCAGTTTTCCACATCATAACATCATGTAGCGCACTCAGAGTTAGAGTTAATGCTCCAGTTCTATGAAATGTCAATAGTTTTGGGGTACCTTTCTCAGAAGAGAACTACATTCCCCAGAAGACTTCCACTGTTCCGTTTCTGTTTTCCATTTAGAGGGAAAGATAAAATGGCTCGCGAGTCATGAGACAGCCCTTTCTTTTACTGCTCATCTCTGCAGTGTGTTCTCCCTAGCCATCTTGCTTTCAGCATTAGAGTAAGGCCTTTGGTTTTGGACACTCTTTATTTGATATATTATCTTCAATTCCAATTATACTGCATTATACTGTGTTATCTTGCATTCTGCTATCATATTTAGTAAATTAGTTTTCTCCATTATATACCATTCTGGAGAGAGAGAGTTTCCGAGCTGAGGTTCAAGCCAAAGGGGAAAATCCCCAAGTCAAATCTAATCGATCACAGGAGTCACCAGTAACAATACCAGTTGCTCCTGTGGAGGGCAAGAAATGGAAACGAGTGTCTTCACATCTTGAACGAAAAAGAGAAGAAGAGGAGGAGGAGGTGGAGGAAGATGCAGGCGAGGGGCCCTCCTCAGAACCACGACCATCGCGAAAGGCAAAAGGGAAAACGAAGAGACGTGCAGAAGAGAGTGATGAAGAGGAAGTCTCTATTACTACTCGCCGGCCTCTAAAGATGACTGAAATCCAAGGTTCAAGAAAGGAGTTCACACGGCGCCCGAATGAAACTCTTGTTTCCTGGTTGGTTCGCTGTTGGGACAGTGGGGCCCATAGCTTGTCTCTGGATGGTAATGAAGCTCGCCAACTGGGTGCCATTGCCAGAGATCCAGCTATTGATAGAGGAATTAGTCGATGTTCGGATGAGGCTGCCTCCCTCTGGGAACGAGTGTTAACAGCCGTGAAGGAAAAGTATCCCTTCAAAAATGGCTTGAAGATTGCGATGAAAAAATGGGATACAGTTGAAAAGGGTATCCAGTATTTGAGGGAAATAGGGGTGGTGGAAATGTTGTATGACCCTGACTTTGTTCCTAACCACCCACACCAAAACCGCGACCCTGAAAAGGTGAGGACAACGCCTGAGATATGGCAGAAAATCGTGACAACAGCGCCGGACAAATATGCCTCTACACTGATGTCAGCGTGTGACAGATTCAACGAACAACAGAGAACACCCTTAATTTACGAGTTAATTCTTACGCTCCAAAACTATCAACAGTTGCTATCCCCCATTCATGCTGCTGTAGCCGCTATCTCAAAAGTGACGGACCAACTGAATGAAACGCGGCAGCAAATGTCTCAACTGATTAACCGTGACAAACCTGTAGCAGTATCAGAGACGCTTGATGAAGATCAGGATATTCAAATGAGTCTAGCGAAGGAGGTGAAGGAGATGATGAAATTTATGCGAGCCCACCTAACTGAAGACGGTGAACCTTCCTTCTCACGTGCACCATCAAAGATCTCAGCTGTTAAAGGCAAACGCTTTCTGGCTCAAGTAAGGGATAATACACTGCGAATTGTCTTGTGGTGTTACCTATGTGACCACAGAGAAGACATGGGGAAGTGGCACGGTCAACCTACTCCTGTACTACGAGCCCGGGTGAAAGAATTACAAGGCAGATCAAGTACCAGTGCAGTTGCTCCAGTTACCACAGGTGATGAAGAGAGGGGCCCTGCCCTCAGTCAGGGGGGGAAAGGGATAATAGAGTGCATTGGACTGTGTGGATTAGAAGCCCTGGCACATCAGAACCACTGAAATATAAGGCACTGGTGGACACTGGTGCACAGTGCACTCTGATGGCCTCGAGTCACCAAGGGACAGAATCAATCCATATTTCTGGAGTGACCGGGGGCTCTCAAGAATTGACTGTGTTGGAGGCTGAGATAAGCCTCACTGGTAAGGACTGGCAAAAACATCCTATTGTGACGGGCCCAGGGGCTCCATGTATTCTAGGTATTGATTATCTCAGAAGGGGGCATTTCAAGGATCCTAAGGGGTATCGATGGGCCTTTGGAATAGCTGCTGTGGACACAGACAACATTAAGCAGCTGTCTGTTTTGCCTGGACTGTCAGAAGATCCATCTGTTGTGGGGCTGCTGCGAGTAAAAGAGCAACAGGTACCGATTGCTACAAAAACGGTGCACAGGCGTCAGTACCGCACCAACAGGGATTCTTTGCTCCCCATTCAGAAGTTGATGCGTCAACTAGAGAGCCAGGGAGTGATCAGCAAAACTCACTCGCCTTTTAACAGCCCCATATGGCCAGTGCGTAAAGCCAGTGGAGAATGGAGGCTGACGGTGGACTACCGTGGCCTGAATGAAGTCACACCCCCACTGAGTGCTGCTGTGCCGGACATGTTAGAACTCCAGTATGAACTGGAGTCAAAAGCGGCCAAATGGTATGCCACCACTGACATTGCTAATGCCTTCTTTTCCATCCCTTTGGCCAAAGAATGTAAGCCACAGTTTGCTTTCACCTGGAGGGGCATTCAGTATACCTGGAACCGTTTGCCCCAGGGGTGGAAACACAGCCCAACCATTTGCCATGGGTTGATCCAAACTGTATTGGAACAGGGCAGTGCTCCTGAGCACCTGCAGTACATTGATGATATCATTGTGTGTGGCGATACAGCAGAAGAATGGGGATGTCCAATGTGTACCACAAGGAAACTTGATGCCGGGGGAGTGCAGTTACTAATTCTATGTATATGTATATAGCCATGTGTGCATTTTAATCATTTTTTGTTTGTTTGTGTATATGTATATATATTTTAAGCAAGATGTAATGATGTAGAATAAGGGGTGGAATGTCATGGTTCTATGTTTTTTGTTTTTGTTATTTTGTTTTTGGCATTCAGTATTCCACATCAAAACATCATGTAGTGTACGGGGCATTAAAGTGTCACTGCCCCAATCCCAGCTACCTATCCCTGTGCATTACAGCAGTCACGGGATCTGGCCCTTCCGGGTGGGGGGGGCGCTCTCTTGCTGCCTTGCAGTGGGTGCTGGAGGTGCTTTCCCGGCCGTTCCAAGCTTTTCAGGTTTGACTCGGTCCCGGGAACTCTCTCTCTCTTATCTTGTCTGATTTATTAATCTCAATTTCAATTAAATTGTATTACATTTTGTTATCTTGTATTCCAATATTACAGTAAAATAAGTTTTCCTCCACAGATTGTTGCTGCTGTTCTTTTCCTCCCTTCCTTCCTTCCTTCCCATTTTTGTGGGACTGGGGTGGGGGGGGAGGGCAGAGGCCTGTCGCCCCTGTCACAGACACAGATTGATCTGGTCAACTCGGTGACAAGGGTATCCAGTATTTGAGGGAAATAGGCGTGGTGGAAATGTTGTATGACCCTGACTTTGTTCCTAATCACCCACACCAAGACCACGACCCTGAAGAAGTACGGATGATGCCTGAGGTATGGCAGAAACTCATGACAACAGCGCCAGACAAATATGCCTCTACACTAATGTCAGCGTATGACAGATACAACGAACAACAGAGAACACCCTTAGTTTTTTAATTGATACTTACGCTCCTAAGCTATGAACAATTGCTACCCCCAACTCACGCTTCCATTGCCACTATCTCCCAAATGACGGACCAACTGAATGAAACACAAAAGCAAGTGTCTCAACTGATTAATTGTGACAAACCTGTAGCAGTATCAGAGACGCTGGATGAAGATCAGGATAATGAAATGAGTCTAGCGAAGGAGGTGAAGGAGGTGATGTAATTTATGCGAGCCCACCTAACGAAAGACGATGAACCTTCCTTCTCACGTGCACCATCAAAAATCTCAGCTGTTAAATGCAAACACTTTCCGGCTCTAGTAAGGAATAATACACTGCGAATTGTCTTGTGGTGTTACCTATGTGACCACGGAGAAGACATGAGGAAGTGGCATGACCAACCTACTCCTGTACTACGAGCACGGGTGAAAGAATTGCAAAGCAGACCAACCACCACTGCAGTTGCTCCAGTTACCACAGGTAATGAAGAGAGGGGCCCTGCCCTCAGTCAGGGGGGGAAAGGGATAATA
>NW_024884603.1:0-8319 GCF_019232065.1 Centrocercus urophasianus
AAAAAAAAAAAAACACTTTATCCGGTTTGAGGACAGTGTGCTTTCCTCTGAAACGCGGGAGAAACAGCACCTCCAACTTTTCCAGCGTGATCGATTCTGAAAAACTCCGCAGGGAGCTCTCCCTCGGGGTGCCCTCCCGTTTCGTGTACTTTGCTCACTTTATTTTTCTTTTTTCTGGTCTTTGTTGTCGGAGGTCTGCTGAGTTATTTTAGCCAAGGGAAGACGTTTGTTAATAGAAGCAGCGAAATGTGGAGATTTCGAAAGAGTTCGCTCACAGCGAATGTTCCCAGTCGGTGCGGATTGCAAAATGTGCTGGGGCTGGGGTGCGTGCGGCACTAACAATGCTGCCGGGCGGCCGCGTCGGAGAGGGCAGGGGGAGGAGGGAGGAACTACAAGCGCGACTTTCTTTTTATTCCCTTTTAAATGCACGTCCTTTTCAAGCCTCTGTCACGTGCCGGCAGTGCTCCTTCTGCTCTACATATGGAGTAAATACCTCGGAAAACTGCCTCGTGCTGTTCTGATCCGGTCTTTTTTCTTTCTGATTTATATATTATTATTGTTATCTCACCCAAGCGGGCCGGGCCAGCTGCGGGTTGTGGAACGGGACAAATAAAGCCAGCAGTCCAGCAAAAGTCAGTGCGAGGCGCGCGCGGTGCCCGTGCGGCTACTGGTCCCGGCACTGACCCGGCCCGGTGCGCCCCTGTCCCCCGCAGCTGGGAACTGCTGGCTCCGGCAGGCGCGGAACGGCCGCTGCCAGGTCCTCTACAAGACCGACCTCAGCAAAGAGGAGTGCTGCAAGAGCGGCCGCCTGACGACCTCGTGGACGGAGGAGGACGTCAACGACAACACGCTCTTTAAGTGGATGATTTTTAATGGGGGAGCCCCTAACTGCATCCCGTGCAAAGGTGAGAGGGCCGGGAGCCGCGCGAGTTCGGGGTGGGAGATGAGGGCCTGCAGACGGCAGCGCTGTCCTCGTGCTGCCTGCCCCCGAGGCTTGAGGGCTATCCCAAAGCAGCGCCAGGGATAGGGGGACTGCTTCTTCTCGTCCGTGCAGGTCAGTGGGAGATGGGGAGGGGGATCTTTGTGCATGGCCCTCCTGGCTCCAGGATTTCTGTCCAGGTCAGTTTCCTGCATGGTAGCAGTGTGGGGAGGGGAGAGCGGGGGAGGGGGAGGATGCTGTCTTTTTATGCCTGGGGGTCATGGTGTCTTCTTTTCTTTGGGCAATTTTGACACCAAGTCTCTTCTGCACACTTGGTACTACAGTGGTGCCTCTTTCCTTCCATCAGAAACATGTGAGAACGTGGACTGTGGACCTGGGAAGAAATGTAAAATGAACAAGAAGAACAAACCTCGGTGTGTTTGTGCTCCGGATTGCTCTAATATCACTTGGAAGGGCCCTGTGTGTGGCTTAGATGGGAAAACCTACAGGAACGAGTGTGCCCTTCTCAAAGCCAGATGTAAAGAACAGCCTGAACTTGAAGTCCAATATCAGGGCAAGTGCAAAAGTAGGTTTGCAAATCTCATCCAATCTCCATCAAATGGCATAGGGTGTGTGTCTGAGTGTAGGGAGGAGGAGCTGACATACTCCTCCAGAGTAACCAGAGTGATGTTCCAACCATGCTCACAGACCAGGACATGGGTGGATTGATTGAGAGTTATCCACAGTTTAGCAGAACTTGTGTCCCTCATGCTACCCTGAGATGGAAAGGTCTCCAGCGGCCCTTAAACGAGGACCATTGCTGAAGGCTTTTGTCTGATTGTTCGTGTCATTCTGTCACCCATTCACTCCTCCCTGGAGTGCCCACATCTTCTATTAATCATTTTTTGTTTCCATCTTTATTTCAGAGACCTGTAGGGATGTTTTATGCCCAGGCAGCTCCACGTGTGTGGTGGATCAAACTAATAACGCCTACTGTGTGACATGCAATCGAATTTGCCCTGAGCCTACCTCCCCTGAGCAGTATCTCTGTGGAAATGATGGCATAACTTATGCCAGTGCCTGCCACCTGAGAAAAGCGACCTGCCTGCTGGGCAGATCCATTGGATTAGCCTACGAGGGAAAATGCATCAGTAGGTATCTCGGTTGGAGGGATAAATGTAGGGGGAGCTTGCAGACTCATCTGTTTCATCACCTTGCGTGGAAGTGGGTGGATGGATGGATGGATGGATGGATGGATGGATGGATGGATGGATGGATTGTTGGAAGGGGAAGGGTGGCAGGAAAGGGGGGAGGAACAGAGTAAGTTTGTGCTTTGGAGCAGGTGAGACTCCTAGTAGCCTTGGTTTGTTTTCCCCTCCAGGAGAAAGTAGAGCCAGAGTGAGCTTTGCTCTGGGGAAAAAAGAAAAAAAGAAAAAGAAAAGAAAAAAAACCGCTAAAGGGAGTAGAGAGTTTGATCCTGCTTCTCTTGCTGTCAGCGTGGGTGCTGACATTAGCGTCTAAGGGAGAAGTACCCACCATTAGGTAGATGATGACATGGTTACGGCATAACAAGGTCATGATGTTCAGTGGATCTGGATTCCTGGAAATAATTGTCTTCAAGTGGTCTTAACAAAGCTTGTATTAACGTAATTGGAAACATCTGATTACTTTTTCCTCTTCAAAAATATTACAGAGTTTGGGGACAGTTAATGGGTGAATATAGGAAAATAACCTCTGTGCATCCTGACATTTTGCACTGTGATTTTGAGAAAGAAGAGATAGTGAAGTATGTTGAAAGGAAGTAACATTAGAGCAACCTCTGCCCCTCCAAATTGCTGGTGAGATGCTGGGGAATCTCATGCTGCTTTTGGTTGGCACAGCCTGAGGTGAATTCCCTTTCCAGTACTGTGGACAGCAGCTTTATGTGGGTTAGTTTAAAAATAATTGATCTGGAAATGCTGAATGCGTTGACAAATTCTCCACTTATCACTAATTTGGTGAGCTGAATTTCCGCTGACAGCAAATGGAGCAGGAAGGCCCTGTGCAATAGGCAAACGTAATTGCATACTGCTGAGGCCAAGCTCCACTGGCACAGTTGTCCTTCAACCCCAATGTACAGATGGGCAGTGGTGTCCAAGGGTCTGCTTGATTAAGGTGGGCAAGAATCATTGCAGCTACTGCATTTTAGCTTTGTCTATTCATAGTTCATTGGGGGAAAAGGATTTTGGGACTGGTAGGGATTGCTTTTCTTTGTTTCCTTTGTCTGTTCGCTTACCTCTAGTATTCCTTGTGTATTTTTAGAAGCGAAGTCCTGTGAAGATATTCAGTGCAGTGCTGGGAAGAAATGCTTGTGGGATTTTAAGGTTGGCAGAGGTCGATGTGCCCTCTGTGATGAGCTCTGCCCTGAAAGCAAGTCAGACGAGGCAGTCTGTGCCAGTGATAACACGACTTATCCGAGCGAGTGTGCCATGAAAGAAGCAGCCTGCTCCATGGGCATGCTTCTAGAAGTAAAGCACTCTGGATCTTGCAACTGTAAGTGAGATTTTTATCTCTGCAGACACCTAAGGCTTCTGAAGGCAATCCCTATTTAATAAAGACTTACATCGTTAAACCTAAGAAAGCTCGATTTAGAGATTCAAGATATGGCACATGTGCCATGTGAGTATGGGTGTATCATGCGTGCACTTTGGTTACTGATAAAAAACAGTAGATCTCCAACAACCAGTGTGCATTCAAGTTGGGGTGTTGGGTCTTTACTGAGGACAAGTCATTTTATCAGAAAGGGGTTGCCCTAGGAGCATAATTCTAGAGACTTTTTCCTAATTTGTCTGCTCTCATGTGCTTTGCTGATTGCTTTATTAACACTTGGTAAACTCTTAACTGCCCAAAAGAATGAGCCTGATAGCACATGGGCACCTGGTTTAGCACAGTTGCATCTACTAACTCTGAATGAAGGACAAAAAGTAGTTAAACCTAGAACACAAGAGCGCTTTTTATTTGATTACAGGAATCTGCCAATAAAACCTGAGCCATTGATTCTTCAGAACTTTCTGCAGTTATGACTTCATAGATTATGTATAAAAACCCTTATTGCATAACAGCAGATGCCAAAGAGCATCTCACTACAAGTCGCATAAAATGCAACGCTGTATTATGGCTGTTCAGAGGGCTTTGAAAACATGCACTGAGCTGCTTCTGCGCTGTTGTTGTCCTTATTTAAACAACAGCTCCCCTGTATTCCCCCATCTAGCCATTAATGAAGACCCAGAGGAAGAAGAGGAAGATGAAGACCAGGACTACAGCTTTCCTATATCTTCCATTCTAGAGTGGTAAAACTTCCATCACTATTGGGACAGCCATTGGGCACGAAATCAATGTCCATACTGTAAATAAGTGTATGCTTATTTATTTTGGGGAGAAAAAAAAAAAAGTATACATATAGTTGAGTCTCGTAGACATTTATTTATACTGTGTCATGTTTTATAATTTATACATAAAATGTCTGGTTGACTGTACACCTTGTTTTTTGAAGAAGTTTATTCGTTACGGGAAGAGCAGTGTTATTTATTGTGAGGTCTCTTGCTTGTAAAGTAAAGCTTTTCTTTTTTCTTGTGAACTATGAAAGTCCATTCCTTAAAACTTACCTAAAAAGATGGTTTCATCTTTTTGTTTTATTGGGGTTATCTTTTTTCCACTTTAAAAAACTTTGCATGTTGGTTTCTGTTATGTTTATTTATTGGATTTTCTTCTTGCCGGTTCTGTACATAAAAGATCCCTCGGGTTTTTGTTTACAAGGAATCTTGACTGACCAAAAGGCATTGTAACTGACTTAAATACACTTCCAGGGTGCAGTGAGGCGATCTTTAAGGAAACTTCTCCCACTTCACTTTTCTCTGCTTCTGATCACATCATGTCCTGATGCGATCTCAATGTGTTCAGCATATATACAGTACTATAAGAATTCCAGACCCAAAGAAATCGGATTATGAAGGTTGTTAATAGCTACAGAGCTCACTGTAATAAGAATAAGGGTTTTATTTTATTTTTATTCTTCTCTTTTGTAACATGCGTGTTTATCAGGTGTTTCCTTTAAGATGGTCTTGCAGTACAACCTTCAAAGTTTTGTTCTGCCAACCAGCGTGTCACTAAAAGTTATATCAAAGCTTTATCAGTTCAAGTTTCTTGCTTTTCATAATAGTTTTTTTTTTTTTTTCTGATGCAATTTTATATTTTCAAACATGGCGAGTTAAATATAAATTCATTTAAATATATAGTTTTGTACTTTTCTACCATGTAAATGTGCAATGTATATAAAAGTTATAATGTGTATTTGTAAATAAATGATGAGTGAAAAAATAAAAAAAATGGAATTTTCCCTAGATGCAGTCTTCAGCTTTATCTTCTAAAAGGTTCTGGTGCAAAGAAGATCTACTAGTAGTAGGGGAATGGAAGCTGGTGCCTAATGTAGCACTAAAACGCATTGACTAAGGCAATCTAAGTAAGCTTTCTAGTTACTTAGATTCATGTAACCCCATTTTTCATACAGAAGCAACATCTCATGTCTGTTGATACTACTTCATTTTTAATCTGTAAGTACTCTTGATGGATAGGAAGACGTTCAGCATTTTTGTTTCCCTCCCCATCGAGAATAAAGTATCTGTTGCTTCTTGGACATCTTTAATTTGTGCATTTCTAAGAGATTTTGAACAGACACTTGAAATTTTGCTAAGATTCAGATCCATGTTAGGGGGTTTCAAGTTGCAGAATCATTTTAGATAACTAATAGAAAGGGCAAATGATGGCCTAGTTGCCCAAATTCAAGATGTGTAACAATTCCCACAGTAGACAAAAAAAAAAAAAAAAAAAAAAAAAAAAAGGTTTTTAAAAAAATACATATAACTTGGAAATTCATCGCTCTTGAGAGGAAGGTCAATTCAGAAATTCTGTTTAGTGAACCGATATTCAGATTGGAGGCACTGTTAAAAGTGGATACGGCTGCAGTGAACTCAGAGGAAAGGTAGAACAGCAGGGATCAAAATGTTTTTGTATGTTCCCAGGGTTAGAGTTTTCTCTCAAACAAGGCTCCACTTGTCAAAATTTCTCTTATCATGCTGCACAGAACTTAAGAAGGTACTTAAGCACCTTAGTAAGTAGCACTTCACTGAGTTGAGGTTTGAAGCAGAGATTCACTTGTTTTGTTTGAATATAAATCATGTTCCTGCTATAGTCTTCTGTGTATTTTTCACTACACAGTAAACTGTAATTTGTTATGGGTTGTTTAGCATTACCTAAAGCAAATATAATTTATTCATCTGTGAAGACTACAGACATGCATTCATAATATTATATTCAAAATGATAGCAAAATTCTGCCCTTCCTCTTCCTGTTGCTTCGTTTAGACAAGTAGTCTCTTTGGAAGGAAGAGCATGATGAGAGGAGCAAAGTGAGCAGGATTTTAGTCTCCTGAGGGCAATGGAACCCAGAATAAAAGAAACGAAGGCTGGGAGAACAGAGGGATAAAAACAGACCCTATCTGAAAATCTCTTGGGGAACTAATGAACTCATGACAATGAAATAGAGATGAAATGCTTAATAGATGTGGTGAGTATGAGAAGAGATTTTTCTCAAATTCAAACAGGTGCCAGCTACTTCATTTCCAAAAAAATGGCAGCATTAAAACACTGCTTATAATTGTAAATAAATTTACATGTCTTAAAGAAAGACTGCAGCAGAGCAGGATTTCTGGGTTGCAACTTTATGCCTTGCTTCACAAAGTAACTGGGAGAAAGTCATTGATAGAAGAATTCAAAAAGGCATCAAGAATGCTATGAAGCTATATTTGCACACCTGTATGTGTATTAAGCAGACATAAAAAATCTGTATAAGAATTATGCTTATAAAGTTGTCTGAGAGTTCTGCTACAGCATTTTCCATTGCTGCTGCTGTTTTTATACAGCTGAAATCTCAGTACCTACTGGCAGCAAACCTGAATGCACTGTACTGGTGAGATCCCTCTTGAGAGGCTTCACCAGGCAAGCATCTTTGAAGCGCGCCTAAAAGGCAACAACTTCAGCATAGCAGCCCAGAGACTTCTGCTAGAAACATATCCAGGGGTTATGGCAGCACAACTTCCAGTGCTTTGCCTAACATCATTCTTGGAGTTAAGGTGCTTGCTGATGAAGAGGGAGATGCAGATTCATTGCCTATCTTCCTGAGGAGAGCGTTCCCACATTCACCATCAGCTCAGGGAGAAGCTCAGAGAGCTGTCTGTCATGCCTCCTGAAGCCATACTTCTCTATCGGAAAGGAAGCAAGATTCATTGAGAGAGGATAATTTGCAACCCTAATGGGTGCTCCTTTTGAAGAGGAAGTCTTGGTTCTCGCCCCAGGGATTGCCTACACATTTTGCATTTGTAATTGAGTAACCTACACAAATAATGCTTGAAGCAGAGGCCAGAATCCAGGTTACCTCCCCTTTTCCTTCCCCCAGTATGTAAGTGCCTCCATCCTTGAGCTATGAAATCATGCTTAACCCTCTGCTTAAATCAAGATTACAAATCTCACATCTCTTTCTACACACTGAGTCATAGCTACAACAGGAGAGTCTTTACTTTTGTCTTCCTTCTATTCCAGAACTGTATGTAGGGAACTTCCTGAGTGTGGAAATCTGATCTTGATTCCCTCAGTCCTAGTAAGGTGATGAATCTTCGTTTCCAGTTCTTGTCGCCTTTTTTTTTTCCTTTTTTTTTTTTTTTTTTTTTTTTAAAGGATGCATGAATTTGATTTCTTGCTCTGAAGCCGTCTTGCAGAAGCTTCTAAATCCAGAAGAGTGTTCCAGAATGTTCAGAAATATCCTTCTCTTCAGTGTTTTCTGTCAGCTGACATATGCATTCTCCTTACTGTAAATCATATTTCTGAAAACCCTCATTCTCCACGGCATGTACTTGAATACTGAATACCAGGCCTGTGAGCTCCATTCATAAACGCAGGCACTTACATGTCAGGCCCAGTAACATGAAGTAGAGCTTGCATGTTTGAAAACAGAAACCCATACTCTGGTACTTAAATAAAATCAGCCCAATTCCAAGAGACTCAGCTTGAGGCATTTGAATGATAAGAATATTGCTTCTAAAGTCTTGGATCCCAAATGTATTTGTCCATGCAATACATACAAGTGAGCACTGACAATTTTGATCACACTCAAAAGCATTCCTGATACCTAAGTCCACATGATAGACTTAAGAGCAATATAATGAAACTCTTTTGCACCTTTTACCTCTCTCCTTGCTTTCTGCCTTCTAATGCACCTCACTAAAACTACATTCCAAGCCCCACAGCAAATTTCAAACAGCTGCCTTTCTTTTTCTTTTTCTTTTTCTTTTTCTTTTTCTTTTTCTTTTT
>NW_024884603.1:8419-18185 GCF_019232065.1 Centrocercus urophasianus
TTTTTTTTTTTTTTTTTTTTTTTTTTTTTTTTTTTTTTTTTATGACATAAAAATGTTTCCTTCTTTCCCTCCAAATGGGAATCAGGTGAAATTAAATTTCAGTACACCATTCTGTTCTCTAGGCAGTGACATTTTACTATGCAATGAATCACCAGCACAGAAACATCTGTATATTATCCCTTTGAAGAATGAGGATTCCATGCTTTCTGGTGAAGCAAAGCATTTGCACATAGACCAAGAGGTTCACAAAGTATCGGATTTTAAATTCATAAGTCCCTAAAGATAAGGCAGTTACATTTTTTTTGTTTGATATTACGATTTCAAGGCATGTCAGACTCAATATGGCACCAGGAGTCTGGAAAGTATATGAAAACTTGTTAACTCACAATTTAACATTTTATAGTTATTTGCTTTTCTGATAGACTTAAATAAATAATGGTCATTAATGGATGGCTTTTGCTGATGTTTATTTGGGATTATCTGTATAATTCGGCTTCATTACCACTAAGTAATGTAGCCAATGAAATTACCCATAGAGAGGAGAAATATGGTGTGAAAGCAAGGTGAGACCCATTCACGTTCAGAGACTGATTTGGAATTAAAACTACACGTATGGCTCATTTTCTGCTCATTTATTGATACTTTATTTTGATGTCTTAAACTTAAATGAATTTATTCAACTTTGTCATGGGATTGAAGAGCACTGATGAATCAGAAAACTGAAAAGGATCTTCACACTTTGATAACTACTCGTCAGGTTTTCTAGATGCAGTTACTCGATAATGAGTTTATCAAGGTGGTTCAGTGTAGATCTGAATGTATAAAGGCCCCTGAATTTCCACCTGTGCCAAACAGTAACAGCATGAGAGCCCTGCAGTGCTTGCAGAGAAGTCGATGGATACTCAGAACTCCCCAGAATTGAAATCATTGTGTTCACATTCAAGAACTAAATTCTACTCACCTGGATCTAAAGATTGCTTTATTTTGAAGTTAATCTTGGAACACTTCTTTATGACATGCTAGTGGTTCACAACAAATGCAGCTTATTTTTCTTTTTTTAAAATCAATATCCTTGGCAGCATGTTTTTATGAAAAAAATACCACTTTTCATAAGTTTCAATATATTTCCTAATCATTTAGCAGTTTGGAATGGTGCCATTCTAGTAACACAGTTCCTATGAATCTTCTTCTGTATATCATGTTTTTTACTCTTTAAGTTTCAAGCACTTCTAATTTTAAGAGACACCTAAAGTACAAGGATGATGTTGATCTATGCCCTTTGTTAGAAATTCATATGTGATACAAGTATGTTCTACTATTTGATTTTTGATTTAGAGGCATTGCTATGAAATCATAGGGCAATTCATATAAATGAAGCACATAGTTATACAAGTCCTTAAACAGCATAGAAAAAAGTAACACATGACAAGAGAAACCAGCAGACGCCCACCAGACTGTTCAGACTACTGACTTAACCATACAGTCTGAATAGGACTGCTTCTTCCCAGAGAGGGGAAGATTTGGGAGCAACATTCTATCTATAAGAAGGTCATTGAGAAGGTAGAGCCAAGATGGAGCAGTGAATGGTGGCAGGACAAGAGACAGCTGGCATGAGATGAAACAAGAGAAGATTGCACAGCTATAAAGGAAGCTTCTTTCCCTCTGAGGAGAATCAAGCAGATGACCTCCTGACATTCCTTCCAACCTGAATTATCCTATGATCCTGTGTAGCGTCAAGTTCATTTATTTTTAAGAATTACAGGCTCCAAAACCAGGATGGAATGTACAGTTTAAAGAAAAAAACCAACACAATTCCTTGAGGAAATATCCATGGAACCATATCACCACATCTGTTGGAAGCAATTGTCAGGAGGAACATAGGCTATTCCTTCTTTAATATGTTTTTCCTTTACACGATCCTTAAGTGATCCTAAAATTCCTCATAAATGCTATTTTCTCATTGATTTTACTGAAACTTTTTGCTGTGCAATGAAGGCTATACCTATTCAGTAAAATATTATTCATTTTATGTGGAGTAGAACGAAGAAACAAAAGTTTCTGCCTGTATTTTTAAGTGAAAACAAGTAAATAAGAGGAAAGAGTGAAACAGTTAAAATGCAACTTTAAACTATTGTATTGTTCAGATCTGCAACATTTTTTTTATGATCAACAATAATTTTCAAGAAGACACAATAACAAGTACAAGCTAGACTGGTCAAGACAGCAAGGAAAGCAAAAAAAAAAAAACACACACACACAAAAAAAACAAAACACAAAAAACCCCAAGGCAAGACACTTGCAAAAATAATGGATAATGCCCACTGGAGCAACTAAAAAGAGCCCCGCAGGGATGTTTCCCATAATCTTTTCCCACATACAGATGGTTTATTTAGAGCGATTCAAATCTTTTTTTCAAATACTGACTCCACCAAAACTGTGAAAAGCTTGGCATAAAAGATACACAAATATTGAGCATTTCTACATTTGGACTCAAACTTCAGATAAATTAATTTTCATTCATTTTATGGGAAAGGAAAATTGACTTTGTCCGTCTCTGTAAAGATGCAGACACGGAGCTCCAAGTTTAAGTAGCCCACACACTTGAGAGTTGTACTTCCCAAACCAGCACGCCTGGAAGCTGTGACAATTCATTTATTAATCTCCCCAGCATTCTCCACTTACGGGCTCTGATGGAATGTTAGCCTTAAATTGAAAGGCACTTGCCACTGTCAGCAACCTAGCAAGCAGCACCACATGTGCTGACGGAGTGAAATTTAGCCAGGGCCCACAGCAGAACTCGTTCAAAAACCTCATTTCCTATCTGATGGAAAGTACTGGCCATGATCTGAAGGGTTAAGTTGCAGCCAGTTTGTGGTAAAGGTGGCACAACATTCAAGCTTGAGGTCATGCATTGACTTCATTTGGATGCCTTTTACAAATTTCACAGATTAGTACGTAACTGCTTATCTTATACTGAAAAAAAAAAAAAAAAAGTGCAATTTAGAGCCACCGATTCATATATGTACTTAGGACCTTACAGATACTTGGGAGTAGAACTCATTGCGTTGTCCCAAATCTCCTTGTTAACTACCGAGTCAGGATCTAGGTAATTATTTCTGGGAAAGCAAATGAAGAAGTTACCTTTTATAAGATTTTATCTTCTATTTTTTTTTTTCCCAATGAGATATCCCATATGGAAAAAGTGGGAGAAAGGAAGAAGCAATGGAAAAGCATCTTAGCAAGGAAAATGAAAAATGAAAAGAGAGAGAAGGACAGGACAAAGATCCCAGGAAAAGAGCACAAGAACAAAAAGAAATAAAACCATATTAAAAATCATAATTGAAGAATGACACACAAAAATCCCATTACTATCAGCCCCACAGATGTAGAATGCGCAATGAACTCTGAAGTGCCATCTACTGGTATGCGCTGTATTAACTTCCCATGCTCCTTGGAGTCCACCATGGAGCATGATACTCAAGTTATGTCTTTTCATCTGCCTCTGATTTTTTGGAGACTTTGAGTAACACCTTGACAGAACAGTATGCTAGTCTCCCCACTGTAAAATGAAGACACTAAGATTTCATAATCTCTGTGATTTCATGACTTGTGCCAAGCTCCTTGAGATCTAATGGTGGAAAGTTCTGCAAGAACATTAAGAACACTTGGACTTAATTGAAGATTTATCTTCATCTCCAAATGTGGCACTCCAGTAGAAAAGGTTAAAAAATGAAGTTGTAGGCACAGAAGAAAAGGAGAACAGAGTAGAGCAGAGAAAGAAGGAAGAAGAGGGTAAAGACCAGTAGGAGTTAAGCAGGAAGAGAGTTGATAGAATGCACTGTAAGTGATTAATTGCTAAGGACAATACAATTTACACTGCAGTTTTAGCAGATGTGTATGTGTTGCTCCAGCTGTGGGAACAGCAGACTCTCCAGATCTTGTTTCTGACACACAATAACTGCGAACTCTATTATGTGCAAATAATAAATCTAAGCAGCACCTCCAACATATGAATGAGCAAGGAAAAGAGGGTCATATTTTCAGAAGTGTTAGCACATATTTGTCAACACCCAACTTAGCTAAATAGCACAAAGGAAGGCTACAAGACAATGGTAACCCATATCCAAAGCAGTGTGTGAGCTTGCAAGTAGATACATGCTTTTGAAAGTCTGACCCACATTTAATAGGTAAGGCCTCTAGGGACAGCAGATTGCGCGGGGTCTTGGATAGCCTGGATGGGTTTGTTTTGCTGATGTATTTACTAGCTGGTATGTTAATTTTTTCAATGTGTTATAGAGCAGTTCCCAAGTTAGGGTCATGACCCCACTTGGGGCCCACAAGCCTGGAAGTGAAAATGAAAGTGGGGTTATGACCCTGGAAGTAGGGTTGCTGAGGAAAAACTTCGGGAAGCACTGATGTTGTGCTACTAGGTGAGACCCTGTGTGGATGGTGAGTTTAATCACAGCTGAGGGATAAGGTTTTAACAGTGCCTCTATTTCTTGGAGACTTCAGTCCCATTTCTGGCTGATTTACTGCCAGATTCAAGTACAGGTCTCAGGTACACAAAGAGAGATTTGAGAATTAAATTCAGAACTCTGCATACTACACTTTGAAATGGTCAGGCCTGTAAGGACAGAACCATCATCTTCTTTATAAATGCACTGGTTCCACTAATCTATTGATTAGAGGTCCTCCCTGGCTCTTGTCTTGAAAACGTTACAGCCAGCTGTGCAATTTTCTCAAGAGAGTACTCTAACCAGCTGGGCATCACTGTGGGATGTAGACAAACTCAGGGTTGTTTGCCCAACTCCACAGTGTCACCACTGAGAGGTAGGGGTTGTCTGTCACTACCTCCATCATACTTGGGCATCAATATGTTTCATTAAGGAAAGAGTCAATATGTTGAGTGCGCATACTGAATGGAAAGAGGTATCCATTCTGAAAAAGACTAAGTCTTACTTTATTCTGTAGAAGAAATAGCACATATACCATCTTCATGAAGAGATCATAAGAAATCAGTGTGGACTTTGAAAGTTTAAAGTTCAGCTGCCAGTATACATTCAGGTACTGCCACTTCAGGCACCCTAAGATATCCTGGTTGGTTTCCAGCTGCTATTCCCAAAGGACACAGTTTCTCAGAAGTCCTTGTGCTGTATTTGGTAGCCTCATGAGGAAGCCTGGGATACTTTACTGGATTTTAATCAGCACAAAATTGTCGTGTGTGGAGAAGTAAATTGAGCCATTAGGTGTCAAAATCATGTGCTTCTGACTGCAGTCACTTAATGTAGAATAAGAATCGTTAGCTCCTTATTTCTCATGCTATATGTACATTTATTCCAATCTCAAGTTACAGTGCGCTATGAATGCAGAATTCATGGTACAACTGGAGTGTGTTCCTAACTAAGACCTAATGAAATATTTTCTAATTACTGATGGAACTGTTGTGATGTGTAGGATGCCATTTCAGTAAAGGAACAGACATTAACAGCTAATTTTTGGGAGTGACATATGTCTGTTTCTCATTTATTAGTAACTTGTATTGATTCATACTGAAATTAATTATTGATGGAAATATTTCATCCATATTTTTTCTCTCACAAGCAGGAAAAAAACGTGCATCGTTGTGAATAATCCATACAATGGTTTATGAAGCTCAATTTCCTCTGTGAGTATCAGATATCCACCTGGTGTCCCTCAGTGATAGATTTCACATTGAGACCTCTGAATTAACAGATGTGTACAGTCACATACAGGCAGAAAGCTCCTTCTTGGTACAACATCTGAAGAGGTTTGTGGACACTAAAACACTGTTTTTAACAAAATCACGGGATATCTTGTGCTTGTGACATTTGTTTCAAATCTCCTTATTTCAGAATGTTAATAACCAGTATTCTACAGTGAGCTCCATTTCAGAGTTTTAGTTCATAAAGCATATCTTAAAAAGTTAAATATACCTGTAGTTCCAAAAACAAAATAGCAAACAACAAATTTAAACAGAAGCTCCTCCTGAATCTCTATGCCTTTATAACTTATACTATTCATTTCAAAATTAAATGAAATTTTTGCCCGAACTTTACAGTACATGAGGTCCAGCACATTTCAAATCAGCTCAGGTAAATAAAGTTCATAGAAGTTAACATTATTACAACTGTAGTGTTAAAAAGAAGGATGTCTGGGAAATAGTTAATTTGATTGGAAACTTAGAAAATTGAAAAATGCTGCAAATTTGAGATACTTCCATTTGTTAAGATTATTTTCAATCTTTTTCTCCACAATCACTAAGGTTAAAAAGACATTCTAATATGAAGCTTAGACTTCTATGCGTTCATGTTATGCAAAGACATGAAGATTTCAAGAAACAAACAAAAACAGGAAAAATGTGAATAAGTCATAAGAATCAGCAGGACTGGCTACTCTGCCAAGTAGAGTGGACTCTATTTATTCATAACTATTCTATATTTATTAAACTGAAGCCTTGCCTGCTCTTTAGAACAACTTAACATCTTAAAAAGATAAGAACATTTCTTCTTATAAATCTTGCAGTGGGCAATCATTGTTCAAGCCTAGAAACAGTAATTCTAGTTTAAACTTGCTTTTAAAAATATATTCCACTTCCGACCAGGAAGCAAGAGCCCTACGTTCAGCAGGAGTAACAGCAAACTTACATGTATGCTAGGGCATTCTGAAACATCGTTATGAAGATGAAAGAAATTGTGTTGCTAGCAAACATTATCACGCTAGTAAAACTTACTAAGTATAGACCAGACTTGAATACTCTATTTTCTGAAGAACCACAGAAACCAAGCTGACAAATTTGGGATTTGCTTTTTCACAGGAGCAAGTAGCCATAGCTGCTTATAAAGTTTTAATAGCTGTGCTTTTCACTACAGTAGCAAATCATACAGGAACATATCAAATAAGCTTTAATTGCAGTCTTGTAAAATAGTCAACAGCTTGTATCAAGTCCAGAACCTATGTTCTCACTCTTTGTTGTGATTATGTTAATTAAAAAAAAAACCTCCAACATGGTATTTTGACATATCTGATCCAGAGAAAACGAAGAGTTGAATATGCCTCTCACTGTGAAATCTTTATCTTCTCTAATAAAAAGCAAAATATTTAAGGTCGAGTTTTCAACAACTCATGGGAAAAAAGCCTGCACATATTATTTGCATATTCAGAGCAAATAAATGTCATTTCCCTTCACATACAATCACTTGATGCGCTGTCTGTCTCAGGCAAACTGCACTATCCTGTTCACAGCATTCTTACAGCTTCCTTGGGTTTCACAGAAACTGAAAATCTTAGATGACATCTTTGTTTAAAGCCACCAAGGGGGACAGTGGCTCAACCAACTATTGCTTATTTTCATGAGGGAGGTTAGATACACTCACTGCTTTGTGCAGCTTTTCTTTTCTCTCCCCATGTTAAGGGAAACTGCTACCAGTAATTAAACACTGTCTAAGGAAGTTGCATTTTTTGCCCTTCCACACCTTCTGTGAAGGCAAATAGTTCTACAATACTGGGCTCAGTACAGACAACTCTGCTGGGGCTTAGATTACTGAGCTGGAAAGGGATCCTGGATAGTAACTTGAGGCAGGCAAGGATATTCCAGGGATTCACATGGACTAAGGATTATCCCAAACAAGTGGTTCAAATACAGCTCATATAGTCAGATGGGCAAACATGCTAAACACACAGACAGAGACCTTGCAATTTCTATGAGCTTTTGTAGCAAAGAACAATCCTTAGTTCATTTTATTCACTGAGACTGAGCGTTCAAGTCAGATTTATATGACTTGTGAGAAACCTGTCACATAAATGGACTAGGAGTTGCTAGTATAACTTCCAAGTGGTGGAATGAAATAAAGTCACAAATGAGTTGTGCATCACACTCATCTTAATTCTCTAGTGAGGGCATACATGTATCAACCTGTCTATGATTCTTATTCTTTTAACTGCACTGCTGAGATTTTTCTTAGAGTACCAAGAAAAGGAGGTGGCAGGTAGGTGAATATACTCAATTAGTATCCTGATATGCAAAAAGTGCATGAATAGTTATTAATAACACAAAACGTTCTTGTTATTAACGTATTCAGGAAGAAAAAAAATTGATTGATTTGAATAACTCCAGTGAACTTCACAATCTGTCTTTCTGAATAGGAAAAATGCCAGATTTGAAATAAGTAGTTGCCTTATGGAGTCTTGGCTTTTTTTCCTGTTCAGAAATGCAAACTGTGAAGTTCAACTGAGCTATGCAAATGGTCCTGTCTTTTGCTTCTCTTATAAGGCAATATTGTCTTGACACTCTGAGTAATGGACTACAAAACTGTCTGAATGCTACACGGGATCAACATGTTACTTCAAGAGTGGAGATACTCAGTAAATAATTGTTTGGAATAATTTCTTTCATGCTGAAATTAAAGAACTGCACAAACATAGCTAGGGGGACTAAAGAAGGAATTAGAAGGAATGAAGCACTATTGGACACACCTTGTGGGTTCCTGGTACCACTAGGAATACCCCAGGTGCATAGCTCAGTCTGAGATGCTATCTAGACTACGGGATGTGAGGAGATAACTCACATCTCCTTTTTTTTGTGTCACTGCATGAGAACAATTTACCTTTCCTACTAAACACAAATACACCATGAAGCTCTGTTTTGAAGGACCAGAGCAATTTTTACACTATTAAGAAAAACACCAAAATATATCAGTAAGAGAATTAAAAAAAAAAAAAAAAGAAAGAAAAAAAGAAAAAAGAAAGAAAGTCTGAAAACAGTAATATTAAAATATTCAGATGGACAACTACTCCTATAAAGCAAGTAAGAGGAATTAAAACAAAGACATTTATGTGGCTTTGTTTTTATTCCAGAAAGTTGGTTTTACAGCAGGTAATTTGAAAGTACCATCTTGCAACATCCTGTGGAGAGAAAACTGGCTTTGCAGAAATAACTAAGGAGAATTTATGTTATTACCTTCACAGTTCAAAACAGGCAGAGAATTGCCATGTCTCCATCAGAATTTGGCAGATGTGGTTAGCAGATACTAGCTGACTTGAAGGTAAAAAAGAACACAAGGGAAAGAAGTGAAAACAGCTTCTGAACCTCCACAGTAATGCCAGCTGGAGAAACCTGCAGCTGATTTTGACCATGCCAGGCAGCCCAAGCCCAGTGTGCAACAGTGCAGTAGTAGTCCTCCAACATTGAGAGCTTCATGTGTGCACAGTTTGGTGCTCTTAGGAAGATCCCATTTTTTTATTTTCTGAAATAAGATGAATTGTTCTCTAATTTTCTCCTGTAGAAGAATTATCTGTCTTGGGTAGAATTGCTTGAAGGTATGAGCTACAAAAACACTGATGATCCTGGCTTGGATTTTCACTTGCGAAGAATATGGGTGACCAACTTGCTAAGAATGGCATTCAAGCTTTAGCAACATAAATGTAAGAGTGAAAAAGAGGAAATTCCCACAGAATAGTGACTGCTACCGTTCTAAAGGAAATGTTATTAATGTAATTCGCTGAGATTCACTAATTATTTCACACCTAATAGCAAATCTTAGAAAATAAAGTCTTGATCTCTATTACTTGTCCATGCATCATGGACTGTTCTAATTTTCTGTTGACATGAGGATTTCTGGGATTTTTGCCTTTTCTGGCATAAAGTTTACTTTAGTCAAATTATCTACTGCTTGTACACTGTTAAAAGATGCAGTGAAGAAGTCCTTTGCCAGGGAATTTACACTGACCCTTAACAATTATGCTCTTT
>NW_024884604.1:0-19833 GCF_019232065.1 Centrocercus urophasianus
GAACTTGGTAAGGAAGCTTTTGCAACATGATGACCTGCACCAATTGCTGAAACATGTCATAGACAATGGACAGAAAACCTTGATCACCATTCACCATGACACAGAAGAGATACATCGTGTCCTAGAGAGAGTAAAGAAGGACGGAGAACACCACTGGTGGGAAGTACTTTTTGGATGGTCTCCCACAGCGACAGGGATATTTAACTCTGTACTGCATCCAGTTGTAGTTGTGTTAGGTTTAACGTTATTATGCTTAGTACTGATAGTTATAATATATATTAAGATGTGGTGCTTGCTGAGGCAAGTGTCCCAACTCGATTCAGCATTATCTGAGGATACACTACATCGCCTCTTGTAAGACTCATCTTAAGGCTAGTAGGCTGCTAGGGTAGAACTATCAGGCGCTTTGCAATATAACAGAGCAGGGTTTCACGGAGCATGGGAGAGATTTTGTGGCAGGCGAAGAAGGCGAGAATTCGGGATGTGACGGGATAGGACCTCCCCCTGCTCAGTGGTGTGAAACCTTCATCTAATTTGCGTACCTTGCTTCATCAACTGTCTGCAATAACGTTTAAGCAATCAACGCTTGGAATACCATAGGCTTCTGTATGGGAACTGCTGAGTCACGGCCTGAACCTCTGATTAATCAGCTGAGGTGAGCCTTGAGTCAGCCAGAGGAGCACAGGTGAAGGCAATTTACCTGTGCTGCCAGAAGTGGTGGAGCCTGGCTCCACCCCTCCTGGACCTATTTAAGAGCTGGCTACCAGAGGGGAAGGATCTCTTCTGGAGATCCCCTCTTTTGGTATCTTCTGGTGAGCTCAACCCAAGGGTAAGCTCTTCCACTTATTCTCTTTTGTGATCATTGTCTGTTTGCCTTACTCTCTTGATTATATTGTAATTATAACATCTTGGTTATACAAAATTATAACATCTTGGTTATACAGCTTCTCAAAAGATTGTAACTGGGTTCGTGTACGCACTGTAATGGATGTTTAACTCTGTTTAATTCTATTCTGTATTCAGTTATAGTTGTATTAGGTCTAACATTAATATGCTTTACGCTTATACTCATATTAGGTATATAGATATATAGGTACATTACATAGATAAGTATAGTGTGAGACGAATGACTCATGGCAAATGCTAAGACGAACGAATCAGCATCATCTAAGAATGCAGTATATAGCTTTAGTTAGAAACCACGCTTTAGACATTAAGATTATGAGGTTATAGGTTTTTATATTAATAGGTTATAGGGTTATTAGGGTAGGATTATTTGGTGCATTGCGATGTAACGGGGCAACACTTAACTGAGAGGACAATGGCATGTATAGGCGTAATGCGGAGACTTCGGGGTGTACATGATGAGAGTCCTCTCAGGTTGTAGTAGATTGGCCTGTGCTTAGGGAGGGGGAAATGTAGTTAACTGAATGGGCTGGGGCAGTCACCAGGGTCCACAGGGGCCCCTTGGCAAACCATGGCAACAAATGTCTTGAAGATAAGAAAGAAGAACAGGATAGACCAAATAAGGAAGAAACAAGATATGCCACATGTCCACTGGTCAGAGATAACTGTAGTAGCCCTAAGGCATGGGGAAAGCTTTAAGAAGGGTGTGCTCCTTGCAATTAATGCCATTTTGCTGCTCACCATATTGGTGTCATGAAAAGCATGCGAAACTGTCTGGGGCTGTCGGAACACTTTCACAAGGGGACTTCAGTCAGGGTTGCCAAAACAAGGTGACAAATAGCTTTTAACCACATTAGTGTGCTGTTATGTCTCTAGCGAGTCTTGTGATTCCAGACGCTTCGCCACATGAGGCATGAGGTCCTGAGGTGCAGGTCCGTTCTATGTTCCATCAGTCCCATGCAGGCCATCACTGGGTGTTGTACATGATCTGACAGCAACACTGGAACACTTGACGGCATTTCATTCCTTCCGGTGGTCCTGAAGGCTCACAGACTCACAGGGACTAATACAGATGTTTCAGAGGTACCAGGAGGGGAAGGTCTGCTCTCCAGGGCAAGATACAAGGCCGTATTTCTATCCTGGGTCAACACTTGCGCCTGTACTGGGGCACATCCTGGCGGTCTGTACCATACCTTCTGGCCAGATGTCTGTGGCTACATAACAATACCAGGCACCAAAGGAGGTGTCCTGACCTGCCACAGGGACAGGATGGGGGTCCCTTTAGCAATAAAGATGGGAGTGTTGACCACAATATCAGTAGGCCATGTACCTATTACTGGAGGGACTACTGAGCCTCCCACCTCCAATAGTCTCCCCCAAGGTGCAAGTAGGCCACACCACTTGGGTCCTACCTGCACCTTCCAGGGCCATTTTATTTTATGGGTACCCCAGACCTAAATGCTCAGGGGCAGGGAGCAGAAGATTATTTTCGTTACCAATCTGGGGTCTTAGCTGATGATCAGTGCCCATAATTTGGATCCTAAACAGGGTGGCCCATGTCATCTGCAACATTCTCAGGGCACTGGGTCTGCCATCTCGAAGTCTTTGATTCAGGTCCCGCAGGGTTTCATACAGTCTTTTCGTCCACCCCTGCAGGGACTGGGAGTCTGTCTGTTCTTAAGGGCAGCCTTAAGAACACCGTTACAATGTTCAATGAGACCTGCCCCCGTTGGATTATATAGCAGGTGGAATTGCCATGTGAAGTTACTTTCTTCTGCCCAGCACGGTACCATTGCACCAGTAAAATGAGTCCCTTGGTCGCTCTCGATGACTTGAGGTGTCCTGTAGGCAGACATCAGTTTACTAAGTGCCTTGATGGTAGATGCCTGGTTTGCTTTCAGTACTGGATAGGCCTGCAGTAGCCCACTTGCAGGGTCGACACAGGTCAGGGCGTATCTTGCCCCTTCGGAACAAGGAAGGGGTCCGATGTAATCGACCTGCCATCGCTGGAGAGGATTGTGTCCCCTAGCAAGATGGGCTGTTGTTTCGGGCAAGGATCTTGGTCTCATCTTGGAGCAAGCGTCGCAATCCTGGCATGCCTGGACGATATCAGATAGTTGTACGGGCAGTCCCCATGCTTTAGCAGCTGCCCACATTGTCTTTTGTCCAGCATGCCATAGATTCTGATGTAACCAGCGGGCGATGTTCTCAGATGGTGAATTCTCAATCCATCGAACTGGGGCCAGTGTGTCGGCTTCATCGTTTCCCGGTGACTGTAGGGGCTGATGACCAGAAACATGGTAGACACGTACAGTCCTGTGTTGGACCGTATTCCATATATCTAACCACATGTCTTTGCCCCAGATCGGTTGGGCGTGGATAGTCCATTCCTGGGTGGCCCACTGTGCAATCCAAAGAGTGAGCCCCCGGTACACAGCCCAACTATCTGTGCAGATGTTCAGGATACCATCACCGGGTTCCTTGGTTATAACCATCCACACGGCTCGCAGTTCTGCCCATTGGCTGCTCTGACCACCCCCCTCATCGAACCAGATTGTCTCGGTGGAAGGATGGTATGCTATTGCTCTCCACTTGCTCGGGTTGCCCTTGCTGGACCCATCTGTGTACCAGGCATCTTCAGGGATAGGATATTTTCCCTCCTGAACGGGACTCTTCTCTGGCGGAGGAACCAGTATTTCTTTTGGTGCATCACTGTGATACGTCACTGGGCCTAGGATCTTCTGGAGTTCTTCTTTCAAGGGTGATGAAGACAGACTGCTCCTTTGGCTGAGATAGGCAACCCACCGTGCCACTGTTTGTGCTTGGGCCACCCCTGTCTTAGGAAGGTGGGTCAGATCTTTCAACCACCCCTGAATCGGCAGAGTGGTCTTGACTATAACTGCAGCTGTTTGAGTTATTGGCTCTACTGCCTGTAATGCCAAATAGGCAGCCAATAACTGTTTTTCAGTCATACTGTATCTTTCTTCTGCTCCGTGCCAAACCTAAGACCAGAAACCAATGGGGGTCCAAACAGAGCTCTGGCATTGCCACAGGCTCCATCCAAAGCCGTCTTGAGTAACATGAACGTCCAACTCGGCTGGGAGGGTAGGATCAAATATACCCAATGCCTGGGCTTGTTTAACTGCCAGTTTCGCTTGTTGGAAAGCATCCTGTTCGGTTTTCCCCCAGTCCCATACCTGCCCCTTTTTTGTGAGTCTGTATAGGGGCCTTAGCAGCTGTGCTAGGTGAGGTATAAAGGAACGGCAATAACCCAACGTACCTAGAAACTCTTGCAGCTGCTTCGATGTTGTAGGGACTGGGAAGGCCTGAACCTTATCTATGACAGCACTGGGTAGCACTTTGGTCTTTCCTGACCAAACCACCCCCAGGAATTCTACGGACAGGCCCGGACCTTGCACCTCCTGGGGATTTATAGCCCATCCCCTCTGTTGTAAATAGGCGGTTAATGAATCTGACTCTTGCTGCCTGTCCTACTGCCTCCAGTGAGTCGGATGTCAGCAGGAGATCATCAATATAACGATATAGGTTAACATCATCAGGTTTTCTCCAGACAGCCAGGTCACGCGCCACTAGATTGTGACAATACGTTGGTGAATGCACGTACCCCTGTGGCAGGACCTGAAAGGTCCACTGCCTGCCTCCCCACGTAAACGCAAACTGATCTTGCGATTCCTCAGCAATTGGGATACTGAAGAATGCATTTGCCAGATCTAGGACACAATGATAGGTTTTTATCTCCCTACTCAATGTGTCCATTAGGGAGGCAATATTGGGTACGGCCGCATGAATAGGCGGTGTGACCTTACTTAATTCTCGGTAACCTACTGTCATCCTCCATGTGCCATCCGACTTTCACACTGGCCATACGGCGGAGTTATATGGGCTGTGTGCAGGACATATAATGCCCGCTTTTTCTAATTCCTGCACCGTTCTCAATATTTCATCTTGCCCACCCGGGAGTCTATACTGTCTAACATTAGTAATCCGGCACGGTTTTGGCAGACAAACAGGCCCATGTTTCGCATGGCCTCTTAATATTGCCTGCACCGCCCGGACACTGATACATCTCTGTCCAAGCCTGAACTCTCCCACAGTTGTTTGGAGAGCCAGACCCCATAGAATATCTATGCCCAGGATGTATTCTTGGACTGGGGCAATAGACACCTTGTACTCCCGGGGTGGGAGACGCCCAACCCCCAACTTTAACCATGTTTGGGTGACAGGAATAGTCTGTCCCCCAAAACCACCAATCATCACTCTGTGCCCATCAAATTTCCTCGGATCTCCATAGATAATTGATGTTTCTGCTCCCGTGTCTACCAATGCCATCACTCTCTGAATATTTTTTCGGGACCAATAAATCGTTAATTCTACATAGGGCCTCCGGTCCCATCTGGAGGCCCTACGGGGACTAACATCCCTTGTCACTCCATGAATAGTGCTAGGGCCAATTCTTTTGGTTCCAATGGCTCGGGCATTGTGGCCCAAGACACCTGAGGTGGCTTTTTTTTTTCCTATTTGGAACAATAAAATCTTCTAGGTTCCATGTCGTTGTTGGAACCCTCTCTATAGCTCATACCCTTGATTTCTTAGGGTAGCTCTCCAATTTTGGATTGTCTTTTAGTTGTCTCCAGAGCTGGAGAAGGACATGGTTGGGCTGGCGGTCGATCTTAGCAAATTGGACCCCAGCCCAAATTAAATCATTAAACATTTGTTTTCGGGATACCCTGATGGGTCCCGATGGAGGAGCTCGAGTAGCCGGCATTCTGGTTTTATTCACTGGCAGGACCTCTGCTTCTTCCAATAGCCAAATATTGCGCCTAGTCCGCAGGCGTTCTGTTTCTCCCAAGTCGGCAACTAACTGGGCAGCCTGCTGGACTACGGCTTCTGACGCTACAAGGGGATTTAATACGGAGACTAGGGCGCCGTAGAGATGGGAGGGAGCTTGCTGTAAAATGAAATCTCTCATCCCTGCTGAAAATTTAACCATATCAGGGCCATCAAATGTGTCTTCATAGATAGCCTCTCTTAAACCCAGTTCGCAGATATAATTTTGAAGGTCCTCCATGCGGGACCACATGCCTGTATGTAAAGGTATGTCCGATTTATTCGGCCATACCATACGGCAGGCCGCCATTAGCCATTCTAGTATAGAATGGTTTTCATCACGATATTGATGACCCACATATAACCTCTGTCTGAGAGCAGGATGGACAGTCATAGTGACCAACTTAGCTATTTCTGGGCCATTCACCAAGACACTTTCTGCCCCAGAATCCCACAGTCTCAATAACCAAGCTGGCATACTTTCTCTAGGCTTCTGCCATAATCGCTGTACTAAGTGCATCAATTCTGTTGCCGTGTATGGCCGAGCCGTTACATGTAAATGAGTCTGGGCAGGGGGCCAGTGATCAGGCGGCACCCCTGCCGGTCTGTCCTGCACTTTGTTTTCTGGGTTACAACAGGACAGACTTCCAGTGGATCGGTCAGAATTGGACATTCAAGGTCTGATTTGGATTTATTGTTTTTCTGATCAACAAAGTCTGTTGATTCAGGAGTCTGGTCATCATTTATTGATATGTTACAAATTTGGCCTACGGGAAGATGTAGAATTGGCTTCTTCCCTGTTAAAACACCAAGTTCGTGCTCCAGCTTTTCAATGCGGTCATTCAAAAGCTATTTTCATTTTCTAAAGTATTATTTCCTATATCTGCATGATTTAAGGCACTTAATAGTGGCCATGCCACCATAGAGGCAGCCAGTTGTCTTTCTTTAGTAATGAGGACATCCTTGCCAAGCCCTTGAAAATAGTCCGCCATGTGATATGGGGAGATATTGCCCATAACACGTAAGGGACCCCATTTTTCAATGACAGCAGCTAACTCATAATAGGGCGATCCCTCAAATCCTGGGATCTGCCCTGGAATCATTTTCCCTAGAAGAGTACTGTTCTCCCCCTTGACCCATATGTGGAAATTCTAAAGAAAAGACATGATGTTAATTTTAGAATATTTGGCCTGCCTGGCTCGCCAAGTGGACAATCAACGGATATCAAGATGTTACAATCACAATACAACGAAGAGAGTTAGGCAAAGTGAACAACGATAACAAAAGAGAATGTATGAAAGGCTTACCCTTATGCTAGGCTCACCTCCAAAACACCAGAAGAGGCAATCTCTAGAAACAATCCTTTCCCACTGGTAGCCAGCTCTTAAATAGGTCTAGGAGGGGTGCAGCCAGGCTCCACCCCTTCCAGCAGCACAGGTGAATTGCCTTCACCTGTGCTCCTCTGGCTGACTCATGGCTCGCCTCAGGTGATCAATCAGAGGTTCAGGCCCTGACTCAGCAGTTCCCATACAATTACTAAAGACAGAACGGCTGCTTAACTTTTACCTGTTTGGCACCAAATGATGGAAGGGCTTAAACAAATTTGACAAGGAAGAATTTCTTCGGAGTATTCCCCATCGCTCTCCCTCCCACCCCCGCCACTGCCCCTTGGTGCAGAAAGCAGCCCTGGTCCGGATTCGATCCGCGGCTCTGACCCCACCCCGACCGTGGAAAAGAGAAATTGCAACCCCCCGCCCTCGCTCCCGCCTTTGGCTCTGCCCTCGACGCTCACTCTGCCACTCCCGTCCTCCGTTCCACCCCTGACACTCGTCGCGCTCCCACCCTCCGCTCCACCCCGCCTACGTTACTTGCTGCTGTGTCTCTGCAGCCTGCGTGTAACTTGGTTAGAGCCAATAACGGACCTGCTTATACTTCTAAAGCCATTTGAACCTTCCTCCAAGAATGGGGTGTTAGACATATTACAGGCATTCCTCATTCTCCCACTGGATAAGCTATCATTGAGCATACTCATCTAACATTGAAATCCATTCCTAATAAACAAAAAAGGGGGAATACGGGAGACACGCAAGAAAGACTGTAAGCGTTTTGCTTTCTCTGTGCCATCTGTCAGTAAAGCGGAGCCAGCCTCTCGGTATGAATGGGATGTACTGCCTCGAGGCATGAAGAATTCTCCTACCATGTGTCAGCTATTCGTAGCCACAGCCTTGCAACCTGTTCGTAAAGCAAACCCTCATATGATCATTCATCATTATACGGATGACATACTGTGCTATCAGGAACAGCCTTTTGATAATAGCTGGGAAATGCAATTAATCTCCCATCTCTCTCAATTTGGCCTTATGGTGGCACCGGAGAAAGTGCAACGTACCCTTCCTATGTTATATCTGGGTTGGAAATTGTCAGATGCTGTGATATACCCTCAGACTGCAGAATTGAAAATTGACATTTCCACACTCACCGACTTACAAACTCTTTTAGGTCACTTACAATGGCTACAGCCATCGGTTGGCAATTCTGACGCTCAATTGGAACCGTTGTTACACTTGATAAGGGGGAGATGTGCTAATGATGCGATCGTACTGACGTCTGAGGCTAAGCAGGCTCTAATTCAGATTACTGCCCAAATTTAATCAGCAGCTAGCCATCGTCAATCCCTACTTCACAACATTTCTCTTGTCATGTATGTCCAGGAGAGGCACGCTTTCACAGTCATCTGTCAATGGAAAAAAAAAGGCACACTTCTCCTCAAAACAGGCCTACTAAACAATCTTCTGCTTCTCCTTCTGTGTTTGGTTTTTTTTCCGCTAGATTGGCTGTTTTCCCCCTGTTCAGCCTCGATTGTCCTTGATGACTCATATCGATACAGTAGCTGAACTGATTAGTATGGGCAGAGGCAGAGTTCTCTGCATAGTGGGGCGAGATCCTGACGATATTAGTTTACCCTTTACCTCGTGGTGGGCAGAGTGGGTGTACCGTCATTCCCTCTCCTTACAGTTGGCTTTAGAAGGGTACCCTGGTTGTTATGACCTGGTCGTATGAGAGTACTATCTGAGTCTGCAAAAGTATCTTACAAAGATCCTTTGACTGGAGATTGGAAGGGCCCAAGTACCATTATATTTGTAGGAAGAGGTTATTTTTGTCTTTCCACAGATCACAGAATCACAGAATTGTAGGGGTTGGAAGGGACCTCTAGAGATCATTGAGACCAACCCCCCTGCCAAAGCAGGTTCCCTACACCAGATAGCACAGGTAGGCGTCCAGGCGAGACTTGAATATCTCCAGAGAAGGAGACTCCACAACCCCCCTGGGCAGCCTGTTCCAGTGCTCCATCACCCTCACCGTAAAGAAGTTCTTGTGCACATTCGTGCGGAACTTCCTATGCTGCAGCTTATGTCCATTTCCCCTTGTCCTGTCTCCACGTACCACTGAAAAGAGATGGCCCTATTTGGATTCCTGATCACAGTGTTTGCCCTTGGCGCGGAAGTGCTACCTGAACCGCACCAAATCCACCCGTGGCAAAACATGTGGGTCACCTGGGCTAAATCAACGGGCCCGACTGATTTCTGCTTAGTGCTTGCTTCTGCCACTGATCCCTTCCAATCTTGTTTTATAGGAATGCTGTTTCTAAATGATTCTGACTTTTCTGCTTACTCCACAGGTAGTTGCAATGTATTGGACACTCCAGGTGATTGTTCTTTCAAGTTTCTTAGGAGTCTCAATACCAATATATCCTGGGGCCCACAGGAGTTAAATCTTCTTGGAACTCAACAGATCGGTTACACATTTAAGGGATGGAAGAAAACATGTTTTATGTTTGGAAATACCAGGAAATGCTTTTGGGGCTCGATGTTACATTGGTAAACTCACTATATTTTCTCTCACTTTCCAGGACATGTGTGACATCCACTCTAAACGTAGCGCATGGGTAGCTTTAGCTGTCCTTATACCAGGGGCTGTTGCTGGGAATAGGTATTATTATTAGTATAGTTATTGGTATTGTAAAATGCTTACTCAACAAAGAGGAGGAATGGTTGGCGCAGGGAGGCCACGTGTACCCCCTGTTGCAGCTCGCGGAACCCATGAAAAGAACGGCGTCAGGATGCGAAACAATGAGTAAGACTGATACCAGGCTTGAAACAACCGTGAACTCATAATGATTGGGATTGTGTGCTTCTTATTGTTTGGTATCGCTTTGTAACTTGTATTGCAAATAGCAACAGTAGTAATGGTTGTTGTGTGCTTCTTTTATTTTAGTAATAGATTGAATGTGAATTAACAGGATTTAATGTTATCAATGCTGGAATCTATGGGAATAGCTATTTTAATGTATTAGTAGCGCTAAGACAAAACCCGGAAAGGAATCCCAGGCAAAGGGATGACCCTGTGTCAACGGTTTATGGGCTGGTCCGGCCCAGTTCCGTGACCAGCAGGGCGGAGGGATCTGCGGATCCACGCCTCTGGAAAAGGGGAAGCAGGGGACCCCAAAATACTTGAAAACAACAGCACTGATCTGAGGTGGAACAAATGATTTTACTAAATATAGTATTAGTAAAATACAATGAGAGAGAGAGAGAGAGTCTGTTTGAATTGTATAGACCTCACCACAATGCTGGGGTGAGAAGTGCAGTCCAGTTGAGTGACTGAAGTACAGACGGCGAAGTGCAGATGGCGTAGAGCAGGCGAAGAAGAGAAATCAGGTGACCTTGCATGGAGTTATATCCCCTTGCTGACCGCAAAGCCTCCTGGGGAAATGTAGTTCTTCTCCGTCGGACGAACATTCGGCAGATATCAAACCCCACCCCCAGTGCATTACATGATGTTATGGTGTGGAATACTGATGACCAAAAATCATAGAACCATGACACCCTGTATTATAGATTGATTAACTCTCTTTCATCCCACTAATCAGGAATTTAAAATATGACCATGCAGCACCTGAGACAAAGGCGCACGCTAAGAGAGTTAACCTTGATAGTTTATTCTGTTTTGCAAGCAGGTGTTCCACTTGGGCTCTGTATCACGCACTGGCCATGCGGATGCAGTGTACAAATGGAAAATACCCTTCGGACCCTGAGAAGAATAAAAGCAAGAGAGAATCTGTGGTGGGTGAGTGCACCTTGAAGCAGGGGACGCCCTGCTGGTGTCCGACTATTAATTCTCTGTTAGCCCAAAGGCGTAACCATGAGCACTCTAAAAGCACGTGTTGTTCAAATCTTAGTGATCTTTCAAAATCAATATATCAGAATATATAAAAGTTGAAGACCTCTTTCAAGGCAGTTAGAGATTAACACAGAATGGGGCCCTCAGGGATTTATTTCCAGGTTGCGGAAAAGTTGGGCTGCAGACCAAAACACGTGTTTGTTCTTTTTAGTAGGTTAACAGCATTTCTTGTCATTATGCTATGTTTGCCTTGTCTCCTTTAGAGTATTGTCAATCGAGGCCTTGATTGAGTTATAATGACTGTATTATTAATATAATTAGTGTTATTATTTTACGGTATGGTAGAATTTTGTGAATAAACAAAAAAAGGGGGAATTGTGGGAACACAAGAAAAAACTTTTCAGAGCAGCAGCTGTGGAGCAAGATAAGCGGCATGAGAACCAAGGACACCTTTAGAAGAAGAAAGAACGTCTCACGGCTCCGATTGGATAAGCGTCTGTGTGAACGATCGAAGAGTGTTTTGCAGAATGCTCTGTTAACATGTATAAATAGAGTAGTGCTTAACAGTAAAGCAGACTAATAGCTTTTAACCACATTGGTGTGCTGTTATGTCTCTAGCGCGTCCTGAGAGTCCAGAGACTTCCCCACAATTTTGAGCAGAAGAAATTGAATGTGAGAGCACCCAGACGCTGTGACGAGAAATCAAACTCCTCCTTGAGAGATGCTGTATATCACTCTCCACTTAGAGTTAGCTGATTTTTAATAAAATACTCTGGGGAAAAGAAAAAAAAAAAGTAACAAAAAGAAAAAGAAAGTGAGAGTGAAAGCACACATCCTGGGAAGCTGAGATGCATGACTAAAGCAATTTCACAGCACCATCTCAAGAACCCAAAATGTTTTCTATTATTCTTTATGATAAATAGAGAAGCACCAGCCAATAGGACCTATAAACCTACCCTTAAAAAAAAAAAAAGTAGGTGACACTTTGGGAAAAACACTATGCAGCAAAAGAATGTAATAGCAGAACCTTCTACAATAATACAAAAATCAATGGAACAATAAAAGAAACCATTAAAAAAAAAAAGGCACACACAGAAAAATACTATTCCCAAGGCTGCAAACCCTTAAATGAGGGAGAGGAGGGGTGAATCCAGGGTTCACCTCTTTCAGTCACTCAGGTGCATTGCTTGCACCTCAGCTCCCTGAGTTAGCCACACCTTCTCACCTGGTGCTCAGGCTTTGGTTCATACTGTGACCTGGCAGTTCCACTGCACTCCACCCTTTCACAGCACGAACCACTGATTGAGCAGGTTGGGGGTAAGATCAACCTGTTTTGGTGACCCAAAGTACAATGTACATCATGATGCACGCACAATACCCATTGTGATGCAGGATGTTAAGGCACTGAAGGCGATCGTCTTTTTGTTATGTTGTTGGGCCAGTACTTAATGTTCCTTCAAGAAGTATATCTTCTTCAAGGACCAGTAACGCTTCAGGTTTGTGCTTGCCATTTCCTGAAAGTTCAACAGTCTACCACTGGATGTCATGATGATTCCTCATGGACACTGGAACATGCTGGAGTGGTGTTGCTAATACTGGTGGTCCTGTGAATTTAACAACCTCAAGGGGAGTAATACAGATATTTAATAGGTACAAGGAGGGGTAGGTCTGCCCTCCAAGGTAGGATACAGGCCGTGTTTCTGTCTTGAGTCAACACCTCTGCTTGCACCAGGGCATGTCCTGTCTTTCAGTACCACACCCTTTGGCCTGATATCTGTGGCTGGATCACTATATCAGGTACCAAAGGGGGAGGGGTTCTAATTTGCCACCAAGTAGACCCAGGTCCTTGAGCAAAAACACTTCCACGGAGAGGTTTGCCATTTCCAGAAGCTAGAAAGACCCAAACCGCTTTTCCCAACATGCTCTTTACATGTACAAAAGGGACCTTATCTCCCTCTGTGTTATGTTGGGAGCTGGATTGGACAAGACCATTGTGATTGATAGATCCTTGAGTATTGACCAACTAGGTGGCTTCTGCCAAATGCTTATCCCAATGCTTAAATGTTCTGCCACCCCTTGCTTTAAACATATTTTTTTAACAACCCATCGTATTGACTTGCAGAATCAAACTCTATAACCACAAAGTAGTTTTAAAGCAGGTATGTTTATTCAGCGCTGCGCGCACACCGGGCACGGGGGGATAGCCCCTTCCTAACCTGCACAACGAAAGCAAGTAAACATCTTTATTTATATTTAGTTATATTATTTATACTGTGCATATTCATAGTATTTCTAAGACAAGGAGTGGTTATTACAATTACTTCCAGAAATTCATTACAATATTCCACGCCCATTCTACAACCCAAACTCCAACCCTAATTAATGCTTCTACACGTGTGCAAGTGCCTCCTGGTGGTCATGGGGATGAAGGCCATACGTCATCCTCACAGTGTACTTCTGACCCCAGTTTAGTTTGAGGAAGTATTCCAGCTTCAACTGGTTCCGTTTCTAGGATGATTTCTAGGATGTGGCTCCTTGGACCAATCAGCGGGCTCCTTGGGTTATGGTTGAGGTACCCCATATCTTTCCCACTGTTCATGCTCAACTTCTTTTACAATTTACAATTTTACAATTCCTTTAAACATCCAGTTCAGCACCGGCAGTCAAGGTGCTAGAAGGAGCTGCGTTTCAGTAACGACTACTTCTGAAGCAGCCCGAATCCCCTCATATGCGGCTAAGATCTCCTTTTCAGTTGGAGTGTAGCATTCTCCAGACCCCCTGTAGGCCCGACTCCACAATCCCAGGGGTCAGCCTCGGGTCTCTCCTGAGGCTCTTTGCCACAGACCTTTCTCTCCAGCAGCGCTGTAGAGGATTGTCATGGTTTTATGATTTCTGTTATCAGTATTCCACATCATAACATCATATAAAGCTCGGGGAATTAAAGAATTAATACTCCAGTTCTGTGAACTGACAACTTTCTGGATACCTGGTTCTCAGAACAGAAGAAGAACTACATATCCCAGAGGACTCTGTGTTCGGAGGGGAAGAAAAAGGTCCTGGCAAGTCATGGGACACGCTGTCTTGCTTGCTGCCTGGCAGTGTGTGGGTGTGCTCCCCCAGCCGTTTTACCTTCAATTCAGAGTAAGGCCTTCAGTTTCGGACACTCATTTTATTTTATTTATTAGCCTCAGTTCCTATTAAATATTGTATTATATCATGCTATCTTGCATTCCAATATCATATTTAGTAAATTAACTTTCCTCCTCCACAGATCCGCGCCTCCGGAAAAGGGGAATAGGGGGCCCCAAAATAATTAAAAACAGCAGCAATGATCTGAGGAGAAACAAATTTACTAAATATAGTATCGGAATGCAAGATAACACACTACAATACAATATAATTAGAATTGAAGCCAATAAATCAAATATAATGAGATAGAGTGTCCGAAAGGTGTATAGGCCTAACCATAACACTGAGGTGAGATGCGCAGTCTGGTTGAGCAGCAGGGAGGAGAGCCTGACGAAGAAGAGCGCATCAGGTGACCTTGCCAGGAGTTATATCTCCTCTCTGACTGCAAAGCCCCCTGGGGTATGCGGTTCTTCTTCTCTTCCGGACAGGTGCCTGAAACTGGAGCATTAACTCTTTAAATCCCAGTGCACTACATGATGTTATGATGTGGAATACCGATAACCAAAAATCATAAAACCATTACATTCCACCCCTTATTCTACATCACTACATCATGCTTAATATATACAAACAAACCATAATTGCCAAACATTAAACAAACGCACACACATATACGTATACATGGAATTACTGACTGCATTCCCCCAACATCAAATTCCCTTGTGGTACACATTGAACATGCCAATTTTTCTGCATAACCCACCAAGTGGACCCAGGTCCCTGGGCAAAAACAGTTATTTATACTTTTGCCATTGCCCTTCCACTCAGAGAGGGTTCATCCTCTTGGCTTGTTTAATTATGGCACATGTTTCACAGTCATGAATAACCTGTGCAATAGCGTCCATAATTAAGACCACCCCTTGGTCTCTAGCCCACTTATATGTTGCGTCCCTTCCTTGATGGCCCGAGGTCTCATGGGCCCACTGAGCTAGAAATAATTCACACTTGTGTTGCCAGTCCAAGTCTATTTGAGCCACCTCAATTCTGGCAGCTCGATCTACCCGACGGTTATTTTTTTCTTCTTCAGTAGCCCGACTCTAGGGCACATGAGCATCTACATGGTGCACCTTTATGACCATATCCATTATTCAGGCAGCAATGCCTTTCCACATTTCAGCAGCCCAAATAGGTTTACCCCTTCTTTGCCAGTTGTTTTGTTCTCACGGCTGTAACCATCCATGAGTCAGTGTAAAGATAGAGCATTGGCCACCTCTCCCGTTCAGCAACATCTAAAGCCAGTTGGACAGCCTTTACCTCTGCAAATTGGCTTGATTCTCCTTTCCCTTCAGAGGCCTCGGCAACTTGTTGAGTGGGGCTCCACACAGCAGATTTCCACCTGTGATGCTTCCCCACAATAAAACACAATCCATCTGTGAACAGGGCATATTTCTTTTCATTTTCTGGTAGTTCCTTGTATGGGGGGGCTTCTATAGCACACAATATCTTCTGCTGGTGATGCTCCAAACTTTTTACCTTCAGGCCAGTCCATGATGACTTCTAGGATTCCTGGACGGCTGAGGTTCCCCATCCGTGCTCGTTGTGTAATCAGTGCAATCCACTTGCTCCAAGTGGCATCAGTGGCATGATGGGTGGAGGGAACCTTTCCTTTAAACATCCAGTTCAGCACCGGCAGTCGAGGTGCCAGAAAGAGCTGTGTTTCAGTACCGACTACTTCGGAAGCAGCCCGAACCCCCTCATACGCGGCTAAGATCTCCTTCTCAGTTGGAGTGTAGCCTTCTTCCGACCCCCTGTAGGCTCAACTCCAGAATCCCAGGGGTCGGCCTCGGGTCTCTCCTGAGGCTCTTTGCCACAAACTCCAAGTGGGACCGTTCTCTCCAGCAGCGGTATAGAGGATGTTCTTTATACCCTGTCCCGTCCGTACTGGCCCTAGGGCCCCGGCACGGGCGATCTCCTGTTTAATCTGTTCAAAAGCCTGCTGCTGCTCAGGACCCCACACAAAATCATTCTTCTTCTGTGTCGCCTGATAAAGGGGGCTTACAGAGATTGCGTCTCTTTCTTATTAGTGGGAGGAGACATGGCGGTGATTTTGTTGATGACATCTGTTGGGATGTGACAATGTCCATCTTGCCAGTTTACACCTGGGAATTGAATTTCCTGGGCAGGTCCTTTCACTTTGCTTCGCTTAAAAGCGAAACCAGCACACAGGAGGATCTGGATTATTTGCTCTCCTTTCTCAAAAACTTCCTTTGCTGTGTTGCCCCACACAATGATGTCATCAATGTGCTGTAAGTGCTCAGGAGCACCATTCTGTTCCAGTGCAGCTTGGATCAACCCATGGCAAAAGGTCAGGCTGTGTTTCCACCCCTGGGGCAAATGGTTCCAAGTATACTGAACGCCCCTCCAGGTGAAGGCAAACTGTGGCCTACATTCTGTGGCCAAAGGAATGGAAAAGAAGGTGTTAGCAGTGTCAATGGTGGCATATCACTTGGCTGCTTTTGACTCCAGTTCATACTGGAGTTCTAGCATGTCCGGCACAGCAGCATTCAGTGGGGGTGTGACTTCATTCAGGCCACGCTAGTCCACCGTCAGCCTCCATTCTCCACTGGCTTTACGCACTGGCCATATGGGGCCGTTAAAAGGCGAGTGAGTTTTGCTGATCACTCCCTGACTCTCTAGTTGACAAATCAACTTATGAATGGGGAGCAAGGAATCCCTGTTGGTGTGGTACTGACGCCTGTGCACCGGTTTTGTTGCAGTCGCAACCTGTTGCTCTTTTACTCGTAGCAACCCCACAACAGACGGATCTGCTGATAGGCCAGGCAAAACAGAAAGCTGCTTAACACCTTCTGTGTCTACAGCAGCTATTCCAAAGGAACATGGATACCCCTTGGGATCTTAAAATATCCCCCTCTGAGGTAATCAATGCCAAGGATACATGGAGCCCCTGGGCCAGTCCCCCACATCCACCACCAATTGGGTGGACTGTTGTATTACGGTCACCAAGGCCACTAGGGAGTTTAGTATAGATACCAAAGTACCATACTGGTGTGGTGGGACTTATTGCAGGATGGAAACTCTCATTCCTACAGAAAATTCAATTAGATCCAGACTTTCAAAGACATCCTCATAGACTGCCTCTTTCATACCTAATTTTCTAATATAGTTTTGTAAGTCTTCCATAGATTACCATACATCTGTGCTAAGGGTATATCGTTTTCATTTCGCCATGTTATTCAGCATGCAGCCAGAACTGCTGCCTTGGACTTCTGGAGGGAGGACTTTGAACTGTTTAGGGCTCTGGTACGGAAAGTCCCTTGAGATTCAGTCCTGAAGGGTAAAGGAGTCCAGGAAGGATGGTCGCTCCTCAAGAAGGAAGTCTTAAATGTGCAGTAGCAGACTATCCCCCTGCACTGCAAGATGAACCGGTGGGCGAGAAGATTGGCATGGATTACCAGGGAGCTTTTCCTGAGGCTTCCCTCCTGTGGAAGAAGGGACAGGCAACTCGAGGAGAGTACAAAGAAGTTGTTAGGATGTGCAGGGAGAAAATTAGAAAGGCAAAAGCCCAGGTTGAACTCATTTTCACCGATGGGGTAAAAGAGAAAAAATAACTTTTTTACAAATCTATCAACAGTAAGAAGAGAGCTAAGGAGAATCACCATCTTTCACCGGATGCGGCAGGGAACATGACCACTGAGGAAAAGGAAAAGGATGAGGTTCTCAGCGCCTTCTTTATGTTTATCTTGACCAATCAGACCAGTTATCCTCAGGGTACTCCACTCTCTGACCTGGAAGTCTCAGATGGGGAGCAGAATAAACCCCCCATGATTCATTGGAAACAGTAGAGACCTACTACTCCACCTGGACTTCCACAAGTCCGTGGGGCCAGATGAGATCCACCCGAGGGTGTTGAGGGAGCTGGCAGAGGTGATAGCGAAGCCACTTTCCACCATCTATCAGCGTTCCTGGCAAACTGGAGAGGTCCCGGTGGATTGGAGGCTTGCCAGTGTGACTCCCATCTACAAGAAGGGTTTTAAGGAGGATCAGAGGAACTACGGGCCTGTCAGCCTGACCTTGGTGCCAGGAAAGGTTATAGAGCAGGTCATCTTGAGGGAGATCACACAGCATGTGCAGGACAACTGGGGGATAAGGCCTAGTCAGCATGGGTTCATGAAAGGCAAGTCCTGCTTGACCAACTCCTACGATCAGGTGACCCACCCGGTGGATGAGGGAAAGGCTGTTGACATAGTCTACCTAGACTTCAGCAAAGCCTTCAACATGGTCTCCCACAGTATTCTACAAGAGAAGCTGGCAGCCCGTGGCTTGGACAGGTACACTCTCTGCTGGGTAAAGAACTGGCTGGATGGCCAGGCCCAGAGAGTGGTGGCAAATGGAGTCACATCCAGCTGGCGACCAGTTACAAATGGTGTTCCCCAGAGGTTAGTATTGGGGCCTGTCCTTTTTAATACGTTTATTGATGACCTGGTTGAGGGTATTGAGTGCACCCTCAGTAAGTTTGCAGATGATACCAAGTTGGGAGGAAGTGTCAATCTGCCCGGGGGTAAGAAGGCCCTACAAAGGGATCTGGACAGGCTGGATAGCTAGGCTGAGGCCAATGGTCTTAAGTTCAACAGGTCCGAGTGCCAGGTCCTGCACTTTAGCCACAACAACCCCAGGCAATGCTACAGGCTTGAGGCAGAATGGCTGAAAGACTGTGTGGAAGAAACAGACCTGGGGGTGTTGGTCAATGCTCAGCTGAACACGAGTCAGCAGTGTGCCCAGGTGGCCAAGAAGGCCAATGGCACCCTGACTTGTATCAGAAATAGTGTTGTCAGCAGGAGCAGGGAAGTGATCATCCCTTTGTACTCAGCCCTTGTGAGGCCACACCTTGAGTACTGTGTTCAGTGTTGGGCCCCTCACTACAAGAATGACATCGAGGCCCTAAAGCGTGTTCAGAGAAGGACAACTAAGCTGTTGAGGCATCTGGAACACAAGCCTTATGAAGAGCAGCTGAGGGAGCCAGGAGGAGGGGCAACCTTATCACTCTCTACAACTACCTGAAGAGAGGTTGTGGTGAGGCTCTCCCATGTAACTAGTGATAGGACTAGAGGGAATTGCCTCAAGTTGTGCTAGGGGAGGTTCAGGCTGGATGTTAGAAAATGTTTCTTTTCTGAGAGCAGTCAGGCACTGGAACGTGCCACCCAAGGAGGTGGTGGAGTCACCATCTCTGGAGTTATTCAGTAAACGTTTAGATGTTGTATTGAGGGACATGGTTTAGTAGGTAATCTTGGTGATAAGTGGACGGTTGGACTGGATGATCTTAGAATCACCAAGGTTGGAAAAGACCTCTATGATTCTATGATATGAGGATCCTAAGAAACCTGGCATGTGCCCCAGCAATATCTCATTCAAAGAAATGGTCTTTCCCCATCCAAACCACCCTATTATGTTACTTAGAAATGCCATTTTAATATTTTACAAGTTGTGTAATGGAGCACTTTTAAATGGTTAGACTCTTACCTGGCTCACCACTCACGTGCAGAAAAAGAAGGTGATTGCAATGCCTTCTGCTGAGATACAAGCACTATGGAGCAAAGGAAAATGTCAAAAGAAGAAAAATTAGCCCAGTCCATCAGACAAACAGGGACAGCTCAAGAGGAATGCAATCTCCACCCAGAGACATATTGTTCCCTCAGCTGCTAACCGGGGGGGGGGGGGGGGGGGGGGCCGACCCACAGACCAAATTTTATT
>NW_024884604.1:19933-44891 GCF_019232065.1 Centrocercus urophasianus
CCCCCCCCCCCCCCCCCCCCCCCCCCCCAGACCCAGAGTCCATCTTTTCTGGTCATTCAGGTGAGTTGCTTGCACCTGAGCTCCCTGGGGTAGCCATGCCTTCTCACCTGATGCTCAACTATTGGTTCAGTCTCTGACCTTACAATTCTGCTACAAACATGAAACCCAAGTATCCATTAGTAATCATCCGTTATCCATAACAAATGAGGTAGGACCACACTAGTGAAATTGTTTTTAATGACCTGAAAGTTGTTAAAGAAATTATAATTAACTTTAAAGAACATTGAAGAAAAAAAGACAAATGAAAACAAAAGGATTTGCACAATAGAGTGAAGTAACTATATCAGTACCACTCATCTCCAGGCTTTAGTCTCCCACTGGAAGAGTCAAAGTCACCATGGCTGTACAGAAATTTCTCTCTGTTCTTTTCTGTTCACCTAGCCAAATGTAGTTTTCATCACCAAGGAGAAGCATGTTTACTAGTCTCAAAATAACTCATTTCACATGAGTTTTAAGTCACCCTCACTAGTCACCTCTGCAGCCTTTTCCAGGAATGGAATTAAGGCTTTAACAGGATCTAAGATCTTCACTAAATTTACACACGTGCCATGGAACATTTCTCCAGTTCATTACTTGATCACCGAGGTTAGCTGCTTTGGAGCTGTCCCGGCCAGAATCGCAACAACTGTTCACGAGGTACAGGGGAGTTTCGGTCGGTTCCTTCATCCAGAGAACCCAGAGATAACAGAGAAGCCTGGCCTGGCAGCTCTCATGAGAGCGGCTAAGTGGAGTGTACGTTGCCGGGGCAACAGCTCTGCATCCACGCCCCCTTCCTAGAAAAAGCCTCAGGGAGGAATCACAGAATCACAGAATCACAGAATCACAGAATTGTAGGGGTTGGAAGGGACCTCCAGAGTTCATCGAGTCCAACCCCCCTGCCAAAGCAGGTTCCCTACAGCAGGTCGCACAGATAGGCATCCAGGCAGGTCTTGAACATCTCCAGAGAAGGAGACGCCACCACCTCCCTGGGCAGCCTGTTCCAGTGCTCCGTCACCTTCACTGTAAAGAAGTTCCTGCGCACATTTGTGCGGAACTTCCTATGCTGCAGTTTCCGGCTGTTTCCCCTTGTCCTGTTTCCACTCACCACTGAAAACAGTCCGTCCTCACCATTCTGCCCCCCACACCTTAGATACTTATAGACCTGGATCAGGTCCCCTCTCAGTCTTCTTTTCTCAAGGCTGAACAGACCCAGTTCACTCAGCCTTTCCTCATAGGAGAGATGCTCCAGGCCCTTCACCATCTTTGTGGCCCTCCGCTGGACTCTTTCCAAGAGATCCCTGTCTTTTTTGTACTGGGGAGCCCAGAACTGGGCGCAGTACTCCAGATGAGGCCTCACCAGGGCAGAGTAGAGGGGGAGGATCACCTCCCTCGACCTGCTGGCCACGCTCCTTTTAATGCATCCCAGAATGCCATTGGCCTTCTTGGCCACAAGGGCACACTGCTGGCTCATGGCCAACCTGTCGTCCACCAGGACACCCAGATCCCTCTCCGCAGAGCTCCTCTCCAGCAGGTCATCCCCCAACCTGTACCGGTGCATGCAATTATTCCTCCCCAGATGCAAGACTCTACACTTGCTTTTCATAGAATCATAGAATCATAGAATCACTAAGGTTGGAAAAGACCTAAAAGATCATCCAGTCCAATCGTTCACCTATTACCAATAGCTCCCACTAAACCATGTCCCTCAACACAACATCCAGTCTTTCCTTGAACACCCCCAGGCTCGGTGACTCCACCACCTCCCCGGGCAGTCCGTTCCAGTGCCTGACCACCCTTTCTGAAAAGCAATACTTCCTCATGTCCAGCCTGAATCTCCCCTGCCGTAGCTTGAAGCCATTCCCCCTGGTCCTATCACTAATGACACGAGAGAAGAGGCCGACCCCCAGCTCACTACAACCTCCCTTCAGGAAGTTATAGAGAGCAATGAGGTCTCCCCTGAGCCTCCTCTTCTCCAGGCTGAACATTCCCAGCTCCTTCAGCCTCTCCTCATATGGCCTGTGTTCCAGACCCCTCACCAGCTTTGTTGCTCTCCTTTGAACACGTTCCAGGGCCTCAATATCTTTCTTGCAGTGAGGGGCCCAAAACTGGACACAGTATTCGAGGTGCGGCCTCACTAGTGCTGAATATAGGGGAACAATCACCTCTCTGCTCCTGCTTGCAACGCTGTTTCTGATGCAAGCTGTTGTCAGCAACTGCGAAATTGCGAGACCCCCCCCGCGGGGTCCGATGTGCTAAGCTCCCTCCCTGCTCTAATGATTGATGTGTGATGTGGGCCCCTAGGGGCGTAGACGAAGTAATTAGGCTATATAAGGTAGTTGATACGTGCAATAAATGCCATTTTACTGCTCATCATATTGGTGTCACCTCAGTAATTGGCCAAGCTGCGGTCTCCTGGGGAAGCGGAACGGGCGCGTACGGCAACAAGTGGTGACCCCGACCGACGTGATACCTGGGAGTGAGTCAGTTGTCTGCCAGAAGCAGGAATCCACTGCGGTAGCGGTAAATTCAAATCCGCGGAGTAGTGGAAGCCCGGGGACGGGGAGGAGTGCGCATTACTCCTCGTCAGACGGGAGGCTCGGGAAAAGGAGCCAGGATTCCCCTAGGACGCTTGGGGGGAGACGCCAGAAGAGGCCAGGTGTAAGTTCGGCCGGAGGCGTTATGGAAGCTGTCATAAAGGTGATTTTTCATGCATGCAAAATTTATTGCGGGAAAAATGTTCCTTCTAAGAAGGAGATTTCGGCGACACTTTCGTTGCTGGACAAAGAGGGGCTATTATCATCCCCTTCTGACTTATATGATTCTGATAAATGGGATTCGTTTACTGCCGCGCTCTCACAGAGGGCCATGCTTACTCAGAAATTAGCAGAGTTTAAGGTGTGGGGATTGATTTTAATAGCTCTTAAGAAAGAAAAGGAGGAGAAGATTGCAGGTGACCGTGCTAAGGAGCTGCTGGGGTTAGGGCCAGGGGGGGGTCTTGTCTCCCCTACAGATTCGCCGGAGGGCAAGATGGCGCTGACTCCTTCGGCCCCACCAGAAACAACAACCCTGGAGATAAAGAAGAACGAAGTGAAGCAGGAGCGGTCATACCATAAAGAGGAGGACCCACCTCCGTACCCGGCTCGCAGCATATATCCTTCACTTAAGCCCTGTAAAGATAACTGGGAAGGGGGGTCAGTGGAGGAAAGCGGTACAACTTCTAGCACAGTTGATAAGAGGGTCCTTGAGGAAGGAAAGATGTCTGGGGGAGCTGTGATACAACCTGTGGAATGCGACAGTGGGGGCGGGACTCACCTACTGCCCGGTTCTGCCTGCTGCTGTGGCCACCCCCCACGGGGCGTGGATTGTCCCGCACAGCGTTGCTGTGGGGGGGGCATTCCGACGGGGATGGCCCCGGGGTCTGCCCAGGAGGGGCGTGGTCCCATATCGACAGCTTTATGGGGCCTGCCTACCCTCGCTGATTGGGCTCGAGTGAGGGAGGACATACGGGCTGCAGATTCAGCAGGTGTCGCTCTCACTTTGCCGGTGGTGATGAGACCAGAAGGTCCAGCTTGGATTCCTCTGGATTCCAAAGCGATTACTCGTCTTGCGGATTTAGTTAAGAGCAAAGGCCTGCGTTCCCCTGTTACTATGGCAGCAGTGGAAGCTCTTATGGCTTCTAGTCTTTTGCCATATGATGTGGTGAACCTTATGCATGTTATTCTTGAGCCCGTACAATACACCCTGTGGCATGATGAATGGAATAGACTACTTCAAGCTGTGGTGGCTGCTGCCACCCGTGACCCCCGCCATCCAGCCAACGGCCAGCGCAGAGGCGATAGAACTAATCTTGCACGTCTTCAGGGCCTGGCAGATGGAATGGTGGGATCCCCGGAGGGCCAAGCAGCGATGCTCAGAGCAGGAGAGCTGGCAGCCGTTACAGCTGCAGCTCTTCAAGCCCTGCGAGAATTAGCTAAGGTTGCGGAACCTGTGTTTCCGTGGGCAGACATAAAGCAGGGCCCCTCTGAGTCATTTTCTGATTTTGCGAATCGCCTAATTCGCGCAGTGGAGGGATCTGATCTTCCAAGGGAGATTGTCAGTATAATTTCACCCTGACCCAGCCTGTAATGATAACGTGCCTCTGGACACAAGACACCTTAGGACGATCTTTTAAATTTAAGGTGGATCTCTTTAATCAACATACAACTGATGTCCCATATATAACTCCCACTAGGAGACTGGAGGGTGTTATCTCTCCACAAATTTACCAAATTGGACCGTACGCTATAAAGAATACAGGTCAGCAACAGGTAATCTTTAATCCAACATGGTCCCTTAAACGAGTGATGTTATTATTGCAGACTAATGTTTCAACTATCAAACCAGATTGTGCATTGTTTTTAGGCATGTCATATGCTGGATGGTCAGCATGGCTTCATCGACAGGCATTTGATACAACTAGAAGAATAAGAAGAGATGTTTCCGGTATTCTGGGAACAGGTTTAGGAGTCTTAAATAGTATAGACACTGAAATACTCATGAGTAAATTGAATACCATTACAAATAATATACATAAACTACAACATCCTCTACAGTCGTCCCTATTGACTTTAGGAACAAGTCAATGGCTTTTATCAGATGTATTACCGCAATGGGAAAGGATAAATAGAAAAGATCATCAGCTGATTATGGATGCACTTTCAGCAGTCCAAGGTAACACCTCTTTAGCCCTCAGTTGCATCCAGGCCCAGATGTGGATGCAATTTATAGCAGCAACAATCGTGAGAGAAGGTGAGGATGGCACTATACCCACTGAAATTAGAAAAGTAATTTGGGACAATGCAAATAGATTTGAAAGGAAGTTTCAATCATGGTGGCATTTAGTTAACTTCACCTATGACCCTGTCACCAATTATGCCATGGCTCTTGTTTTGACGATTAGTAACGCTTCAGTATACACGATTTATCCAATCGTAGCTCTAGGATTAAATCATGATGAGACTACTCTGTATCCAATTGAACATCGGATATGGGCTCTTCAAAAGAATGAGAAATGGCGAACTGTGGACGTTAGTTCATGTGCCATGCGAGAACAACGAGGATTTATTTGTGAAAGTAATACATTTGAGACTCAAGATATCTGTCTTGACACTGAACAAAATATCTGCCACTTTGAGGTCCAACCTGGTAGGATGTTCAAATCAATGCTTGTATATATTGGAAAAGGATGTGCTTGCATTAGAACTCATTGCAACTCCATACAAATAGGGGATATGATTGTGGATACTACCAATCATTCAAATCTTTGTGTTTGTAATTTTATTAATATTTTAGGATGTGATTTTAACTATACAGTTCCTATTATTTCATATCAGCTTCTGCAGTCCAACTACACTCTGATCAAAGATTTGCGTCCAGCGCTAATTGGGATGAACCTCGCCTTAGTAAGGAAGCTTCTACAACATGATGATCTGCATCGACTATTAAATCGCATCAAAGATAACGGACAAAAGACCTTAATCACCATTCATCATGACGTGAAAGAGATACATCGTGTCTTGGAGAGAGTAATGAAGGCTGGAGAACATCACTGGTGGGAGGTTCTTTTTGGTTGGTCTCCCACAGCAACGGGAATCTTTAATTTTTTACTGCATCCGGTAGTTGTTATGTTAGGTTTAATTTTATTATGCTTAGTTCTTATAGTTATATTATATATAAAGACATGGCGCTTGCTAAAGCAAGTGTCCCAGCTTGATTTAGTATTAAATAGGGATACATTGCATCGTTTCTTGTAAGACTTATTTTAAGGCTTATAGACGGTTGTAACGTTAAGATAGAACCTATATGAGATATTAAGATTTTAGATATAAAATATTAAGATTTTAAGATTTTAGGATTATTAAGTTAATAGGCTGTTATTAAGTTAATAGATTATAGGCTATTAGGATAGGATGTTTTGCGACTCGGGTTGTAACGGGGCAAGGCTTAACCGAGAGGACAATGGCATGTATAGGCGCAAAGCGGGGATTTCGGGGTGTACGAGGTTAGGGTCCTCTCGAGTTGTAGTATGCTTTCTTGAGCTTGGGGAGGGGGAGATGTTGTCAGCAACTGCGAAATTGCGAGACCCCCCCCGCGGGGTCCGATGTGCTAAGCTCCCTCCCTGCTCTAATGATTGATGTGTGATGTGGGCCCCTAGGGGCGTAGACGAAGTAATTAGGCTATATAAGGTAGTTGATACGTGCAATAAATGCCATTTTACTGCTCATCATATTGGTGTCACCTCAGTAATTGGCCAAGCTGCGGTCTCCTGGGGAAGCGGAACGGGCGCGTACGGCAACAGCAAGCCAGGATGCCATTGGCCTTCTTGGCCACCTGGGCACACTGTCGGCTCATGTTCAGCCGAGCATCAATCAATACCCCCAGGTCCATTTCCTCTACGCAGTCCTCCAGCCACACCGCCCCATGCCTGTAGCGTCGCCTGGGGTTGTTGTAGCTGAAGTGCAGGACCCGGCATTTGGCCTTGTTGAAACTCATCCCATTGGCTTCAGCCCAGCTCTGAAGCCTGTCCAGATCCCTCTGTATGGCCTCGCTACCCCCAGGCAGATCCACACTTCCAGCCAATTTGGTGTCATCTGCAAATTTACTGAGGGTGCACTCGATGCCCTCATCCAGGTCATCAATAAAGATATTGAAGAGGACAGGCCCCAGCACCGACCCCTGGGGAACACCACTCACAACCGGTCGCCAGCTGGATTTAACTCCATTCACCACCACTCTCTGAGCCCGGCCCTCTAGCCAGCTCCTTACCGAGCCAAGAGTGTACCCATCCAAGCCTCTGTCTGCCAGCTTCTGCAGGAGAATGCTGTGGGAGACAGTGTCAAAGGCTTTGCTGAAGTCTAGGTAGACCACATCAACAGCCTTTCCCTCATCCACCAGATGGGTCACTAGATCATAGAAGGAGATCAGGTTGGTCAAACAGCTTTTGTTAAACCTCATCCGTTTTTTTTCTGCCCAGCTCTCCAGCCTGTCCAGGTCTTGCTGAATGGCAGCACGGCAGAGGAGGGATGGAGAGTTAGGGTGTGTGAATTGTGTGGGCTGGTCAAACGAGGAGAAGCTGGAAGTCGCCTATTCGTGTGATTACACAGGGAGCGGGATTGTTATCTCACTATGAAGCGAGTGATTTTCAGGGTAAACTCTGAGTGGATCAGTCAGAGCAGATCAGGCAAGGCAAGCTGGCAGGGCAGGGCACCTTGCCATATAGGAGGGGGCTTAGCACTTAGCACTTAACATGTCAGTTAATAAGTCGTTGCTCTCTGGACACACCGAGGTGCAACCATGTGACAAGCTGCTGCTAAAAGGGACGTAGAGACTCAGACTGAAAGCATGAATGTCCATGCTGCAGTTCAGGTCTCAGGCTGCAGAGAATGCCTGGCCCTGTCACTGCTACAGGAGGGCAGCAGGGATACAACCAGGATACAACCTGTGTGCGGTGTGAGCAGGTGGATGATCTGCTCAGCCTGGTGATAGAGCTAAAGGAGAAAGTCGAAAGGCTGAGGAGCATCTGGGATTATGGGAAGGGAATTCATTGGTGAAGTCGCACTCTGCCATCCCTACAGTGAGGGCACAGGGGAGATGCTCCTCAAGCAGTGAGGGATCATCTACCCTCTCATAGGCCCTCTAGAAGGGCCACAAATATTCTTGGGAGCAAGCTGGCTGGGCTGGTTAGCAGGGCTTTAAACTACATATGATGGGGGAAGGGGGTGTATTGGGTGACAGAGAAGTGTGTGGGAACGCTGTCACCTTGGGAGGCAGTAAGGGAAAACCCCAGACTTGTCCTGGGGATATTAGGGATGGCTCCTCTGAAAAAGCAACGAGGCCAATAGCTAAGCTGAACTGCCTCTATACCAATGCACGCAGCACGGGAATTAAACAGGAGGAGCTAGAAACCATGGTGCAGTAGTGAAAGTACAACCTAATTGCTATCACAGAAGCATGGTGGGATGAATCCCACAATTGGAATACCCTGATTGAGGTCTACAGGCTTTTCAGAAGGGATAGACAGGGTAGGAGGGGTGGGGGAGTTGCCCTCTATGTTAGGAAGTGGATAGATTGCGAAGAGTTGTGTCTGAGGAACAGCCATGATCAGGTCGAGAGCTTGTGGGTTAAAATCAAGGATCAGGAGGGAAGATTTAGGTTGGATGTTAGGGGGAAGTTCTATACAAGGAGAGTGGTTAGGCCCTGGAACGGGCTGCCCAGGGAGGTTGTGGATGCCCCGTCCTTGGATGTGTTTAAGGCCAGGTTGGACAGGGTCCTGGGCAACCTGATCTGAATGTGTGTGTTTGGTGGCCCTGCTAGGCAGGGGGGTTGGAACTACATGATCCTTGAGGTCCCTTCCAACCCGGGTGATTCTGTGATTCTGTGTGATTCTGTGATCAGTCCAGTAAAGGGCATCTAGAGGTTGGGGTCTGCTACACGCCACCTGATCAGGGGGAGCCTGTTGACGAGGCCTTCTTGCTTCAGCTGCAGGAGGTGTTGCATTCACAGGATCTTGTCCTGATGGGGGATTTCAACCACCCAGATATCTGCTGGGATAGCGGCACGGTGGGTGGCAGACAATCCAGGAGATTCCTGGAGTCTGTTGAGGACAACTTCCTAGTCCAGGTAATAGCTGGACCAACCCGAGGTGAAGCCCTACAGAATGCTGAGCACTTGGAGCTGTGCTATAAGCTCAGCAAGAAGCTGTCATCCAGTTCAGCTGTGTTCTGTGTGAATTCCAGCCCATAGAGAGCAGAGTGAGACCTTCCTCAGCTCTTTGCAATCCAAGCAGCAACAACAATTTTTAAGTCAACCTCACTGGCACAATTTCACTGCTTTTTACTCAGAAGTTGATTAAATCAGGGATTACACAACCAGCAGCCTTCACAGTAGGAAATGCGACTCAATGACCCAGGAGCTCAATCAGGTGCTCAGAGCCCTGTCCACTATGACCTTGAATGTCTCCAAGAACGGGGCACCCCCGATAGGGCCATGCCCTATCACCTCAGATAAGAAAAACACCTGCGGGCAAGCTGAGTGGGCGGTTAGTAGATCGAGAAATATTAGGAGAAGTATAGTTACACCATGCTGTATGATTTCTATATGCAGCTAAGGTAGAATTAACACACTGACCAAGAGTTTGATTTTCTCCCCCATAATCAAAATACAGACAATAGTCCATTTTAACAGATCCCAATAATTCCAATTCCTGCGGTTCCAAGATTATGGGAGGAAGGTATGGCACCCAACCGTCCCACTGATCCACAACAGCGCTGGTGTTGGAAAGCACTGCAAATTGCACTCCCGCAGGGATGGGCCAAGAGTCTAACGGTTGGCCCACCAGACAGGTTGTAAACGGATTTCCTGGAGAAGCTGTCGAAAGACATAGGGTATCCTGTCCGGTCTTGTTTGCCAAGGTGACCCAGATGTTCTGTTTAGGTTGGGGTAGTAGCCAGACAGTATAAACGCAGGAAATCAGGTAACAGCAGCAGATGAAGAGGTGGGGCGGACCCATCTTGCTGATGTCCACTTTGGGCCAGATCCTGTGGAAACACAAGCATATCCTCTACCCCACATTATTAACAGGTAAGGTCCTTCCCATTGCAGGGAATCTGGATTTTTGACCATTACCAAAGCCTTTTGTTTCTGTATGTGTTGTAAGGTCTGTGTGAAATGCCTACAAACAGGTGGCCCTTCTTCGGTCCAACGGTTTAAAAAATTCAGAACATAACATGCCTTTGCAAGACTTTCTTGAGGCGTAAGGCCCCCACTCCCTCTCTTTTGTTTAATAAGCCTATTTTTAAGAGTTGCATGTGCCCGTTCTATTATGGCCTGACCCATAGGTGAGTGAGGTATACCTGTCTTATGCTGGATGCCCCATTGTTGAAAGAATAATTGAGTGGTACGGGCAACGTAACCCAGACCGTTGTCCGTTTTAATGACTTTTGGGACTCCAAGAACTGAAAAGGCAGTGAGAAAGTGCATGCACATATCCCAGGCCTTCTCTCCTGTATGCGGCAAGGCATATATACAGGTGGAAAATGTATCTACGGAAACATGGACATATTTAAGCTTACCGAATTCGGAAAAATGTGTAACATCAGATTGCCACAGCTCTAGAGACTGTAGGCCTCTGGGATTAACCCCAATAGATGGGGTGGGGAAAAAAAGTTGACAATCAGGACAGGATTGTATAATGTCTTTGGCCTGTTCCTTGGTAATTTGAAAAGAACGACACAAAGCTTGGGCACTTTGATGGTAAAAATCATGTGACAGGCGGGCTTGAGTAAAACGGTCTGGGACCACAATGGTCCCTGCGAGTTTGTCCGCCCGAGTATTGCCTTCTATAATTCTATGCTCATCGCTATACCTGCAACATAAGCAGAGTCAGTAACAATATTAATGGGTTGCAAAAGACGTTCAAAAACCTGTACAACTGCAGTTAATTCTACAATCTGAGCTGATCCCTCCGTAATAAAAACATCCTCCTCCCAGCACCCATTCTCTCTCCCTGCCATACTGATACTGCACAGCCCGTGCGACCTGAGCCATCTGTAAAAACTGTTAAGGCTGAAGGCAGGGGGGCAGGCGCTAACTTAGAAGCGGGGGTCAGAGGGAATGAATGCAGGGTTTGCAGGAGTCTGTGGGATGGGAAATGAGTAGTAATCTGGCCAGAATATCCAGCCAGTGCGTGCTGGAGTGCATCTGATTTAGTGAAGGCGAAGTCCCATTGACGGAGATCAAAAGGAACATAAATGACTGACGGGTCTCGGGCACTGAGAGCAAGAAGACGATCACGGCCTTTGGAGATAAGCATGGCAACCATTTCAATTCGGGTAGTAATAGTTTTTGAAAATTTATGTGGCAGAAAGATCCATTCCACAATGACAAGTGGATCAGGGTTTTTAGGCAGCCATTGAGCTAACAAGCCGTATGGTTGAAAGGAGGAATTGAGGATAAAAAGGTCAATTGCAGTAGTCGGATCCACTCAGTGTGCAGCTTGCAGAGTAATTTTATCAACAACAGATCGAAGAGCCGTGAGTGCATCTGGAGTGAGGCGTCTGGGGGAAGCGAGATCTGGGTCTCCTTCCAAGAGTGAAAAAAGTGGGTGGAGCTCTTCCATAGAAATTCCTAAAAGGGGTCGAAGCCAATTAATAGTTCCCAAAAGTTTCTGCAAATCGTTGAGGGTTTTCACTGTCATCACAAGAATCACTGATTGGGGTCGGATCATAGATTGTGATATTTGCCATCCAAGATAGAGCCATGGTGGTGTCTTTTGAATCTTGTCTGCAGCTATACAAAAACCAGTGCGGTTTGAAGCAGCTGTAATTTCTGAAACTGCCGCAGTAACCTTCGCTTCCTCCAAAGCACACACTAAAATATCATCCATGTAATGGTAGATAAGAACTTCGGGGTGCGCAGCCCGAATGGGGGCAAGTACTGTATCCACATACTGCTGACACATGGTGGGGCTGTTTTTCATGCCTTGTGGCAGGACCGTCCAGTGAAAACGACGTAGAGGCTCAGAGTTGTTGATAGAGGGGACTGAAAAAGCAAAGCGTGGTGCGTCGTTGACATGTAGAGGAATATTAAAAAAACAGTCTTTAAGATCAATAACTGTGAGTGGCCAATCTCGTGGTAACGTGGTGGGGGACGGTAGTCCTGGCTGCAGGGGACCCATGTCTTCAATGACAGCACTGATACAACGGAGGTCATGTAGGAAACGCCATTTCCCCAAACGTTTCTTAATAACAAACACAGGGGAATTCCATGGGCTGGTTGTTGGTACAATATGTCCAGCACTTAGCTGTTCTTCCACAAGGTGGTTGAGGTGCAGCAGTTTTTTGCGGGAAAGGGGCCACTGGTCAACCCATACCGGGTTATCTGTTTTCCATTTCAACGGCAGGGCCTGCTGCTTATCAGTGGCCCCTAAGAAAAATCCGTAGTTAGCGACAGTCCCCATTGAGTAAGACAGTCCCTTCCCCACAGAACAACGGGGCTGTCCACAATATATGGACGAATGGAGGCAACACGATGATCCGGACCAATAGCTGTTATAAGGGACGCACTCTGCTTAGGTAAAGTGCGACCACCGATCCCTGACAGGGAGGAGTGGGAGTTCACTAATGGCCAGTGCTCCGGCCAGATCGCTTTTGGAATGACCGCAACGTCCTCACTGCTGTCCAGTATACCAGAGACTTGAAAGTCCTGATTACTATATCGCAACACACAAGTGAAGGAGGGGCGGTGGAGTGAGACCTTTTGGGACCAAAAAATCGTTGGCTGGCCAGTAGACCCAAAACCTTCATTCTGTTGAGGTCGGGCAGCCGCTTTAGGCGGCACTGGTAAAAAGTAAATCAGTTGCGCAATTCGGCTACCCGATGGGATAGTACAAGGGGGAGTAGGTGTCCATACCATGATTTTTATTTCCCCCGTATAATCAGCGTCAATTACCCCAGGCAATACAAACTGTCCGAGTCGTGTCGATGAGGATCGCCCAATAATGAGGGCTGCACAGCCTCCCCCTAATGGTCCGTATATTCCAGTGGGGGCAAGGACAACAGCGACACTATTCAGGACTACCTTGGCTGAGGTGGCCAGGTCCACTCCGGCACTACCTGCGGTGCGGGCATACAGGTTGTCGCAGCCGTGGCCGGGGGCGACACCGGATAGGCGCTGACTGGGGGAGCATTTGGTGTCATCGCATGCCCTCCCCTCGCGCTGAACCTCTGGTTTCCCTGCACCCCCAAAGGGTTACCTTGTCTGTCAAAACGAGAATGGCATTCACGGGGTTTATGACCCCCTTTACCACAATGCGCACAGAACTGAGGTGGGCGAGTGGTATTCTTTTTATTCTCCTGCTGTCTCGCTCCAATTTATAGGAGGGAGAGGAGGTTCTTTTATTATCTATATACCCGGCGTGAGATTAAGAAGCAACGGTTCAAATGTTGGTCCAACCAGTTTATTACAAATCTTAATCAGGGGGAATGGGGAAGGGGAGAACGGACACTATTATGAATTAGGGTAATGGGGGAAGGGAAGGAGGGCGATAGAAAAGATAGAAAAGAAGAAGCAAGGAGTCTTTATAGGAAGCAAGAGGGACATAGTCACCACCATGGATCCAGCGTGGTTTGTAGTTCCGTCTTTGATCCTCAGTAGTGGTGGGTCGTCGGGCATTGTTGTCCTGTTGCCAACGACGACGACGACCATGGTGATGATGGCCCTTTTTCAATGCTTCAAAGTGGTTGAGTCAGCTATCTTTGGAGTGACAGCTCAAACCCAAGGTGGTTGAGTCAGTTCTCCTTGTGGTGGCAGCTTCTGGCTCTGGGATCTCAGCAGGAACCTCCTTTGTTCTTATCTTTCTGGCCTTGCCAGCAGATAAGAGGAAGCAGGGAGGCACCAACTTGCATCTTGCCTTCGCAAGGTACAATGGTATCATCCCCCAGCCTTCCATACTTAGCTGGAGCGGTTTGGCCACAGGCCAGATCTTCCGCCAGTGAACACTGCTGAGCACTCTCTTCCGCTCTTCTACAGAGCAAGCAGCTCTGGGGGAAGGGGCTTGCAAATGTTCCCAAAGCGATATCGATTGTCACACAGTTAGCACCCATCAGTTGCCTCCTTGACAAGTCACTCAGAGTCTTATCACAAGAAAAACCTCAGGAAGCAAGCTTTGAGCCAAAAAAAGACCAAGGAAGGATTCTCACACCTGCGGACAATTTTTCTTTATGTGTCCATGTTGATTACAGCCATAGCAGAGCTGCTGCTGCTGCTGCTCTTGAGAGATCGCTGCAAATGCCTGAGCCACTACAGTCATTTGATGCTGATGTGTCCCAATGTTCATACAAGCAGCAACCATATCCTCTACAGTGGGATTTTTAAGAGTGCACAGTACCTTTTGACAATCTGCATTAGCATTTTCGATAGCCAATTGTTGAAAAAGCAAGGAGCGCGCCTGTTCGTTATCAACCTGTTTCTCAAGAGAATTTTTTAAGCGGTCCAAAAAGGTCATGTAAGGTTCCTGTGACTGCTGTTTAATACTAACAAAAGATTGCCGTTGTTGGCCTGCCTCTGGCACTGATCGTAACGCCCGTAATGCAAGGTGTTTTACCTGCTGGAGACCCTCGGGGGGAATGCGCGCCTGCTGAGCAGGGGTAGCAAAATCTCCTTCACCTGTAAGCGCAGTGGTATCCACCCTCCTCAAAGGGTTCCTCTGCGGCAGGGCTAAATTTTCCACCGCTTGTGTTCGAGCCAAGCTTCTCCATTTAGACTCCCAAAGCGTATACTGAATATCTGTCATGATTAACCAACACATCATCCTGAAATCATGCGGTGTTAGAAGTGCGCTGTCACATACTGACTGAATAAGGTTAACAGTATAGGGCGCCCCTATGCCATGGTCAGTAACCGTTCATCGCAGATCCCGCAAAACTGAATAGGAAAGCGCCTCCCAATGGGGCTCCTGCTCTGGGGCCAGAACGACGGGGAATGCGTGTAACATGTCTGTATCCCCGACCTTTGCTGCTTCTCTCCGGACAGCAAGCCATGCATCATGAGGATCAGGGGGGAACAGGTCAGGTTCCTCCTCGGGATCAATAGGGCCGGGGTCAAAAGGATCGTCTGGCTCCCCTTCATTATTCAAAACTAGTTTACTTTTCTGCGGCAGTGGAACAGGGGGCTTCCCCTTGCCCTTACGAGGAGGAGGGTCCCCCTCCGGCGTGGCTGGCAAAGGATCAAAGGATCCTGCAGACATGGAGGAAGCACCCCGTGCTTGTAAAGATTCAAAAATGAGATGCTAGGAATCAAGCCAGGGCAGTACCGTCTTATCTCCCTTCGTAGCTGCGTCCCAAAGTTTAACACCGATGGCATCCCAAGTATTTGGGCTATACATTGTCTCGCTAGTAATAGTCGGGTCTCCCTTAACAGCCCAAGCAAGCATCTGCTGTAAATCATTAGTGGAGAACGTTTTTCCCTTCTGTTTAAGCAGGAGCTGAAATTTTTCTAGGATCTTCTTCTGATCCACAGTAATTTTATTCCCCATTGTACCTTCATCCAGCGACAGGCAGCAGGCGTGAAGGGGGTCTGCGTTTCTTTCAACGCGCTCTCCGCATTTCTTTCAACGCGCTCACTGTTTCGCGTTTCTTTCAACGCGCTCTCTGCGTTTCTTTCAACGCGCTCACTGTTTCGCGTTTCTTTTAACGCGCTCACTGTTTCGTGCTTCTTTCAGCACGCTTTCAAGGGGACTCGTCAGGTCCCTGTTCAGGCGCCAGTTGTTGCAGTTCAGCAACCAGAGGCCTCTGTCATCGGAAAGTCCTTTATTCTTCTTCTTCTACTACATCTACTATTAATCTACTATATTCACACAACACAGCAGCACACACATATATATATATGATTACGTATATCTTGGATACAAGTCTCAACAGTTTCAAGGCCTCCCTAAGCAACCATATCTAATCTTACATCTTGTTTCTACGTTCAGTGTTTCTTCTTGATCAAAGCGTACAGTTCCCTATTGTAAAAGATCACCACCTGTGACCACCACCTTAGCACAGCAGAAGCAACAAACACAGTAACTAAGCAGACCTTGCTTTTGCCGTTTAGGCCTGTGAAGCCCATGGCCTCATGGAAGTCAGGCTAACTGTGGATCCCCATGGGGGTGGACCCCCAGCAAGCTCCACATAGTCCCCTTCAAGTCTGCACCAGTGCCTCACCACCCTTATTGTGGATATAAGGAAGAAGTTCTTCAGTCTAAATCTCCCTTCTTTCAGATGGAAACCATTTCCCCTCGTCCTGGGTGAGAAACACTCATGTCCAATAAGCCAGGCTCAGGCAAAACATGCTATGAATCACATTTTATTTTATGCTTTTGCAAGAGTGGATGCAAGAGTGGATAGGCACATCCGATCAGAAAGATGCCATTGCTTTTATTTCCTATTGCCTGACACAAGTTCCCTCCCGCTTCCTCCCTGGTTGAATACTCCAGGGTTTGCGGTCTATCCAACACTTTTAATTTTCTTATTACATTTCCCACCCCTGTTTACTGCTTGGTTAACCTCTCCTTGTTCCCCTCCTATTCATGTTTAGTTTTTCTCTTTTATGGTATGCTGAGACAACCATCTCACAGTTAACCTTGCCCTCTGCCTGCCATTCAACCCACAGAACCAGTCTGCACCAGTACTTTTCCTGATGTTACTCAATATTGCAGATGTATTCTTTAAGCATAACCACAAGCAGGAACTTATCAGTACTATGAGTTCTTAGGTACATCTCTTTGTTTGCACAAGCTTTGTTCTGGGGTCATTATGCAAAAACATTTTCTCGCCCACACCTGTCAAGGCAGACCCTTCTTTCTTAGAGCCCCCCCCCTCCCCTTAGATACTGAAAGGTCACTCCCAGGTCTCCCCAGAGCCTTCTCCAGGCTGAATAGTCCTAGCTTTCTCCATCTGTCCTCAGATGGGAGGCATTAGAACTGCAGCCCAGCATGCTATCCCTCAGCACATGCAATGAAAGAAATCAGATTAAGATAAGAACTGATATCACTGAAGGTAAATTTTTTCATGCTCTTAAAATATTTACCACTCTTGCTAAATATTATCCTTCAAAAGCAAAGAAACCAATGTGGGAAAGTGATCAGAAAGTGAGGTGATACTGAGAGAACTCGTAACATTGAAGAATAGAATCAAAGTATCATTAAGTCTGGAAAAGACATCCAAGATCCCCAAGTCCAACCCCAACACAACCCTACAACATCCTCAACTGCCACATATCCAGTTTTTGAACACCTCCAGGGACAGGGACTCCACCACCTCTCTGGGCAGCTCATGCCAGTGCCTGACCACTCTCTCATGACAGAAATTTCATTAAAAGTATAAGAAATGCATGAACAAACCTGCCTGTGTTTTCAGTTGTATCTAGGAGTTCTCTGTGTCCTATAAAGAATCCCTCAGTGCTCTAACAGATCTCTGAGTCCTGGGAGGACTCTGACAGCAAAGATTTTCTCATGGCAACAGCAGCTGCCAACAATGCCATGCTTTGCTCATGCATTGAGCACATCGCTGCTGTCAGTGCATGGACTGGAAGCCCCAGTTTGGTGCGGGCAGAGCCCCATGGCCCTGACACAGCCCTGGGAGCTCCCATCAGTGACAGGAGTCGCAGATCACAAACAGCATGGTGACAGTGTGTGATTTCACCCAGAGGAGTACTGTCACCACGTGGGCTGAAGCAGCCAATCCCCTACTTTAGCATGCCCCAGAAGAGTTTAAGGCCAAAGAAAAACTCAACAAGTGTAGGGCTCCACCTCCACGCTTTGCTAAGACCTTCCCACTGGCCTCAGCCAGCCTCACTTACCCTGTGAGGAAACCACCACTCCAACAGTGCTAACAGCTGTAACAAACCCAAGTACCACTACACACCTACCCATGGCTCATGGCAAGAGGACTGCCCACTGCCCTCCACCTCATGCAGGTGCTCACATGCTGCTGCCACACGCCTGCGGCCTTCTACATCACTGGGCCATGGGACAAGCCAGGAAGTGCAGTCCACAAGGCAGCCCCGAGAAAGCTGAAAGAGTGATGGGCGTATCTGTCTTTCTTCTGCCCTTGGTAGCTTTATAGGATGTACGAGGGGGTTTCAAAAAAAGTAAAGGAAAAAAAGGTATAGCACTAATATTTCCGGAAAAAAAATAGGCAGGAAGCTGCAGCAAACAAGGGTTTTTCTACAACATTTCATCTGAACTGCTGCAGTCAGATTCAATAAAAAACAAAAATAGTGATGCAAAAAAAGGAGAAAAAGAAATCACGCATATTCTAACGAACAGAAAGTTCTACAAGGAAGATAATCCCTTATCTAACAAGTTAGGAAGGCACCATGATGAAGTAGAGCTGGTTCTTATTAAAGCAGGTGTAGTTAATCCAAGTGCAAATTGAATTTCTCTTCATTTCCTACACGTGTGGCCTCTGAAAGTACCATTCCTGCAGCAGGGACAGCCTGAATCCTTTTCATGGCTTTGTGATTTTTTGTTATTGGTATGCCACATCGTAACATCATGTAGTGTACTGGGAGTTAAAGAGTTAATGCTGCAGTTCCAGGGATTGTTGATAGTTCCAGATACCTGATTCTCAGAAGAGTAGAAGAACTACATCTCCCAGAAGACTTCAGTGTTCTGTTTTGGTTTTCCGTTCACAGAGAAAGATAAAACTGCTTGGGACTCAGGAGACTGCCCCTACTTTTACTGATAGTCTCTGCAGTGTGTGCCCCCTAGCTGTCTCACCTTCAGAATTAGCATAAGGCCTTTGATTTTGGACACTCTCTCACTCATTTGACGCATTAGCATCAATTCTGATTATAATGTGCTGTACTGTGTTACCTCGCATTGTGTTTGGATTTTTTTAGGCCCATTTCTCTAGCTTTCCCCTTATCCCCCTTCCCGTCTTCCAAGGCATGGGTCCGTGAGTCCCTCCACGCCATTAGTCATGGAACCAGATCAAACTAGCCAAAAAACACTGCCAATATTTGGTGGCACTGGCCAAGGCCCTGGGACCAGTATGGACAAGATGCGATGTAAAAGCCATCTGCACTGCTGCTGGAGAGAGGGCCCCCACTTGGAGTCTTTGTCAAAGGGTCTCAGGAGAGATATGAGGCCAACCCCTTGTATTCTGGAGTTGAGCATACAGGGGGTCGGAAGAGGGCTACACTCCAAAGGAAAAGTAGATCTTAGCTGCGTATGAGAGGGTTCAGGCTGCTTCCGAAGAAACTGGTACTGAAACACAGCTCTGTCTATCACCTCAACTACCAGCGGTGAACTGGATGTTTAAGGGAAAGGTTCCCTCCACCCATCATGCTACTGATGCCACTTGGAGTAAGTGGATTGCGTTGATTATGCAATGAGCTCAAATGGGGAACCTCAGCCGTCCAGGAATCCTAGAGGTGATCATGGACTGGCCTGAATGTAAGAAGTTTGGAACGTCACCAGCAGAAGAGGTACTGTGTGCTAAAGAAGCCCCACCATACAATGAACTACCAGAAAATGAAAAAAGAAATATGCTGTGTTCATAGATGGATCATGTCGTATCGTGGGAAAGCATCACAAATGGAAAGCTGATGTGTGGAGTCCTACATGACTTGTTGCAGAGGCCACTGAAGGAAAAGGAGAATCAAGCCAATTTGCAGAGGTAAAGGTTGTCCAACTGGCCCTAAATGTTGCTGAGCGGGAGAAGTGGCCAATGCTTTATCTTTACGCTGATTCATGGATGGTGGCAAATGCCTTATGGGGGCGGTTACAACATTGGGAGCAAAACAAGTGGCAAAAAAAGGGGTAAATCTGTTTGGGCTGCTGATCTGTGGAAAGACAGATACAACATACAAATGGGGGCTAGAGAATGAGGGGTGGACTTGATTATGGATGCTATTGCATAGGTTATTCATGACTGTGACACATGCACTGCAATTAAACAAGCCAAGCGGATGAAACCTCTCTGGGGGGAAGGGCAATGGCAAATGCATAATTATGGGGAGGTGTGGCAGGTTGATTATATCACCTTGCCACAAACCTGCGATGGTAAATGTTATGTGCTTACTATGGTGGAGGTAAACACTGGGTGGCTTGAAACATGCAGTACCCCATGCTACCTCCTGAAACACCATATTGCGTCTCGAGAAACAAGTCCTGTGGCGACATGGCACTCCAGTAAGAATTGTGTCGGATAATATAAATCATTTCAAAAATTCTCTTTTAAGCACTTGGGCCAAAGACATCGAGTGGATTTACCATATTCCCTATCATGCACCAGCTTCTGGTAAAATTGAACGATACAGTGGGTTGTTAAAAACTGTTGAAAGCAATGGGTGGCAGAACATTTAAGCATTGGGAGAAGCACTGGGAAGAAGCCACCTGATTGGCCAATGCTAGAGGAACTATCAATCACAACGGTCTTGCCCAATCCAGCTCCCTACATACTGTAGAGGGAGATAAGGTCCCTGTAGTACATGTAAAGAGGATGCTGGGAAAAGCATTTCGGGTCTTTCCAGTTTCTGGAAAGGGCAAACCTCTTTGTGGAACTGTTTTTCTCAGGGACCTGGGTCCACTTGGTGGATGATGCAGAAAAATGGAGATGTTCAGTGTGTACCACAAGGGAATTTGATGTTGGTGGAGTGCAGTCAGTAATTCCATGTATATATGTGTGTGTGTTTCTACTGCATGTTTATTATTATTTGTTTGTTTAGTGATGTGGAATAAGGGGTGAAATGACACCATTTTGTGATTTTTGTTGTTGGTGCTCCACATCATAACACCTTGTAGTGCACTGGGAGTTTAAAGAGTTAATGCTCCAGTTCCGTGGATCATGTATAGTTCCGGGTACCTGGTTCTCAGAAGAAAAGAGGAACTACGCCTCCCAGAATACTTCATTGCTGTGTTTCGGTTTTCTGTTTAGAGGGAAAGATAAAACTACTCGGGAGTCACACAACTGCTCCTTCTTTTTCTGCTTGTCTCTGCGGTGTTGTCACAGTTTTATGATTTTTGTTTATCGGTATTCCACATAACATCATGTAGTACACTGGGAGATAAGGTGTTTATGCTCAAGTTCCGGGTACCTGTCTGGAAGAGAACTACATTCCCCAGAGGGGCTTTCCAGTCAGAGAGGAGATATAACTCCTGGCAAGGTCACCTGATGCGCTCTTCTTCATCTGCTTTCCTCCTGTCTCCCTGCTGCTCAACTGGACTGCACATCTCACCTCAGTGTTGTGGTGAGGCCTATCCACCTTTTGGACATTGTCTCTCTCATTGTATTTGATTTATTAGCTCCAATTCTAATGATATTGTATTATGGTGTGCTATCTTGCATTCCGATACCATATTTAGTAAATTAGTTTGTTTCTCCTCAGATCGTTGCCGCTGATTTTTTAATTATTTTGGTGTCCCCTGTTCCCCTTTTCCAGAGGTGCGGTTTTTGCAAAATTCCTCCACCCCGCTAGTCACGGAACTGAGCCTAACCAGCCCGTAAACCGTTGACAGGTGTGTGCTCCCAAGCCATTTCCCCTTCATCATTAGAGTAAGGCCTTCGGTTTTGGACATTCTCATATATTCCATTTATGATCTTCAATTCCAATTATATTCTATCATATTGTATCTTGCATTCCGCTTTCATATTTAGTAAATTACTTTTCTCCCTTAGTTCGTAGCCTCTGGTGTTTTTTTTTTTAGACCCATTTCCTTACCTTTCTCCTTTTCCTCCTTTCTCCCTCTCCTGGGGCATGGGTCCGTGGGTCCCTCTGCCCCATTTAGTCACAGAACTGGTTGTTTACTGCCCCAATGTCTGTCTTATCCTTGACATGCCTAGAGATAGTGCCAAGGATAAGTTGTTCCATCACCTTTCCAGGGATGGAGCTGAGGCTGACCCGTCTATAGTTACCCATGTCCTCCTTCTTGCCCTTTTTGAAGACTGGAGTGACATTGGCTTTTTTGCTTTTGCGGGTCCCTCCATCCATTTAGTCACAGAACCAGGCTGTATCAGCGCAAAACCACTGACAATCCCATAGAAATGAAAATGACTGCCGGAAGGCTGAGGTATGGCTACTTCATTTGGGTGATAACAGCATGGTGTGTTTCATTTAACGTCACATTTTACTTTGGTTACACAGTTGCTACGACAAAACTTTCTGAAATTATTTGTTTTTGCATGCAGTTGCAGTATCTTAAGAGGTGTATCTTAATGAAATTTAAGACCTTGGCATCCACGTGTGCAAACCAACACAAAGGTGTCATGTCACGTGTAGATCTTCCCATAAAGGAAAAATATGTGAAATTGGTGACTTGAAAATTGATTTCCTGACTCTTCCTCACCAGTATTTACATCAGCCTGGGCAGCTTTCTCACTGACATCCTAGGACTAGATTTGCACAAGTACTTGGTGCCTAAAGATGCCCACTCTGCAATTTTCTAAAAGTTTTCAGTGCAAATGAAGCTGCTGCCTTACTCTAGCCAATTCTTAAGTCCACTTGCTAATATTAGGTACCCAAACTCATTTGTAAATCTTGTTTCTCATGAATGCAGAAATGTTCTGATTTTCTTGTTATACGTCATACACTCGTATTAGGATTTCCTTAATTTTTCACTCTTAAACGTGGCTTTGTGCAGCTCTTTGCATCACAGCACATGATCTGCACCCCTGCCCACCTGTAGAAGATAGGAATTAGCTTAAGGGAAAAATGTAAAAGGCCTAGCAGAACTGGGGATCAAATAATCATAATCATAGAAATTTAGGGGGACTTTGTAGGAGGTTAGATTAAATTCTAAAAGAGAACAGAAACAGGGTTGGGTAAAACCCACCAACGGAAGTCAGAACATAAGCTGCTTACGAGGAGACTACTGGCCTCCTCCCCTGTATAGCCCCAGGCCAGATTTGGGCAAAAATCCAACCATAATTTAGTATAGAAGAAAAGAAGGGGTAGTCAGTGGGTAACTTTTGAAGACTCTTCTGACAACAGAGAATGAACAGGACCTTGAAAAGATGGAGTATCGCTAGACAAAGCAAAGATGAAATGACAGACTCATGGCCTTTGACTCACACGCATGGAGACTTAGAGGGAACAGACCCTGAGAAAGATCAGGGATGGGAGGGAAAAAGGAAGGTCAGGTCACTTATTATGAGACAGTGCCTAAAATGATATTGATACGTGCAGAACATCAAAGTTCAGGGCTCTACCAGTACGGTAGTAGTTCAGCATATATGCTGATGATTATGTGAATAAAACAAGAACCTAAGGCACCCCTCTGACTCTCTGACAGTCTTTAACATCAGAAAAGCAGGCACTTCATTTCTTTCACTTTTCTAATTTTTTTAAAATTATTTTTTGCTTAACTATTTAGACCACTCACTGGATAAGAAATTGGCTGAATGCTTTACTGCAGGTTCTAACATCCCTTATACATATACAAAAGTTTTCTCTTGTAACATTCTCACCTCCCTTTACATGTCAACAAAACATTCCACAAACGGTCCTTAAACATGCATGCCGGTGTTTATCCAATGAGAGTCATGAGTCATTCCTAGCCATGCACTCTTCCTCAAATCATAGAATGATAGAATTGCTCAGGTTGGAAAAGACCATAAAGATCATAGTGAGAAACTATGAAAAATAGTCACAAAATTCAGGTTAGGCAAGGATCTTAGTGATAGCAGCAAAGTTTATTCATTATTGCAATAACAGGCACACGCCCCCTATTGGCAAGGGAGAAATTGCGCACCGGTCAGCATAATTCATTGCCTCATATATTCTAAACCCAATGCAGGTAATGCTCTCCTGGCGCTCGCTCATAGGTTGAGCATCTCAGGCTCACAGCTTCCCCGATGCTGTTGCTATGATACGTTCCCATATAAGGTCCAGTACCAACCTGTTGTTTTTTGGTATGTTTTTTACTTTCCCATGGAGATAGGAGGGCAATATTTCCAAGAGTGAGCACATTCGTTCTGTCCTGTGCTAGGCTCTCTCTCCACCCTACATATTTGCCTTATCTTGTGCCTGGCTCAATTCTTCCCCAGTCAGAACGCCCCAAATCTTTAAATTCTTAATCTATTCAGCAACTTTCTCAGTGGAAGAAAAACAGCTTTTTCACAAGAGGATTATAAGTTCAGTAAAGGCCTATACTACATACAGAAAATACTGGATGCTTCTACTGCAACAACACAATCTACCTCTCACAATTCCCCCTCTTTTTCTTTTTACCCTCTTGTGTTTTTGCATCAAACTATGAAACACTTCTAATATAGTAGAACTATCTTACTAGCCTAGTTTGATGATTGATTGCAATTATCTATGAAAACTAATTGTCTCACAATTTTCCAAACTCTAATATATAATATTATTATTAAGAGTAAGCAGATCAGGCATAAAATCACAATAACCACAATAGGATGCAGAATCTTATTGAAAAGCCCTGTTGCAGGGGGTGACCATCCAAAAAGAACATCCCACCATTGTTGTTCTCCATCTTTCTGTACCCGTTCCTTTATTTGATGTATTTCCTTCACATCATGGTGTGCTGTGATCAGAGTTCTCGTCCATTCTCTTTGGATTGCTTCTGTAACTGTTTCAGGCCCTTATGTTATAACAACTTCTTCACCTTTGTAATATTCATTCCGATGCGAACTGGTAGTAAACCTTGGATCAATGCATAATCAGATTGTAGTAGCTGATATGAGGCTGATATACAGGTACAGTATATGTAAAATCACACCCTGTTATTCTGGGGAAGTTACAAATAGAAAGATTAGCATGAGTTCTAGTATCTATGGTATCATTATTAATCACAATGTAATTATAATGTGTCCTCATACAAACACAGCCTTTTCCTACATAGATCAATACAGTTTCAGGTCTTTCATTAGGATGGATTCCAAAATGGCATACATTCTGTTCTGTGTCAAGACAAATATCCCGGGCCCTGATGGTGTTGCTTTCACAAATAAATCCTTGCTGAGTTCTTACTGTACAGGTGCTGACATCAACCATCTCCCATTTCTCAGCTTTGCAATAGTCCCATTCTCAGTGTTCAATAGTGTAAAGAACAGATTCATCTTGATTTACACCTAAGGCGATATACAGTGTACACTAATGTTTGGGCTATGGTCATCACGAATGCTGTGATAGAGTCTTGTATCAGGACATAGGTGAAATTAACCTGGCAAAAAGCAGAGCTAGGACCCTGTGCTCGAAGAGAGAAAACTTCTGGCTGCTCAAGGAACTGCTGAGTGGGATCCCCTGGGAAACTGTCCTTCAGGGCATGAGCATAGATCAAAGCTGGCAGCTCTTTAAGGACACCCTTCTGAGAGTGCAACGGATCTCCATCCCTGACAGAAGAAGTCGAGCAGGGGAGACAGGCGACGGTTGT
>NW_024884605.1:0-41196 GCF_019232065.1 Centrocercus urophasianus
CTTCCTTCCTTCCTTCCTTCCTTCCTTCCTTCCTTCCTTCCTTCCTTCCTTCCTTCCTTCCTTCCTTCCTTCCTTCCTTCCTTCCTTCCTTCCTTCCTTCCTTTCTCTCTCTCTCTCTTGCTTGCTCGTTTTCTTGCTTTCTTACTTTCTCTCTTTCCTTATTTTTCTTTCTTTATTTGTTTATTTCTTCTACTTATGACTAATATTGGTAGAAAACCTGTAATCTTAGTGCTTTTTCATTAATTGTCAAACAACCACGAGATAAAAATATTTTTGAGACAAGCTCCATGAGTCCTGCTGTCCACTTGCTTTTTTTCCCCTCTTCCAAAGTCTTGGAGTTCTACAGGTTGGAAGAAACACTTATTATCTTATTATTTGAGATAAATCTAATCAGAAGGTGATCTGTTACAACGACATTATTCCGAACATAAGAGGAAAAAGGCCTGGGGACAAACGGTGATAAGTTTCCCACCAAAGACAATTCCAGGTGAGCCCTGTTGGTTCAGAGTATGACTGATTGCTGTGGTTGTACCCTGTCGCATATCTTGTAAGGAAGCTCACATCTCCTCATGGGTAGGTTAGTACTGTTTCTCATTATTAATATGGCTCTGTAGGTGTGCCAGGCCCTTTCCAGACTAATTAAATAAAAGGTCTCTGCCCCAAGGAACTAACCCAGCGAGGGATGACAATAAACAACAAGAGGAAGAAGGTTACGCAAGTGAAAGATCATGAGATACATCTCATGTTGTACCAGTATGTTGGGCCAAATCCTCAAGTAATTACATAAAGCCCAATTTTGCCAAGTTGTTCATTGTTAAGTTACTCCACCCTCATGTAAGAAATCCCATTCAATTCTCTTAATGAGAAAAAGGCACAGAGCTGTACTGGGAAACTAAGAATGACACCTTGCAACCCAAGTTAGTGGACTTGGTTGTGAAGAAAAGCGACCACTTGTCAGGAGATAATGAGTGCAACAGAGCTCTAAGCTGTTAATTAGGATATATATTGATACTTTGTTTTATTAAGCACTGTAACAAGGTGGAACAAAGCACTCAAAATTAGAAAACAAATCTTGAAATTAATTATTTACGGGTTCAGTCATTATGACTGGATCTTATAAAGCACTTAGGAATCAATGGAAGACAAGCGTCCTCGAGAATCCAGCTCCGTATCTTTAAAACTGGATCTTCTGCATAAGCTATCAATTCACATCTCTCTCAGTAAGACCTTATCTGAGAGGTTCCCTGCTTACTGAAGGCACAATGACTCACACTTAAAATTGACATTCAAGGAACAAAGAAGACTACAGCATCTATCTTGATGTTCATGTGGGCCAAGATAGCAAGTTACAATCTGCCTTGCTTTGAGCTTGGAGAGGGGTTGATGCTATAAGGATCAAAAGGAGGTCCAGATCCTTCTGACGTTATCCTGTTTGAATGCAAGGTTTTGGGATAATTCTCAGCTCTAATTCCAGGGAAATCTCATAACTTTCAGCTCTGAGTCTCAGACTATCTAGGAAGTGAACGTTTCTGTACTGAGAGAACCCAGGTCTATGGCAAACAACAGCAATGGTGCTGGAGATTTTTCTTCTCCACTGGATCCAAGCCATATGCAGCTGAAATGTAATTCTGAGAAGCAGGCAAACAACTGCAGGGAGGGAATAGTTGGGAATGGGACCGTTTTCAGGTAAGTAGGTGGAAGGCAAAGGAAATTTTGTATATGTTGGCTCTGAAGCCATGTGAGGTATAGGGTGGTACAGAGAAGAGCTCAGACAGTAGCTCACCTCCTTCTTCCCTGGGGCAAATGCCTTTTTTTTCAGTTAGGAATGGATGCATAATGAAAGAGTCAACTCTAGCTGTCATGATGTAGAACCTGGCAGTGCCTGTTTCAGAATGCTGGCTTAAGCATAAACAAGACCACATGAGATCAGAGAGAATGATGATGGACCCCCATTTAAAAAAAAAGTAGAGTAAACATTTACCTGTGTTTTGATAATCAGGAATCTTCCAAATCTTGCTTGGCTCTATACATTCCCAGGGGGCTTGCTGATGGCTGTGAAGAAAGTAAAAAGGATGCTGTGACTTCATCTTTCCCTTTTGACTAAGATCAACTCATAGAGAAAAGGAACATCAGGGATCCTAGCAAGAGCTAATGTGGTACCCCACGACAACTTGGGACTTCTATTTGTCAATCCACTATCACCTCTTCTTTGAGATCTTGACAGCCACATCCAGCCCTATCAGGGTGTGCAACCCCCAGAAATCACAGAAGTATAGAATGGCCTGGGTTGAAAGGGACCACAATGATCATCTAGTTTCAACTCCCCTGCTATGTGCAGGGTTGATGGATGTCTGCTTAGCAGCATCAGGGACTTGAGTTACCCTAGTCTGCTATCAGAAATGATATAACCTGACAACTCAGGCCTTGGAAAGAAAACTGACATAGAATTTTTAATACAACGCTGTTTTTTTACACTGAGGATGAGCCAGCCACTTTTGAGCAGCACAAGACATCCATTCCAGCTGAACGGCATCTGTTTCTTTTCTCTTCACAGCAAAGCTCCCATTTCAGGCACAAGTATCACTTATTTCTTGAAATCCCCTTTCTTGCCTCTGCTTCACTGATCTAATCAACTGAGTCCTAAGAGTGGTAGTTACTCCTTCCTACAATTGTTCGCTCTTAAGACCAGTTTGGAAGTGTGGTGTGTGTTTGTTTTGTTTCACCTGACAGTTGTTGTTGTCTTTTCCTTCTTTCTTTTTCTCTCTCTCCTTTTTTTTTCTTTTTTTTTTTCGCGCCTTATTTTTACACAAATACAACAAAGAAATCAGAAGCAGGAGTACTGTGGCATGCAGATCTGTCAACATGCTGTTCAATTAGTGTATTGTTACAAGCAAAACACCAACAGTCTAGTGAGAAAAAGGAAGTACCAGGTGCTAAAGGACAACCATGCAGTTTTTGGTATAGTACACCAGACAGGCTTTTCCCTCTTAGTTTTCTTGTTCTCTCTCCCATAATGACACATAAAACTGCAGGGCACCCCTTGAGTCTCCAGGTCCTTTCTCTTCTTTTTATTAATCTCTTCCATGAACTGGAAAAGGTTCATGGGGAAGGAAGTTTATTATGCTTTTATCTTGTGCTAACTGGAAGATATTCACCTTTGTCTTTCTTATATTTTTCAGTCTGTGTTTATTTAGTTTCAATTTTATTTTTAATTTTTGCTATTTGTTGTGCATGTTTTGTCATTTATCTTAAATAGTTCTTTTTTTTCTTCTCCTTATTTACTCTCTTGACATATTTATATAAATCAATTCTGTTGTCTCTTAGTCTTCTCTTTGTTCTGCTAAACAAGCCAAGACACTTAATCTCTTCCCATGTAAAGGGCTCACCATTTTCTGACATAACTCAGTACTTCATCTATGTATTCTGTGTTTATCTTCTAAATATAGGGAGTTAGGAATATAACCAGCTGCTGTGGACTATGTATTAAATGCAGCTTAAGTTAGGTGAGGTGTGTTGCCACTTGAGTATTGGACCTCCAGTGTTCAAAGACATGGATTTCAACTTCTGTGACAACTTGGTGTTCTATGTACTAACAAAGATATCTTTTGAATTTCTGTTAGCAGAAAATTCTGATAACATTCCTCTACTTTTGTGACATTTATTGAAATATTTAATAAAATCAGTCCTTAAACTGATTCTTGAAGAACTACATAACTTCCTTCTAGCTTAGTACTTTCTCTCTGAACAACATCTGTTGTCATTTCCTTTGTAGTCACTCCCTTTTCTATCATAAAATTCTGCTTCTAATCTCCATACTTTGCCATTAATAATTTCCCATGAGGTACCATAACAAATGCTTTTCAGAAGTCCAGAGAGATTAGATCTACTGCATTTCCTTTCATTAGAAAATCAGTGATCTTATCAAAGCAAACTATCAGGTCAGTTCAGAATGATCTATCTTTGTCAGAAAACATGCTGTGTTTTACAGCAATTTTAATTTACATCCATGTCTTTAATTATTCTTTTCTGCTGAAGGTGTTCCAAAGTCTAGCTTATTGTCAATGCCAGCTTGCATTTTCTGGATCAACTACTTCAGCCTGTGACTTGATAGACCTCTTAACAGTATTCTCAATTAGGCTTTGTGCTTATGTTTAGACAAATAAATAAAAAGGTCCAGGACTCGCTCTCTGATTCTAAGTACAAATGGCAGGGCATGGCTTGAGAATATACACTGAAACTCTCAAATCCACCTCCTCACTTCTTAGAAAAGAGTGCATCCATGTAGCTCTGGGAAAGATGCCTGGCACGTTGTGTCTCCTGAACCATGCCTCAGCTTGCCAGTGAGACTGCCAGGTGCCACAGGAGAAAACTTGCTAGGGACGAAGCTAAGAGCAGGGCAATCACATGTCCTGGCCTTTTTTAATATGCTACAGTACGCAAAACTAATGATCCTCCGTGTCTGTTCTCTCTCAGACCTCTGTAGGGAGATCGTATAGTTTTCCCTTGAGCAGACAGCAATTTCAAGAAGGCTGTTTCTACTCTCATCTCCTCTTTCCCATTAGACTTTGTGCCTCTAAGCCCATGTTCAGTATTAACATCCTTTACTAGAAACTTTTGTGATTTGTTTGAATTTCCTTTGCAAATTCTAATTTGCTTTGACTCGTGGCAATTCTGCTTGCTGCATTTATTTCAGCCATCGTACTTCAACTATCAGAGGGTTCAGTGCCTAATTTGGGATGGGGAAAATCTATCTTTTCACTATGTATGGATGAACAATAGTACTATCCCTTAGAAGTTGAGGGAATTGAGTTTCATCCTATATTTATATTTCTCTCTTAATTGTTCTCACTCTCATTCTTGCTACAGTGAACTATAAAATAGAAGATTGGATATCACAGGTGAGGTCTTTAGCTGCTGTAAATCTAAAGCAGCTGTGTTGGCTTGATGGTGATTTTCATCATCAGAGACGTGTGCCTGCAGCTTTCCCTAGTGAACCAGGGTGAGAACGGTTTGACGCCATTTTTTCCTACGCGAGTCAGACACAAATGGGATTGTTGCTCCCATGCAAAGATTTTTCCTCCCCGCCTCTGTGACGTGAAGCACAAGGCTGTGCATTTCAGATACTTTTTGGATAGAGGCAATCATTTCTTAATTTGCCCTGGAGGGGCACGCGCAAAAATGGGGAGAGGGAAAAAAAAAAGCTTGTGGAATTGATTGGAGAGATGTGTCTTGTTCAAACTAGAAGTGGAAATATATTCCAAAGGAGAAATCATTAGCATTTTCATTAAATGCCAGAGTGTGACTATTAGACCTACCTCAGGCAACCCTGGGGTTGAAGACTTTTCAACAAGATTTAATTGATCCAGATGGATTCAACTTGTTTTTGTTTTTTACCTCTTCCACCCTTCTACCCCCTACTTAAATCTCTGTACTCCATCACATGTGAGAAAACCCCAAACTGAACCAAATTAAAATAAATAAACAACGCCTTCAGCCCACGCCCTGGAATGAAAACTGCAGCGTAATATGAAATGTGTCCTGATCATCTTGTTATGGAGCTCAGTGACTCACCAACAGTTACAATTGAGGTTAGATAAAATAAAAGGATAATAATTAAGGAGGCAGCAGGAGGATGTTAACTGGGCAGTTAGATAGAAGCAGGTCCATTACAGACCAGGATATGCTTGGGTTCAGCTTGGCTTTTTTGGGCCGGTTGAGGATGTGGAGATCGGTAGCTCAAGCGGGTAATTTTCAGCTAAAGAAAAAAAAAAAAAGGGTCAGTTTAGCTAAGCTACAAAGGTCAGGGTCTGACAACAGCATATGGAGAGGGGAGAGTCACAGCTCCCATTTGACCTTCTGTAGATGTCCCTTAAAAAAAGTCACACCTGAAGGCAGTGGTAAAGCATCCAGTTACCAGTCTTGGCTGTCAAAGGAAGTTGCAGGATCCTTATGGCAGTTATCTGAGGCAGTGTTCATGGAAAGATTTCAACCTAGACTTCATTGTGGGGCCTTCTTTTCCCCAAAAAGAAATCTGAACCAGCCCTTTGTACTCAGCACACACCCAGCTGAGGTGACTCAATAGGGCTACTGTAGGAAGCATACTCATGGCAGAAGGGAGCAGAGGGCTTTAATCGTCATGGGGGAAGGGAAGACAGTTCAGTGGCATATAACTATTAAGTTCAGATCTACTCCTTGGCACAGTGACAGCGATATTTGAAACTGTTTGGTATAAGGTTGTGTAGCAAGCTGGCAGGTTTGGTCTTCCAAGATCTACCATACAAATAGAACCATTCTTTTTCTCCTTGTTCCCATCTTGCTTTGGTGCTTCATGGCCTCCTGTAGCAAAATAACTGCAGAAAAATTCTGTTAAGATCTCCTATGTATTTAGCATCTGACTTCCAGCAGCTTGAGAGAGCAGCTCTCAAAGTCTCAAAGCTGGGTGGCTCATACGAGTATGTTCCATGTCAGCATGTCAGAGCAGTGCCACAAATAATCTATGGTCTGTGCACTGCTTCCTTGTTAAGCTCATGAAAGCCATTTGCAAGCATGAAAAGCACCTAATATTTCAGTTTGGGTTAGCTCAGTATCTCCAGTAATTACCTGACGGAGTCCTGAACACCATCATGATTAACTATCAAGTTGGGACTGGACTGAGATGGAGTCTGTGAAAATTCAGTCCTGGTGGGAAAGGGTGGACGGCAAAGCCCAAAGCTGTGCTCTAAATCTTCACTCTTGAATTAACCACACGTGTCTCCATTTTCTCATGCTCACCTGTCCATCTGTATCTGCTGTCACTCAACTGACACTTACACTTACCCCAACGCCCTGGGGCTGGCATCCCCTTTTTTTTTTTCTGTGCTTGCACAGCCTCTTGCACAACAAGTCCTGTGGTAATACGGCCAAACAACAATAGTGAAGGGTGAAAGATTGCCAGGTTATAGATGGCCAAACCAGTCCGCAGGACTGGCTGTGTAATAGAATAGCAACAACAACAAATTCATAATAATAATAGCAGAAATAATGAATGGGTATATTCAAATATTAGCTAGCTAGCTAGAGCTCACCACTTGCCTTTTCTGCAGCTCCCATAAAACTCACTCTCCCTGCTGAACATGTATTTGCCTGCACTGCCGATGTGTTAATTCTGCTCCTTACCATTCTTCCATTTGCCTTGCTGTATCTTTCTCAATTAAAAAAAAAAAAAAAAAAGGAATAAAAATCAAATCACATGGCATCAAAGAGCTACATCAGGAGGTCATTGCATCAAATGCTGCCGCTAGTTTAATAAAGGAACTGACTAATATACTCATTAGTGGTGCTCGTTGCTAATGCCCGATCAGATAAAGAAATTGAAATATCATATTTTAGGGTGTAATCAGGATCCCTGCAGGTGCTGGGATGGAATTGCCCCATAGGTACGGCATTACACAGTTAACTAAGTGTGTTACCTGATGGAGGTGTTTCAGCTTCCCAAGCCTGCGGGTAGGAAGAGATGAGCAGGACTGTCTGCGTAGTTAGTAAGAACAGGGAATTGGACTGGAAACAAGGGAAAGAAGATGAGGTGAGTGGGGCTGAAGAGGATGGAGGCAGCTGGGAGCAAGTGCAGGTGTCAAACCATCTCCCAAACCAGCTTATCCTGGGTGGGTGTGTGGAGTATACATCAAGCTTCCAACCCTGATTTATGCAGAGAAGAGCACTGAAGCAGGGTTTCTGGGAGCATCAAAGGTTTCGTTGCTTCCCTGGCATGGAGAAAGTAGTGCTGGACAAAAAATCCATCAGTGGAACTGAGATAGAGAGAATATGTTAGACTACCCCTGAGTGGGAGCTAGGATGCTTTTGGAACTGTCTCTAACTTACTTGTAAAGGCCTTTGCAGTATGGAGAAGGCATGCTCCTTGCTTCCATGGGTCGGCAGTGTCACCAACACAAGACTTTGAGTACCCAACATCCCGGGAACAGCTGCGATTTCAATTTAAATGTCCAGAGAGGAGACAAGTACATCAGAAGCCTAGCACCAATTTTCTCTTCCTCATCTCAAGCAATTACATTTTCCACCAAGTGGCTAAATCCAAAGAAGTTAGCAACACTCCTTTTTAATTGCCTTGTTGTTTTTTTTTTTTTAAAGAAAAAATGAAAACACATTAGAAAAATTCAAACTCAGCTTGAGCTTAATCAGTGCTACCAGACTTTGGGTAAACCGGGCTGAATGACAAGAGTTTTCCAGAGGAATTTGTTCTGTATGGAAGTTAACTTTAAACACTTTTCTTCATTGCCAGATGATTTAATACTGGATGAGCCAATGAAAGACAAAGCACTTCAGAGACGCTCAAATTACTTCGCAAGTTGCTCACAGAATATGTTCTGCTGAGACAACACCATGTTACAGACTTCAGTGGGATTAGCAGTAAAGCAAAGTTTTATTCTGCTAAAGCACTTCAGATTGTCTTCCAATCTTTATTTGTTTTTATTTTTCACCCTCCTGCTCTCAGTTCCTTAATAATAACAACTTACGTGTCAAGAACAACCCCTCCTGGCTACCATCTTTCTACTTTCCCTCCTTTTCCTTCAGCACCCCAGACCTTTCTCCTGCCCCTTTCCAAGCAAAGACAGTGCAAATCCTTTCAGATACAGGAGTGAGCTCACCCAGTATTTACGCATTCACTGTGAGGTCTTCAGAAGTGGGATAAAAGAGATGGGGTAAAGGAAAGTGCATGCTTCTTCCTCAGGATTCTGAGAGAAAAAAATCTTTGCTTAAGTTAATGAGAGGGTTCAGGGCCACGAATCTTCTGGGAAGGGAGAACCCTTTTGCAGCATAGGATATGGCATCTGCATCTTAGAGGGTGGAAGAATTTAAAACATTTCTTTTTTTTTCCTCTTTTCCCCTTGGTATTCTCAATTGGTTTGTTTAAACAGGCTCCTAAGCCATGTGTAGACTGGTATAAAACCTGTTTTCAGGTGCCTTGCACCAGGAGAACCATAGGAGTTGGGTCCCTAAATAATTAACTTAAGCACCTAAAGATATGGCTGTGTTGATAAACCAAACAAGAGCGGGGCTCAAGCCCAGGAATTGGCACATGATCTCCCAAACTATCCTAACTTTAGTATGATCCCTGGCAATGGTTTTGCCCTGTTCCAACTAGCACTTTTGCAGACAATGCCTGGGCATGGTCCAGGGACTGCCTGGGCCAAGCAGCATCACCACAGGCGGTTCAGATGCAGCCCCCTGGTTTTGGAAGGAAAGACAGTTGGCCTCTGGGGCAAAGAACAGCCCCATGCATGTTTTATTTACTAGAACAGACAAAGTTTAAGGCTTTCTTGAATGTAGTCTGAGATGCTAAAAAGGGACTTGGGAGCATAGTGCTGGAAAAGAGAGGGAAATTAAAGTGATGGGTGGTTTATCCAAATGTTAACTCATACCTTCCACCTTCTAGAAGACCCAAAAAGTTCTCCTACTATTCCTAATCTGTTTACACTTACATATCTTCATCTTTCTATCTATTTCACATCTTTCTTCAAGGCTTCTTCACTGTCCTTTTCTATTAAAATTGTTCTCTTGAGCCCTCACAATCCACTTGTGGCCAATTCCTAGATCTCCCAGTGGTGTAAAGTCTCAAGGGGGTAAACCTGGTGCAGCAAGGCAGGGTTATTTAATATTTTATTCAGTATTTAATAGAAGTGAAGTTTTCAATAGGAAACAAGGTGTTCTGCTGTTTTTCTTCAGGTTTTTTTGTTTTTATTTATTTATTTATTTATTTATTTATTTATTTATTTATTTCCTTCAGAAGTGTCCAAAATCTCCATAAGAACTTGGCAAAACTTTACAAGTCCTTTAGCTGAGGGAACTGGGGTTGTTCAGCCTGAAGAAGAGGAGGCTCAGGGGAGACATTATTGTTCTTTGTATCTCCCTAAAAGAAGGTTGTAACAAGATGGGAGTCAGCCTCTTCTCCCCGGTAACAACGATAGGATGAGAAGTAATGGACTTAAGTTGCATTAGCAGAGGTTCAGGTTTGATATTAACAAAAAGTTAATCTCAGAAAGAGTGGTGAGGTATTGGAACAGGCTGTCCAAGGAGGTAGTCACCTTTCCTGGAAGAGTCCAAGAAACGGGTAGATGTGGTACTGAGGGACATGGTTAGTGGACATGGTGATGGATTAGATGATCTTGGTGGTCCTTCCAATCTTAATGATTCTATGATTCTATGGTTCTGTGAAAACAAGATGTTTCTCTCCTTTTAGTGGCCAGTGCAGTAGTTAGTGATTCACTTCAATTTTTACTTACTCAAAATCTAAATGTTTTATCTGTAGAAATTAGGTGTGCCTTGTATGTGTATGCATAATGTGTGTCTATTACAAGCAGAGGTGCATGTACTACTAGAAATAGTGTGTTCTTTATTCCTGGATGGATTATTCTTGTTGTTACTCCTAACTGATTCCTATGGCAGTGGAGACCCTTTTTTAAACATAGTCCTGCTGGGCTGAATGCTTTGCTGCTCGTTGACTAGTAGTGCCCAGGTGTCAGGAGCCATTTAGCCCAAGGGGTGAAGGATCAGCCTCATAGCCTCTCCTCAAGATCCTACTACCTCAAGGGCATTTCACTCTTCTCTATGTGTCACCAGGATGTCTGGCGGCAGTGTCATCATTCCTATGTGTGTCAGCTGGACAGCTAGAGGTGACATGGCTGAGGTTGGAGAAGTTTGTGGCAGACCTGAGCTGAATGCAGCTTGCCAGAGTTATCAGTTGTGATCTTAACTAGAAGGTCCTTTTTCTGCTCACTTACCCTTGCACACACGCACATAATTGCAGTGTGAATTCATAATATAAACCATGATGTAATAGACACCGACTCAACTCAGCTTAATTACTGTACAAATGAACAACAACTTAAATCGCAAGCAGAGTCCCATTAAAAGTAATCAGATCCTGGGTGGGGAGATGGTTAAAGGTGGTGTTTGAACTCCAAAGAAAAATGTGCTCTTGTTTGGACATAATTGGTTTCTTTTTTTATTGTTATTTTTTCTTACACAGTGTATTTTTGCTCTCTCTCCCTGGCTCTCTCTCATTTTAATTTTTCAACCTTTTCCTGATAAACCAAACTAGTCTAGACATATCTTTTGAGAGCAAATGTTCTCTAAGCTATGCTCATTCCTTGTGAGTTTGTACGTTAATCATTAAATATAATTAATTAGAACATCTTGTAATTAACTTGGAAAGCAAAATTATACAAGGGAATGAGTTTGTAACCACATCACATTTGAAATAAAAATAAAACTTTGACTAAAAGGAATAACTGCTCTTTGGAATTAGATGAGTAACAATGTTGGATTGGTTCCCCCGGAGTTATAATGTTGGCTCTGAACTCATTCAAATATATTCACCATATTTCACATTGATGTGTACACACACACACATGTGCACAAACATTGTAGTGCCATAATCCAGAGTCTGTTCGCTACAGGGATTCTTTTAAGTCATCCTTCTGTCTTCTTGGCTCTCTACACTGAAGAGGACAGATGGGACTTGGTACACATGCCATCAAGCAGCCTTGGGGTTGTTTTAACTTGCCCTGACTGGCTGCAGTGGCCCTTCAGGTATGATGTTAGCTGGAAATTGTGGCATTTCATGTCAGGTTTTCCTGCCAAGGTAGAAGGGAGCTGTCAGGGGGTGGCAGACAACTGGCTGTTGGGTCTACCCCCAAGCTGGAGATTTCTGGTCCATTGGGATCCTTATTTATGTGCTGGGTCCTGTTCTCATGCCCATCACTTCTTCAAAAAGCAGGTGTTGGTCTGACCTGTGGAGCACAGCAAATGAACCACCTTAGCCCTCTTGTTAAAAAAAAAAAAATAAAAAAAAAAATAAAAAGAGAATTTGTCTTGTTTTGCTAACCAATCATTCTCATTGACTGCTAAACACTGCTGCCATTTTGTTCTACCAATTCTGCTTGAGTGAATGAGTCAGAAATGTCTTAGGAAATACAAGCCTCACTGCCTAACAGGAAGACATCTGCCCATGGCTGCTAAAGTGTTAAAATGATGAGAAACCGGGCCTGGGAGACTTGGGTCAAGACCATGAAATGTGTAGGAGCAGCTCTGCCAGGAAGACCCCAACTGGCTTTGAAGAGGATGTTAGAGAGGAGAGACTAGTAGTGACTGTTCATCAGCATCTGGTGCTGTACTTCACAACTTACTTGCCATATGGCCTGTGTGACTTCATCTCTGTTTCAATTTCTTCTCTGTGTTGTTGAGTATATTGTCTTGGCAGGGAGATCACCCTCTCACTACACATTAGATGGATAATACTGCTAAACTAAAGCAAAAGGGTTCTTTCACCTGTGTCACATGCCTGGCTGGGACCATGCTTTTGCAGAAGCCAATGCCTGCTTGAACTGTCTGGAGACATTTGTTGCTCTGAGCTTGCCCAGAGATTTTTGCCTTTTGCTCTTTTGGCAGGAGGAATCACCAAGCCTCCCTTCAATTAAATTTCCATCCTCCACTGCCAGACAATTGCTTGGCTGTGTTGTTCATCACCACATAGGCACAGAAAGTTTCCTTCTTGCGTTTTTGTTGTCAGTTTTCAGAATGATGGAAGGAAAGGCAGTTAGGAGAGCTGAGGTAGAGAGGAGAGAAGGTACAGGGGGAGGAAGGTTCTTCAGAAGATAGGATGATTAAAGATGGAACTGACTGGCAATACCAACTCTGGAATGAGGATCTCAGTGTGGAGAGAGACATTTCAGGTAAAGGCAGGGAGGCACAATCCCTCTCTTTTTTTGGAATCATGAGCTAAGCAACTGAAGGACTTGGGAATGTGGTCCTCAGCGTCCCTCTTCATTTGCCAGAGTATCCTTGCTTTATGTTCAGATCTCTCACCACACATTGGCCCTCTTTTCTGATTCTTAAGACTGGAAATCAGCTAAGAAGTTTTCCTTTGGCTGAAATTTGCTCAATATGTGGAATTTAATTCATTTCAGGAGGCTCAAAGGTACAATCACCCCACTTTGATAAGTAGATGAAATACAGTGTGGATTTGGAGGACCAAGGTGGAGGGAAGAGGCACTAGGAACATAACTGCCCCTCCCGCCTTCTTCCTCCTCTCTGCCCATGGATAGCACCTTTCTGCTAGGAGAGGCACTAAGCTGGGATGCAGCTTGCCTAATTTTAGGTAAGTTGATGTTAGACACCCAGGATAACCAGATAGGCCATATGACCTTCTCTAGGCAGAGTGGATGGACAGACACCTTTGGATAAGAATATATCATATATGATATCATATGATTGGCAGTGGGACTGCACCAATGCGGGGCTGATGAGTAATCTGTGGGATGAAGCCCCCGATTGAAAATATTCAACAGGGAGCTTCCAGTATACATATCTGGGGTAATGAATAATGTGACCACTTAGCTTTTCAATCACGACATGAATTCCATACCCATAAGAGGAACCAGGTCCACTCTGCCTCCCACCATCATTTCCATCCTTCCGCCTCCTGGCAAATATCCCACAGCCAGAGCAAGATGGTCCTGATCTTGAAATGGGAGAAAGGGTATGGTCTATGTGAGATAAGAAATCTGCCTCCATTTATTGCCTTGCAGAAGCAGGGCACACCATGAACAAATGAGTGTGTATGCATATTCCCGAGGAACAACAGTAGTGAATGACAATAAAAAAAAATTCTAAGAGAGATGTGACAGTAGTTTTCAATAGAGCTGACACTGAGCAAACACTTCACACAATGTGGAGGGTGATATAATATCCTGCCCTTTCAGAATGTCACTATGATGGGTATTTAACATTCATTGGCAGCAGCAGTCCAGCTTGATCTTCGTGCTGTGAGGTGTTGTGCATATATCTAGGAAAAAATAAGATTGTTAAAGAGATGCACCCAGTTCATTGCCCTTTCTGATGTGGGTGTGGATCTGTCTTAGTGGAAGGCATGGGAGCTTTGCTACTGACTTCAGTCTCCATTAGCTTCCCTGACGAGTAGTAGGAAATTAGGCATGCATGGAGGGAAGGGTGTTTATGAAAAGCAAAGTCTAATGAGAACCTGGTTTCAAAGTTAATTATGGAACAACTATTGCCGCTCCCTAACCCAATACCGAGCCTGATTCTGATCTTGCTGCATGGGAAAGCAAGATACTTTATACCCATGGGGGCTCTAGGGCTGCACATGGCTCTTGAGCAATTGCAGTGCATTTATGCTGGGGTGATATCATATGATTGGCAGTGGGACTGCACCGATGTGGGGCTGATGGGTAATCTGTGGGATGAAGCAAATCAGCAGGACTTGCCAGGTCATGCCCAGCCCCATCCCATCCCACAGTGGTGCAGAAAGACGGAGGAGAGCTGTTGTTATCTCCTCCATGAACCACTCCTGGTGCTCTCCCTCCCTTTGCTCTCTGATGTGCCTGATACACGTCTTCAGTCTCTGGGCTGAATGAAAGGTGTTGGTAGATGGTTTGTAAGGTCAGCAAGATGGGACAGCGTCGGGATCAATTGAGCTGCACCCATGTGTATGTAATCAGAATCTGGCCTGCTGCTAATTAGAAAGCTTAAACAAACACAATGCAAATGAGACAGATATGAACATGCAGGTGGATTGCTGGAAACAACACGCTGCACTCCACCAATGGAGGGGGCAGCCTGTCCCAGCACTCCCTTTTGTTTTGTTGTTTCCACAAAAAAGCTGCCTCTGTTGTGGGGAAGTTTCCCCTTGGTTGAGCTTAGCGTGTATGGTCCTGGGGCATAAACAGCCTCTTGTCCCATGACACATACCTGCCCTGAGATTACACCCAACTTGTCAGAAGGGGCATGAAATGCTTCACTTGCTGTGTGCAAGGAAGCCACTTTCCCATTTCACTTGGCCTTCACATTTGATGGGCTGGGTGCCTTTCTAAGAACGAATCTCAGTTCACAGTGTGTGACTGAAACCTTTCTGGGTCTGATTCTCCTTTTCTCTGAGGTCATCTTACTTAGCAGCTCCATGAAAGCCTCCTGGGAAAGAAACTTTTCTTGGTTTCTAATACAGGTACACAAGTGACAGCCCTGAGCTCACTAATCTAAATCAAGTTGTAATTGAATATACTTTTTGATACAAACCAGGTTATTGGATAACATTTTAAACACTTTCACCACTCCTGTCACTGCACTTCCAGAGTCCTTTGAGAATAGGGTTTTTTTCCCACAACATAAATGGTCCTTTGATAATGGAAAATTTGCCTGAGTAAAAGCTGTTTAATGCTGTGGTTAAGTCATCTCTTTAATCTGTTATTGTTTTTGAAAGATCTGGTGGAAAGAGTTGGTAGGGGCTTTCGGCTCCCCTTTTTTCTACTGTTGCTCATTCCCTTTGTGCTCACACTTATGTCCATGGGTCTGCAAGGTAATTCAGATGAGGGAATTCACAGAATTGTAGGGATTGAAAGAGACCTCCGGCAGTCACCTAGCTCAATCCTCCTGCTAAAGCAGATTCCTTACAGTAAGTAGCAGGTTCCCTAGAATTGGTATTCTGGCCATAAACTAACTCAGCTGAATAAAGTAAAAATTTTTCAACAATGCGTCAGCATGAGATCCAGCATCAAAAAGAGGGAGATGATGGGAATGAGAGCTCATGCTGTCAAAGAGAAACTTATGACAGGTCACGCTTGAGCTTAGCTTTCACAAAACACAAAATGGTTTAGGTGGGATTCATCCGAAATGCAGATGCCTGTTTATGAGATGAGTTAATGGAGAGGAACAAGCACTTTGCAGGGCACCACTCATTGCGTGGACACCTAGAATAGGCCAAATTGCATGTGCCCAGAAAAAGCTTATTTACCTCTACTGAGGGCAGGGAGAGGTGACTAGCTCCAATCTCTATCTGTCTTGATTGAAGTAAGCCCCAACCACTACACACAGTCTGCTGATAGACTGACAGGAAACGATTAGGACAGAAAGTGTTAGAGCTGTGGAACTCACCATGCTGAAGACCAGCCTCCAACCCACTCATTAGCTGATACACAGGATAGCTAATATCTAGTAGGTGCCTGACATGTTCAGCAAAACCTGTACTTGAAATGCCCCAGCCCAGGCTTGCTTTAGGGCTGGTCAGCTAGGAGTGGAGTGTGTCATTCTCCAGTTTGATGCAGCAAAGGTAAAAAGAAACCAGCACTGGCTTGAATTTTGACAGGTTCAACACAAAACAGCACACTGTTTATAAGATCTTGATCTCCATGGTTGTCTTGACTGCCTTTACTGAAAAATGGGTTTGTGTTATGTGTTGTTTTAGATGGGACCAAATGTGAAAATTTTCATTTCTGAAATGGCTTTCAAGTATGTCCTTTCATTCCTATTCCGGTGTCTCCCAGTAGAGAAGAGTTGTGCCAAAGCAGCAAAAAAAAAAAAAAAAAAGTTCCAGACACTTGACTGGAGAACACAATGTGCTATTTGATTTCACTTATTTCAACTATCAGTAGCACTTCGACTGCTCTAAATCTGTCTTGAAAATTCACAGACAAGGGATTCAGCACACAAGAACCGAGCTGTATGTTAATTTGTTTGGCATAGCCTTGTCATGTGGGTTTTTATTTTGCAACTCACAACCAAAATGAAGGGTAGTTGAGATCAAAGTCCTTGTCTGTTTAAACTCTAATGTTCAGGGGAAGGTAGAGGTGCTATTTCAGATAGGATGAAGTCTCTGATTTCATGTCATTAGAACTGGATGTCTCAGTTTCTGAAAGCACACAAATGCACCTATAGTTGAGCTTAAAACAGAAGAATATGTAAATACTTTGTTAAAGGAAAGGTGAGGTTACATGCAGTACATCTTATTTCTCTCTTGCATTGACTTATTTGGTTAACACAGACAAAAAAATGCCATATAGACATGGTAACTTGGTTTTAACTGGGTTAAAGTTAGAAGCAGATTAAAGCACAGAAGGGGCTTGGATGCTGAACGGGAATTACTAGTTAGAGCTGATCTCAGAATGTCCTTGCCTTTCATCAGTTCAGAAGTAGAAGTGGATTCAAATGGAGAAGTCCAGCTTATTGTGGAAGACTTCACCAAGGGTTTGATTATGGGAAGAATTTATGATAATCATTTCCTTCCAGTCAGTCTAGACTGAGTTGGAGTTTCTTTGCTTCCACAACTTGATTCCGAGTTTCTAGAGCCTATAATTTTTCAAATTTGCTTTACTGGATCTGGTTGGTCAAAGCAAGTTAGGAATCATCTTTTCTTTTTTAATTTCCACTTAAAATAGTTCTTGATACATTCATTCAGTTTAAAGCTTTTTGGCTGAAATTCTCATTCCAAGACCTTAGTGTCAACAACAGATTCCAGATTCCTGTTTACTTTAATTGGCTTTGCTCTAAGCCACAAGTAAAGATTGCAAAACTCGAAGGCGTGGAGTGGCTGTCCCCTGCTTTCAGTGTGGGCCTGCATTACTTTTTTTCTTCCTTGGGCTTCTTATACGAATGTGTTTTTGGAACCACTTAAAACAAGAATTCTGTTTTCAAGTGGGCACTTAAATGTAGGATTCTGAATCCATATTTAGAAATGGATAAAAATAACAAGAAGTTCTTCATGTTGTTCTCCATGGAAATTTCTCGGCCCCAACAACTTTCAAGATTTTTGATTTTGGACACCATATTTGCCAGCATAAATACTGCTAAAACTTTTCCATTTAAAATCAGCAGAAGATTTTTGTTGATATGTCGCAGAAATCTTGCAGATTTCAATGAATGTACCAGTGTTTGTGCTCATGGTATGTGGGCTTAATTTCTATGCCCCGATAGGTAAAAAAGTATAACAGATGTAGTGATTTTCTAAAGTTGAGCACCCAGTGATAAATCCCAGTGTCTCGGTTTAAGTTAGCTCTTCAGAAAGCAGCCCATCTTCTCTGCTCATCTCTTCTACCTGTGATTGCTTTGGGTTGGGATTTTCCAAAGTGCTCAATGTTGACTGAATTCCGTTCTCAAATTTACCGGCAGTGATTCCCAGAAATTCATTAGGAGCAGAGGTAGGCCAGAAATTAGACCTTCTCAGAGAATCCACTATGGATTCTGTTGTATGGTGTCTGCCTGTTGAAGAAAGTCTTCTTCTGGGCCTTTTTATTGGTGGCTGTATAGAGAAAAAGGTCCAAGAAAGCTCAATCAGCACAACTAATGCTATTGACATGAATTTTTTGAAGTTTGTAGGGGAGGTTATGAGAGGTACCTTTTATTGACCAGTGCACTGTGAACTGATCTATCAATGCAACCTGCTCCACTAGCTGAGAGGCCTGTGATATCTCTCTGAAGCTGCCTCTGGCTTTGAAGCATGTATTTGTTTCACATTAGAGCGTGATGGACAGGAGATGTGTGTGTACATATGTCCACCCTTGGTGCAAGCTGAAAAAATAACATTTTGGGAAAGGTCTACAGTCACAATCATCTATAACCTTTACTACCTCTCCTATTTTCTATTCTGCTCACAAGGCTTTCAGCCTCCTCCTCACTTCATGATCACAGTTGTTTTAACTAAGTGATGGTGGTATCGGAGATAGATAGCACGTTTGGACATATTTTCCCTCATGTGGGTTGTCCTTCTCACCCCACCCATGCTCTGGTTGTGATGATGCATATCTATGGGAGTCAGTGGGAGATCTTTTCACAAACACTCACAGTGTGTTGTGTCTCTTGTGGGCAGAGATGTTGCTGTGTTAGCCATCATTATTTGATCTGCCTCTCTGACAAGATTACTTTAAAGCATAAATATTGGTTTCTATGCTTAGCTGGGAACATTCTATAGTTATAGATTTGCCTGCGTGGCCAAGTCCAGTTCCTCAGCTATGTTGGGATTGCCTGGTACTGTGGAATGGGAACTGTGGAGAACAAAATCTGGGACAAGGAGTGTTGCTTGTGAAAAAAAAAATACGCCTCTTTGAGAATGTTGGAAGAAAGTTGTTTTTGGTAGGGTTTTAAATTCTTCCTTAGGGCAATCTAAACTGCATCAAAATATGACATATTTGAGCTGCGTGTACTGAAGGCAATAAGATTTCACGTTTGAGTGGAGAGATGAAGAAGACTTTGATTCTACCTTCAAATGACAGAAGTAGAATTTAGATTCAGCCTATAAACTTCTCAGCACTTTGCCCCCTATGCTTAAATTTTGCCTGTTCTGTAGAAATGGTTCCTTTATAAAATTTCAGTTTGGAATAGAACTGGAAATTTCTCTTGGAACAAAGTCACTGGCATCCAGTATGGTCTCCTGTTACACTTCTTGCACAAGCAGGAAAGAGCAGAGGGCATGAGAAGTTCTGGCTGAATGAACATGAGATAAGGAGAAAATAGTATCCTCTTTAGGACAGAAAAACAAACTTCTCATTGGAAGTAGCATAGGAGCACAGGAGAGAGTCCCTGAGGCAAGCCTTTTTCTTAGGGTTTCTCTGAACATGAGCATCTTTTATGAGGTTTCTGCAGTGCTCAAGGCCAATTATTTGGCTTTGGCCCGGCGTGCTGCCCTGAGGTCAGCTCTAGTTTTTGACAAAAGCATTTTTTTAAACAGTTTCCTAATAAACATTAAAGAGAGCTTCAATGAAAGCTGTCAGTGCATCCTTAATGGCCTGAACTTGCTTCTGCTGAAGTCAAGAGAAAAAGTTCTGCAGATTTCATGAGATTTATGTATGTTGGCTTTTCTAGACACAGCTGAGCTTTTCAGAACTGATTGGGAATGGAAGAGATCTGAAAATTGGTGCACTGCAGTAGCTGAGTATCTGAGGCTTGAGAGTGGACGTTGGAAAAAAACAGAGAAAGCATTTAATTGGCCCACAACCGGCTTAAGCAAGGGCATGGTTGTGATGGTATGGCAAGATCTGTATGTGTCAGAGGATGGAGATTATGAGAAAAAGGCCATGGAGACGAGAAGAAAAACTCTAGCCAGGGTGAACTGGTGGGATGCCAGGTGGGTGCAATGCAGCTGGAGCTGGCTGGCTGCAGAAGTCCATGTTTGTATAGAGAGCAGGAATCCTTCTGGGAAAAGGCCCAGTGAAGGCACTGCATGTGTCCAGAGACTTCAAAATACAATTTTATGGGGATGAAGCCGCTGAAAAGTTGGAGTGTTAAAATAATAATGAATGCTGTGACTCTGCCTGTGGGGTTGGAGTAGGGTTTGCTATTCTGCTCTCGTCTCACCACAGTGCAAGACCAGGATGCCTTACAACCAGGTGAGCTGTTTGTAGATGAGAAACAGCAGAGAACAGAATAAAACCTCCAGCATTTTTGGGGGTAAAAGCAATTCTGTGAGTGATACACCAGAAACAGCTAGGGGAAATCAGAAGGAGATAAGATAGCTGTATTTCTCTGGCTAAAGTCTTCAGTCTTTTCTCTGGGCTCTCTTGCTGGTCTCTCTGTGCAAGTGCCACAGGGCTACTGTAAGGGCAATATCAGAATCATGCTTTAACTGCACAGCATTTTTTTACATGCAGTGGAAAATACTAATTGAGAGAAAATATACTTGAATCCTTCTTCCACTGGTGTCTTTTTCCATCCAGAAAAGACAGGATCTGGGGAAGTGCTGGAGGGACTCAAAGAAGAAGATGAGAATGTCTGTGGGAGGGCTGTGGAGAAGGATTAGGCACCCACTGTGCTGAATTCCCTACAGTTCCGGTGTATGTCTGCCTTTAGCTGCTCTAGTGTCACCAGTGTAGTGCCATATGCTTTCTGCTTCCTCCTTCAGACATCCTGTCTTGACTGTATCCCAGGGCTAACTCAGTGTCTTCAGATGGGTCATCATGAGGACACCAGAATGCTGTTTCTTTGCCCAGCTCAGTTCGATCATTGTTTCATATGACCAGACTTATCAAACCACCACATCCTTCCAGAAACACCCATGGGACAGGGGACCAGGCCAAGCCAGCTGTCTGTGGTGTTGTTTTGCAAACACTGTGGACAAAGGTGGAGGTTAGGCCTGCGCTTAGGCTGCACCTTGAGCACTGTGCTCAGTTTTGGGCCTCTCAGTATGAGAAGGACAGCGAGACCCTAGAGTGCGTCCAAAGAGAGACAACAAATCTATGAAGAGTCTGGAGCACGTCTTGTGGGAGTGGCTGAGGGAACTGGGATTGTTCAACCTGGATAAGGCTCAGGGGACACCTTATTGCTCTCTACAACTGCCTGAAAGGAGTCTGTGGCGAGATGGGGGTCAGCCTCTGCTCCCAAGTAACAGTAATAGGTTGAGAGGGAATGGCTTTAAGTTGTGCCAGGGGAAGTTCAGGTTGGATATTAGGAATAACTTCTCCAAAAGAGTGGTGATGCATTGAAACAGGCTGCCCAGGGAGGTGATGGGAATCACTGTCTCTGAACGTGTTCATGGAAACGTGGCACTGAGGGACATGGTTTAGTGGGCGTGGTGGGGATGGGTTGATGGTTCGACTAGATGGTCTTCGTGGTCTTTCCAACCTTAACGATTCTATGATGCTATGATTCTGAATCACCCATCCTTAAGGAGCAGCTCTGATCCAGCAGCCCTTTGGGGGAAGGCAGAAAATGCAGACTCTTCTGCATTTTTTCTCAGATTGGGAGGAGCAGGGCAGGTTTCTACCTGGGGATGCAGTCACCCTGGCAGCACAGGGGTCGGGGGTGGCCTTTGTGATGATTCTTGCAACACTGAGTCAGGGTTGTGATGAACTAACCTTGCATAAGCAAGAACGCCATCACCAGTGGTAAGCTGAAAAGCGCCGAGCTCTATTTTCAAAGACAGCTCAGAGGTTATTTATGTGCGGAAATGCTCCTTATCTCTTAATTCCCAGACTGATGGGTGGAAGATATGCAAAGAGTGACTTCTGTCAGAGGCGAGCTCACCAGCACTGCTACTGTCTTGGCAAGAGGGGCGGGCTCTCTCAGCCTTCCCTGGTAGCAATGCTGACTAAGGGCCATAGGAATCTTAATTCTTGGCCCAGAGATGGAAAGCCAAGCTATCTGATGGGCTGGTTGGCTGACAGTTTATATCCTGTTGCAGAGCAGTATGTAGTTATGATATAGCAGGGCTTTTTTTTCTGCACCTGGAAGACCAGAGAATGAAGACCCAGCAAATCATCCATTTTGAGCGTAAAGGATCAGATCCATCCTGAAAGAGCCTAAATTGGGCCCATTCCTTTATCTTCTAATGAATACATCAAAATTCCTTGGTATCAAATATATTATTTTTTTTCTCTATTACTAGACTCAGACATTCAGGCTGGAATCTGAAATTCAATCCTATTTCCTTGTGGCACATTGTTAGTAAGAAGAAATTTGCAACTGGAAATTAGTTAATGATTTCTTTGTAAGTACAGCAGATGGATGGAAATCCAGCTTCTTTTACCCGGCTGCAGCGACTGGCATGCTAACTAAAAGTAGTAAAACATTTATTAATGAGTGGGATAGGCAAAAGAAAAAAAAAAACCTACAGCAATGAACACAGGTAATAGGGTGTCATTATTACAGAGCTATCTGTCAGAGTAGGACATGCATAAGAATTAGGTGTCTTGGAAAAGCTGTGAAAAATATATCTACTTCTGTTTGATGGAATCAAATTTCAATTTTTATGAACTTTTCACAGACTAGGTATATTTGTGTCTAAAGAAATCATATCTCTTAATGGGTAATAATGACAACTTTATTTATGCTGAATGACATTTTTCTACTAGTTGGGCTGGAAAGCATGGGGAAATCACATAAGGGAAAAAAGAAATCTCACTGATAATTTTCTTAGCTGTGGTGGGGCATTCTGGATTGTGCTGAAAAGTGAAAAAAAAAACCAACCTCTTACTGCATGGGGTTCATAGAGGGTTTATAAAATAGAAGAAAATAGAGACAAAAAGCTGGATTTTACATGGGAAGGGATTTTCTGACATATTCCTTTTGGGAGAATGGGATGGAAGGCTCTGGCTCGTTGGATGCCTGGCTCTTGAGTGCAGCCTTGCTGGCAGGGGAAGGCTGAATTCTCTGTTTGAATGCTTTGCCTGGCCTCAGCCTCTGTTTGCTGTCCCTGATTCAGGCATCCAGGCAGGCAGCTGCCAGTGAAGGAGCCAAAGACATTGGGAATAGGTGGCTGCAAGACCAGTGGAGGCATGGCTGCCTCTGAGAGGAGACAGGGGAGCTCTGGGTGCCACAAATCCCCACTTCTTATGCTGCCAGAATCAGGTTGACTCTCTGCAGCAGGGCTGGGGAGGAATAGATGTGATTCTTTAGGAATGTGATGCCTTAGGAAAACAGTGTGAGGGTTTTGCTCCTTACGTCCCATTTGCAGCCTTGAAAATGGCAACTGACACCATTTCTGGGTTCATATTGCAAATATCCTTGCCTTGTCCTGCCTTTCTTTTTCTTGCCTTTCCTTGCCTTGCTTTCCTTTTGCTGTCTTTCTTCTGTACCATTCTATACATTACTGCAAATGAAAAAAGAACATCTCAAATGGAAAGATTCTTCAGATGGCAGCATTTCGAGTCAGCCCAAATCACTACATATAATCCGCAGATGTCTCGATCCCAAGAAAGCTGCAGTAAGGAGCTGCTGCATGTGACTCAAGGTGACAAAATTAGGCACTCTGCATGAATAGTGGTTCAGGTGCTGATGCATCATTTCTTTTCTCTAGTGAGAAATTGGATGAGAAGGTTCACATGAGCTCATTCGGTCTTTATGGGCTTCAACCAGCTTCCATTGGAGTCAATAAGAATCCTTCCATTGACTTTAATGAGAGCTAGATTGGATCCTAAATTAGTACCTTCACCCTTCAAATTGTTTTGCAGTGCCTATCCCCATCCATAATTAACATAAACTGACTGCGATATTCATCAACGGGAAAATTACATGAAAATGTCCTCGGTAGGTTTATTCCTGCTCTCACTGGAGATGATAAGAGTCTTGCAATTAACTTCAAACTGGCTGGTTGTCTGTATATCGTGATTATAAAATATCTTGACATATTTGTTAGGTAGAGTTCAGTTTGAGCAACTTCTTAATTGCATGTCAGGAAGAAAAGGTTTGGCTGTGACCAAAGAAGGCCACATTGAAAAATCAGGCAGCATTAAGGAGCACAGTTTGACTTTGTGGCTACATAAATCAGTATTTCAGTTTCTCATTTGGTATTCACTGAAACGAAAACATAATCTGAGTTAATTGCTCTTCCCCAAGGTGCCTTGTTGCGCAATGTTTTATAAAATTAAAGCCTGTTAAGTACACACGAAGAAACATACTTTAGATGCAGAACATAAAATACTAGCACCTCTAATTCTGCTGTCATGTATGGTTGATTAACCTGGTACAACAGAAGCCTTGGGGAGAGTTTCTGTGCTGTTAGAAAACATATTTCCACTTAAGGGAATTCAGACAACAAAGAGATCTCACAAATTGCATTGTTGGAGGCTAGGCTGACATTTGGGGCAGCTGAGCTCTCTCACAAAACTGTAGAAGACCAGGGAAAAAATGTAACATTCATCTCACCTATAGACAGTTATCTGTCACCCCAGTGCCTTCTACAGCAATTAAGAAATTATTAATCCAGCCCTATATCCTTTGCTCAGGCAATGTTTCTGTTGGCATCACTTCCCAGTGATTTTGTCTGGTCCTGGAGTGAGTGCGGAGTGAATAATGGAGAACAGTGTGGGGAACAGGAGAGATGCTTTCCATGCACCTGCACATTGCAATTGGAAGATCAGTGTGCTGGCATACTTCTGGGTGGAAATGAATGTTTTTGATTTTTCTGGGCTCCTCATATGCATAGGTATAACAACAGAACAGCAGAAAAACCCTGTGAGATGGAGGAGTCTGAGCTGGAAAGCGGCATGGGTGATATCCATGGGGAGGATGTGGTAGTCTAGGGTTAACAGAAGAAATGCCATGAGGATCTCTCCATGCCCAGGTGCTCTGGATTCTGCTCACTTCTTGCAGATGCCTCCCTGGGGCAGGCAGGGAGCTGTGGAGTGCATACCAAGCACATCGCAGCTGCCTGTTGGACCAGAAGCTGCTCAGGAGCATGTGGGAAGATCAGGAAGGCTTATCAGATAGTGTGCAGCAGTGAAACTGCCTCGTAAGGCATAGTGTGGGAGACAGGGGTACTCTAGAGAAGACCAAGCTGAGAGCTTGCCAGGTGTGCGTGGTTGGAGTTAAGGTGAATGGAAGCTTCTCCCAGGATGAAAGTGAGCCCATATCTTTATAATGAAGTCAGCTGGTGTTTCAGGTTGCTACCTGCTTCTGCTTGGGACATTCCCTGAGTCTTGGCTGTCCTCAAGGCTGGCCCAGTAGCCATACCTCAATCTGACCTGGTCCAAAGGAAAAGACAGGGGTGATACAAATGGGTAGGTTCCCTATATGGTTATAATCCTTGTGTTTCTCTTTCTTTTCCCTGGCATTTTCCCTACAGATTGCACAGAGACATTTGCTATAATAAGCTGAAAAAAGCCTCGACACAGGACCTATTATCTGGAGTGCTCCTTGTCTGTGTTTGGCCCACACCAGCAATGCTCAGGCTGATGAATAAAAAAAGTGTTAGATGAATTGTGTCCAAATGCTATGCTGTGTGTCAGCACATCCTTTAGCCTTTGCTCAAGGCCATGTTTTCACTTAATTCGTCCTCCCTAGTGGGGGAATCACATGAAACAGCCAACATAGAGCTAGAACTGGAAAAGGAAACCTGAGGCTTTGCCAGTGGGGCAGAGAGGTGGCCATCCTCGCCCATAAGTGGAGTGCTGTGCAGATGAAGGATCTATATCTAAATTAACCCCCCTCATCTTTTGAAGAAGAATGTATTTTCAGAGGGCAAGTTTTCTGATCTCTTCGAGAGGAGGGAAAATGTGGGGATTTGGATCTATTCTGGCAATTTTAGGGCAGATAACTGAAACCCTGCAAAATGATCTTTGATTCCAGTTGTCTCATGATGGTCAGCTTTAAGAGCTAATAATGTACTTAGATGTTTATGCTACCTGTGACCCTTGAAGGGAGAGGATTTTTTATTTGGCTTCACAGAACATGACTATCCCCTTGACACCTGCTTAAATGAACCTTTGAGCCTCTGCCAGAAACTTTCTCAGTGTTGAGTAGAAAAAAATATCAGATCTTCTAAAGGATGTTAGAGGTACATTACCAGCTTTCCGAGCCTTTGGAGTTTTCCTAGACTTCTTAAAAAAACTAGCACTGGTAGTTCAAAAAAGTTCTGTAGCTTCTTTCTGTAAGACTTCTGGTGTAGGTCTTCAGGCCTGCTTGAATGAAAAACTCTTAACTTCAGCAGATGCTGCCTCACCCCCTTCTCTGCTGCTATTTACTATTCCACCCACACCACGTCAGAGCTGCTGCAGATTGCGCTGGGGCCAGGGCTGCTACAGGCGTCTGAGGCTGGAAATTTCAGCTGCTTCCTTTGCTATATCTGAGCTTTCCAGTATCAGATAGTGAAAGCGATGGGGATCTGACCTGCAGGTCAAACATGACTTTCACTAACTGGTTTTATGCAATGCAACCTGTAGACCAGTTTGGCTCTCTGGAATCTGTCTGCCTTAATTTAAGCAACAAACTGAGAAAGATGGAAGGAGTGAGACTCCATGAGCCCTTCAAATGGTTCTACCTGGACTTGAACACTTGGAAACTCTTGAATATGTTGACTAATGCTCTATCACTAGCCATCTTATGTGACCTCTATGAATACCCTATGTGTGGTTCCAGTAATTCTGACATTAAGTAATGTTTCCAGTCTTTCAAGAACTTTATGGATTTCAAGTGAACTTTCATACTGCCGTTGTTAGCAGGATCACCTACACATTTTCACAGCAATTCTGGCTTTAAGCTATGGTAGAAATGTGTTGGTATATAAATCCCACCATTCTCACTCTTTGAACATGAATGCTATCAGTTTTCAAAGTTAGACAGATAGGACAAATATGTTCCTTTGCTGGATCCTTTCTTTTGATCACTGGGGATATATCAACACCTGGTAATTCTGAGGCCTGCCATGGTGGAGCCTGTCTTTCTCAAAAAAATATGGAAAAAGTCCAGAAAGACAGTTCTGCTAGTCCAAAATTAATGTTCTCAGTAATAGGGGTATACTCATCCTCTTCTCCTAGTGCTTTACACACAAAGAAATACAAATAGTATAATTTATTTGATAGACCCTAGTACTGAACTCAGGAATTCTTGGCTTGTAGCCCTGTGCTCAAACCCTTACTCCTCCAGCACTCAAAAAAGGGCCCAGTATATTCTCAGTAATTATGTACAGTGATTTGTGCAAGTGTAGTAGAACAATGCCATATGCTTAGGTTCCTAGGCCAAATTCTCATTTTGGCATTATTCCACCGAATGTAATAAAACTAGGCCAATAAGAGCATTTGACCCAGCATGTTTCTAGTCTGTGGGGATTATAGAGGTGGTCTTGTGATTTTAACATGAAACTGCTTCACAGTGATGGTTCAGTCACAGGTTTCATGCACAGAAAAGTTTAGGGAGAACTAGCAGCTTGCATTGAGGCTGCATGAGATTAGCCAATAGTAAATGTTTCCACCATTTTAATCAATTCTTGTTTCTCTATAATGTTCTATTTGATTATACTTACAGACCTGGGAATGTACAGTGTTACATTAGTTCTGTTTTAACTGGAAAGATTTTTAGTATTATTGGTTATCCTATCTGGAAAAGGGGATGTTTTCTTTACAAAAAAATGGCCAGCTAACTAAAAATGGTAGAGAAAACAGCTGTCCTAGGTAGAGAACTGCAAATACAAACAGCTGCTGGGTTTAAACTTGTTCAGTAAGTTCTTTGATGATACTCTGCATGAAACTGCTTAACTGATCTGTTAGAAATGAATGAAAAGGGAGCTAGGGACCAAAAAGTAGGCTGATGTCTGTCTAAAATAGAGTGGGAAGAAATTTCCTCTATCTTCCATTAGGACTGGGGAAAAAAATTTCACCCTGACATTTTCAATCAAAAGAAAATACTTTAACAAAAATGATAATTTGTATTATGTATTCCATTTTCAACTCATGTCAATGTCTCTTTGCATTTCTTGACAATGACAGATGATTCAAGGGACATAGAGTTTGGAATCCTGACATGGAATGATCTGTGGCCAAAGCATGCAAAGTACCTCCTATAACAAAGGGCTTTGATGTGGTATATACTTATGGATGGATTCAGACCATTGACTTCTGTGACGTTCTTATAAGGAATACACTCCAAATAAAAAAATGGACTATGGAACAATGGCTTCCATGAAACAGCATTTTGAAGGAAAAAGACTATTTTGTTGAACTGATTTGAACTGCGACATTTTGGGTTTTTGAAAAGAAATGTTGCATTTGAACTGAGCCGTTCCAATGGCATAATGAATGGCAGTTTCCCAGTGGGGAAAAAAAAAAAATCAAATCTGCAAAACTTTAAAAACTGCATCTGCCACCAGGAAATTGTTTTCATGAATAAATCCTGAATATTCAAAATCTAACACAGTCCCTTGCTCTTCATCACCAGAATATTTGACCAACTTGTTAGCTTCAGCTTTGGAGAGGCACCAGGGAGTACTTATCTTTGTTTCATAAAATTACAAGCAGGAAAAAAGAAATAAAATTATTTGTCCTGGGTCCCAAGAATGTCTGAACTACTGAAAATGAATCCTCCATCCACAGCATTCTGAATTGATGATACAACCTTCTCATGGAAGGTACGGTGCAGATATCTTTCACTTATCCCTTACACATTGATTCTCATTGAATTTCTTGCTTTTTATTTTTGTTGGTTGTTTGCTTTTGATTCTCTGCAGGGGAACTAAATGAAGGGAAATCACAGCATCCTTAAAAATATCTTCTGTGAATTTATAGCAACAGCCTTTTGGAAGGGCTGGCAAGTCTTCCTATTAAAGAGAAACAAAATGCAGATGTTTTCAGTAAAACCTGCACTCTTTTAGTGATAGTGTTGTCTTCTCTTATTCCACTAAAATGCTCACTGCCTCTCAGTGTGCCTTGAAATTTATCTTGAAGTACATAAGCATACAAAATGAAGCATACTCATAAAATAAATAATAATAAAAATGCTCCACAGTGTCTCAATAATTCCTGAGGGAATTTTACTTCTTCTACTGAATTCAGAAAAAGAAAATAATTTAAGAATTGGTGAAAATATTGAAAGATATGAGATAGAGAAAAATAGACTGAAACTGGGGAAGAAATGACCTGTTGAATATATTGTGTGTGAGAAGAGAAGACAAATGACTAAGTATTACAGAGTGTATGCTGTCCTCCAAAGTTTGCTGCAAACTTGCACTAATAAAATGGGAAAGAAATCAGAAAAGAAAGGATGATTCATCTAACACCTTGGTCCTTCTTTCTGAAGCAGAGAACTCTATTTGTATTCATGGCAAAGAGAAGGGGAAGTGATTTGTGGGGCTATACATGTCTAATCAGGCTTTCTGAACTAGGTGCTGCACTGGGTTGTCATTTGTGATGAAGTGCTTGGAAGGTTGCATGAAATGAGAGAGCATCTTTGGTGGGTAGCAATCTAGTCCACAGGGAAACGTGGCTTAAATTAGCGTAGTGATTTTTGTTTTAACTTCAAGTACACTAACTCAGTGGAAAAGATAAACATTTTCTGTTTCTTTCTAATATTACAACTGTTATTACTGTGTTTTCTCTAGAACTAGTATAAAGACAAAATACAATGAAAAATAGAGGCTAAGTACGGATTCACCACATTTAACTTCAGCTTTATAAAAATAAGGAGTGTAGTCCAAGCTAGTTCTCTGGATTCCCTCTGTGTTAAGTGGGGAGAGGTGACTTTGTTGGCTTCAGTTCTGTTCTTCACCATTCACTTTATCTTGACAACTAGTTTTACTCAATATTGAAATTTTAGATAGTGACACGAAAAAGGGAAAGGCTCCATCCTAGGTAAAACTCATCTGCCTTTAAAGTCAATGACAGCAATTCCCATGACCTAAAATGATGTTCAAACATCACCACACAAAATGTTTTTAGAGCATGATTCATATCACTGATTTCAGATGGTTTGTTTATGAGGGTGAAAAGAATTGCAGCCTGGAGATAGTTAATTCTCTTATTGACTTACAAAGGAGTAGAGACGCTAGATGTCTATGCCATATACACTTACTTTTGTCCCTGTGAAGTCTAATTACGTTCTTCTAATTAATATTTCAGGGTCTTAAGTCAGCTTTGTCTTTCCACCTTTATATCAAAAATTAATATACACTATCAAGAATAACTCCATGTTTATACATTTATTCTACTTCAGCCAGCAAATCTTCACCGATCTTAGAGTAAAATGTATGCAGTAGAGGGAATGAATCCTTTTTCTTTCAAGTAATGGCAGAATAAATTTTACACATACTTTTGAAAAGGCTTGACAGCATATAAAACTGAAGTGTTTAATTTATTCAGCATCTTTTTTTTCCTAAAGAATAAGTATTGCTAGATTGTCCAGAAAACAAAACAAGACATCAGTCCTATTTTAGCTGCTTCTGAGTTCTGACTTGCACTGTCTTCAATTTGGAAGGAAAATATCTCGTTCAGTTTGCACCTGCTTCCAGTCCTTCCTCTGGAGATGCTCCAAAGAGGACTTAATTTGAATGATAACTGAGCCCAGAGTTTGCAGTGTAGGTGGGAGTTGGCTCTAATAATTCCTTTTGGAAGTAAGGATCTGTGAAAGAAAGTTAATCAGAAATCTCTTTATGACATTGCTTGTAAGGAATTACAAATAAAAGTGAAAGGTTAATTGTACACTAAAATCTTAGGCAATTTCTGCTTATATATTCTCCAGGGGAAATCTGTATTTTCATGGATTAACAGAATCATTAAGGTTGGGAAGACCACCAAGATCACGTAGTAAACCCATGCCCACGATGTCCATTCAACCATGTCCCTCAGTGACACGTCTCCATGTCACTCATCTCCATATCATCTCCATCTCACTGTTCCTTGAACACCTCCGTGGATGGTGACTTCACCACCTCCTTGGGCAGCCTGTGCCAATGCCTCACCACTTTCTGAGAAGAAATCTTTCCTAACATCCAAGCTTAACATCTCCCGCCACAACTTAAGGACATTACGTCTTGTCCTATTGCTAGCTATGTGGGAGAAGAAGCCAAGTTATCTGGGAGAAGAGGCTGATTTTGGCACACATTAGGTGAACATTACTTCTCTGTCTTACTTTACATCAGACCAGCAGTACTACTCTAAATATTGACAACAGAGAACCAAAGTTTCGCAAATTTTGTGTTTGGTGCCTAACTTGGAGTGTTGGGAAATGATGAGAACTTATATTCGGGTTCAACATTTACACTGATTTTTATTGCTTAGGAATGGAAATCTTGAAGTTATAGTTTTATGGAAACAAAGATCAATGCTTGATAGACATCAGAAAGCAAATTAGATTTTAGCACATACTAGGAAAAGGACAGAACAAACAGGGAAAAATTCAGTGTACTACTGAATAAGTCTCTAGTGCTCCCACACTTCAAATATGGCATGTAGTTCTGTTTTTTTTTTTTTGTTTCAGAGAAGATATGTTTGAACTAGAAAAAGTAATGAGAAGATCAGAGAACAGCACACGGAATGACTGATATACTGAAAGAGTTCATCCTTCCAAACAGATGACTAAAGAAAGATGCGAGACAAGTTCTTTCTCTTTCTCCCCCCTCCTCATGGAGAAGGCAAACAGGGAATAGTTTATTTCTTTGACAGTGAAAGAACTGGAGTTCAGCAGATGAAACTAGCTAGCTTCAACAGGATTAACAAAAAGAGGTTACTTATACAATGTGTGGTTAAACTATAGGAGTCTTTGCCACAAGATCTTGTGAATGGTACAAACTGATCAAAGAGGAATGCTTCTGAGGTAATTCAATTCAAAGACCTCACTTATATTTAGGGAGAAGTTGTTCAGAAGCTTAGGAAAAAGGAATCTAATAATACAGATCTCTGCTTTCCCAGTTCCTATGCTCATCTCTTATGCTTGGCATTTACTGTTGAGTTTAGAATTGTAGAATGGGTTGTGTTGGAAGGAATCTTAAAGATCATTTATTTCCTCAGGAAATGGACAGGGTTGCCAAACGCTAGGTAAGACAGTAGCTTCAATGGCTTCACTAACTTCACTAGCTAAAACTTTCATTTTGTTTGATGTGGCCATTCTTATGTTACGTTCTAGTCTTTGTCTTCAGTAAAACTTTTTCTTGAGAATACATGCTGAAATTAGTTAATCCCATGTAGCCTTGAATGGCACCTTATTATTTTGTCTGTCTATCCCAGATGGCCAGTTGTCCCAGTAAATCTACCTAAACTATCACTGACAACACTAAGTCCTGAGCATAATGATCAATATTGCATACACCATGAAGTCTTGTCTGGCTGAGGACTATGGGTTCTCCTTAATGGTCTACAGGTCCATCTGACAGGACTGCTATTCTGTATGAAGGAACATCAAAGACAGAAAAGTTGTGGCTGCTGTGTGAGCCAAGGATGTTGCTAAATCTTTTGGTAGCCCATCTACACTTTCTTTATGTTTTGTTTTTTTTGGCAAGAAGTTATTTTGATGGCCCCAATAACATACATCTTTTCTTGCTTGAAAAGTTTTTTGTTCCCTTTAAGCTTCCTTTATATGAACTCTTATGTCATCACTGTGTTGACAGAGCGGCTCTGATGGCAGGGATTCAAAACCTAGTCGCCTCTGTCAGCCAGTCATTGAGTTAATAACAAAACAAGGACTGTTAAAGGTGTACCTAGGCAAAGCAGAACTGGAATTACAGGAGAATAACTTCTCAAAGTGCCCAAGGGGAAAGCTGAATAAACAAGGGCTTCCAGCCTGTTCAAAAATGTGTCAAAATGACGTCTGCAAAATGTAATAATGGCTTAATAGAAACTCAGATCATACATTGTCCAGTAAAATATGAATGTAAACATTTGGAAAATTGTTGTACACCTAACAAGCTGTTTTGGAATCTGTTATTTGACTTGGACATCACTGAGCATATGACAGGGCCTTGTTTAATGTGGAAAGCTGATTTCCCTCATTATTCCAGTTTACATTTTTATTTTCTCAGTGTGTTCGTATCATGAGGGCATTTGGCATTTCTCAGCTTTCATTTTGTGTTCAGAGTGAGACCTGGATTAATCCCTCAGCCGATGTAACCCTGCACACTTCATTAGAATTGAGTTGATTTATATCAGACGAGGATGTGATTTTGGGCCATTTTCACCTGCAATTATTTTTCCATTTTTATTTCTCATTTCTTCCTGTCCTGTATTTATCTGAATGAAGAATAAATTCTGTTTGACACATCTTGAGGTCTACACAGAAATTTCAGACTGAAGACAGTGTGTTGTCCCTCCTTGCAGGGCCAAACATTTCCTTTTATTTAATAAGAAGTTCAAATTAAAATAAAATAAAATAAAACTGAGTTTAAAGTTGTGCACAAGAATTTTCCCAGACTGTTACTTAAAAATATATCAGAGATACATTTGATGTTTTTGCAGCTGTATGGCTCTTATACAGCCTAAGGACCATATTGGAATTTCTGACTGAAGTTTTGTTTTCATAGGTGTGTAAATGTGTTATCGAAGGTATTTTGGCATTTTAACCAAAGACTTAAATTTTGTCGACTTTAGTTAAAAATGTTAGTCCCTTTTTTTACTCTTCAGAAATTCTGTTTGTTTGACAGGTGCTGCTGGTCCCACAGTGAGCCCTTCAGTGAGTTTATTTTGTGTAGAGTTTGTTTGGATTAAAAAATAATAATAAGTGAAATCCACTACTTTATTATACCACTTGACATTTGCAGTGAAGTCAAGAAAACTGATAATTTTTACCATTTGCATCTATGTATGTGAAAACAGAAGGCTTACTTTGAGCAGAAACAAAATTTATAGTGGCACTTAGCATAAAATCTATTATCTCCAAGCTTTCATACTGTGGTTGTCTTTTTGTTTTCAGGAACAGTTTCATTTTTTCTAGGATACAGTAGAATAATCGTATTCACAGTCTCAAACTGTGACTTTTTCAGATAAAAATTGATTCATGTTCTGAAATGGTGGTATTACCCCAATGGCAGCATGCTGGTCACTCACTTATAATCTTACATACTTTGGATATTTCAATAGCATAAGCTTTTTCTTTTTTTTTCTTTTTTTTTTTTTTTTTTTTTTTTTTCTCTTTTTCTTCTTTTTTTGTGGCCAAGGGAAGACCAAAAAATCACAGATGAATGTGAGATGACCTTCTGAATCAGTGCGTTGGTTACCTCTCTGCCTTTATGATGAAACAGAAGAGTGAATGGAAGGAATGGAAATAGTGGTGGAATGGTGGAGAAAAAGCTTTAGCTTATTGAGCCAATAATTCTCACTGAATCACAAAATACAACTGTTTCCATGTCTTCTGTGCATTTTTTCCCCTGTCCTTGATATGTTTTCTAGTATAGCCTGGTTTCCTGAGTGCCAGTGTATAGGTCTGGAATGAGAATCCAACCACTTCATAAGAAGTAGATATTTATGTTTAATATACACACACACAATCATGTATATATGCCACTTAGCAAAGTGTTAACAAAAATTACTCTCATATTCTAATTAAGGAGATTTAAAGCCTAGTTCTTTGCCACCTCAGTCAGTGCAAGCTTTGCCATTGACATCATTAGGAGAAGGACTTACTTGATTGTTCCCAGGAGTCATGCAGAATACTTTTCCAGTCTTGATTTTTCTTTTTGGCTGGGTTGAACCCATCAGGTTTGTCTCATTTGACAGCAGAGAAAGGGTAGGCATATGGGGGTTTGCTTTTAAGTTTGGTTCTGGCTGTTGTTTAGTGTGCAGTATAAATTTCTCTTCTTGCAAAGTCCTCTGTGTAGCAGGGTGAAGTAGATGTGATCCATGTTGTGCACAAACTGTCTGAGCTAGTTTACTTAAACCCAGCTCAGACACATACTTATTGCTCCATCTCACAACTACAGGGGGAATAGATGAGATGGCTGCACTCAACCTTAACAAGCCCAGCTCCATCAGCCTTTGTTTATGGGTCACTTTCTGTTAACTTTTAACCTTCCTTATTTCTCTTCTTGATTCATTCCAGTTTGTCAGCATCATTTTTGAAGAATGACACCCAGCCAGAACACATAAACCCAAAGAAGTCTGGCATCCCAAGTACAGTTGAATGGTTAACTTCTTCACATTACACTCAACACGCATGCTTATGTCCAGAAAAATATTTTTTCTTTCCTACCACAATATCAGGTTACTGGCGTCTCAGTCTGTGAGCTGACCTCCACTTCTTAGGTTCGCATAACTGACAGGCAGGCAAACTGAATTCCAACCTAAGAGCTCACTCTGCAAATCTTGGCTCATGCAAATGATCCATACCAAACACATTATCAGCAGTAGTGCTTTATTTAACAGCACTAAGCAGTACTTGATCCAATTGGTTGTTCAAGATCAAGCCTGAAATGTGTGAGGTCATTGATTCAGCGCTGAGTACTGTGTGCTCCTCTTTTGACACTGCTGCCTTTAGGGTGGTCTGGGTTCTGAGCTTATTTCCTCTCCTTTGAGCAGTGCCCCCTCCCCCTTGCTCACCTTTCCCTCACCCTCTTCTTCCACTGTGTCAGATCTGACAGCAAAGCTGGATGTTGAGGATCAAGACTTGGTGCAACCCCAAATACATATTTGAGAATAAAAATTTTAGCCCTGGAGTGAACACCCATCTTGCAGCAGACGGGTACCAGGTGGGTTATAGAAATGTAAGAGGTGAATTCAAAGGATGCTGGGGCTGTAATTTACAACCTCCTGGTGCATGTTATTTTTAAACACTTGATTCATTAACACTTCTCTAGATGTTAAAAGAGGTTCGTAAATCAATTGGTAGCCAGGAAAATTGAGCAGCAATGAAGTCATTTTGGTTGGAATGGCTCGTTACCATGCCAACTGTCAAAACTTTTTGGAGTCAGACTTTTACCTTCCCTTTCAAACAGTCAACACAGGCTGAGGGTCCTTTGGTTTGTTTGTTTTGGTAGGATAAGAACAACAACAAAAAAATCAATGTCTACAAAAAGTAGAAGAGCAGATTCTCTTGGAGAGCTGAGAAGCACTCTAGGTAGAGTAGTTTACTGATCTTGGGCTTGTTTTTTCCCAGTCAGGACAGAGGGTAAGTTTATCTGTTAGACTTTAAGAACTGCATACTGAGATGTGGATTTGCTCCATGCTCTTTCATTGCAGCATCACTCTCAAGTTGTGACAATGGTAATTACTAGTGTAACAACAAGCTAAGAAAGATAAACCCTCATTCTACCTCCATGCTTCTGAGATTTTTCTGTTTTTCCCCATCTGAGTAGCAGCACAGTCAGACATGATTGTAAAAGAAAATTGGAGCCCCAAGCATAAATCAGCTAAATCATGAAACAGAGGGTCAGAGGCTAGATCTTTGGTGGCGTAATTCACACACATGTTCAAACTCACTGAGAGAAGCTTTGGTGAGTCCAGCCAACTCAGGAGATCCAGGTCTGACTTACTGATAGAGGCTGCCACAAGAAGATATGAGTACGTTTCCGAGGACAGATACAGCCTTTCTTTCAGGTCCAATTTGGAGAAATGGAAAGCATGATATCTTCGGGATTTTGGGCTATTGGAAGATTATGAACCCCTCCGCTGGTGTATTTATTTCTGATCAGGTAACACACAGTTACTCTGTCCTTCCCGTTCATCCACTCTTGCCCTTCTTATCCTTTTCATTTTGTGATAGTGGTTGATTGCTTGACCAAAGGAAGCTCTGGCTGGGATTTATCTCAGCTAACTGTAGGAAACCAAAATACAGACAGGTAAGTCTAAGTTAGTCACTCTAGGTTCCTTTTATTGTCAGCAGAGATAAACAGGTATCTCCAGAGAGCAATTAATCTGATACTTGTTTGATATCTATATTAGGATGAAATGAATCACCTCTAAACGCCTCTTCCTCTCTATTGACTGTAAAGAGAACCTAAGGTGACTAGCTTAGATGTAGGCATCTGTGTTGTAGATGGTTCAAGATAGGTAGAGAAATCCAACCTCATGGGAACTCAGGTCCTGAAAGTCTAAATGGGAAAAGATTATAAGAAACTTGCTGAAGAACTAATTCAAATTGTTGAAAAAGTAATTAGGATGTCTTAGCATGAAATGTACCTAATTTTGTTACGAACTCCATGATATCTAATTCAACACGTATGAAAAGTGCTAGTATGTATGTTTGAGACTTTGACACTGTATGCTGCTGTCGGCTGGTGTTTCACACGTTGCTTATTTTGCAATAATGATCCCTGTCAATTCACCAGCTTTGTGTTGCTAACAAAAACTATGCAGTGTCATCACTGTGTTCTTCCTACTCATATCCGCCTCTGATTAACTGATTCAAGTTAGAGGACCCATGAAATATGGGTTTAAATCAAAGGACTGGGGCCGTAGTTTTGAACTATACAGTGTATTCCTAGTGTCTGACTACACAAGCCCATATGAGAGATTTTGTCTCCCAGTCAAACTCTTCACCAGAGAGATTAAGCTTTTATATTCAGACACTTCAGTAGGTAAATTCTTTCTCCTGGGGAAAACACCTACTGGTAGGATAAATGACCTCTCTCCTTTTCTTCCTTTAAGCATAGAGAGATCCTACACAATTGATTTTGACTAGGTAACTAACTTCTAGATCAGTAAAGACTGTGATGTCCATGTTCTTATCTAGCTCACAAAGCACTGGAGGGGATAAACAATGTGAAATATGTATGTCTGCAGGAAGGGAGGCAAATTTCTGCTGGGGAAGCAATAAAGACGTTATGATCAGAGGTGTCATTCCGACTTTTCATTAAAGCTCTGCTAAGTACAAAGGGCTCGTACTTCACCAGTTCTGCTACTGGTATTGTTTCCACCATCACTGGTTAATCAAGGCACTATGGATATTTGACTAGGGAAAGATCTTTTGCTAGTAGCTTGCCTTGTTGGGAGTTAGGTTTCTTTTTATCTGACAGGAGATGAGAGCCAAGATAATATAAGCCTCATTCTCCACTTGTTTGTATAGCTTTTCTTGACACTAATGGTAGTTACCTATCAGTGCTACTTTACAGTTGTCATTGTCTGTTTTGGACAGATTATTTTAAGAAATTGAGGTCAGATGAATACTTACTACACAGCCAAGTTTTGTTAGACACTGATTCCAGGTGATAGTGTTAACATTCCTCTGTGCTAAATCTGGTTTTTTAGACCAAAATATTTCTTAGTCGTTTTTATAGACAATCAGAAACCAAAAGATATCTAGTTTAGTTTCCTGTGCCCTGTGCCTGAATTAAAAAAAAAACAAAAAAAACCCAAAAAACAAAAAAAACCCCAAAACTTTATCAGTATGTTTTTATGAATCTAAAACAACCCAGAAAAAGATATGTTGAGTATGGACACTTCTCTGCTGCTTACTGTATTTCACAATTAATTCTTCCTGTCATTTTGAAACAGGGAAATTACAGTCTACACAAGTGTCAGCATAAACGATTAAATTTCCCTCCTCTCAAGTATTAATGCTACATCACTAAAGACCAAAGACCTACTTGCTTCTTCAGACTCTCCTGTGAAAATATTTTATACAGGCAGCTCACATCTGTTGTACAAGTACTTAAAGAGAGCTTGTGAAGAAGGTGAATTTAGGAGGCAGGAAATGTTTAATTGTCCTGGGATTCCTTCTCTGAAGGTATGAATATCATCATTTCCCATTTTCTTCATTTGTTACTCGGAATTGAAAGAGAGAAAAAAAGGTAGGAAAAAAGGGAAAGAATTTTTGTTCCTTATTTTGACTAGAAAATAGTCAGGAGAACAGAGGCTGTCAAATTTTCCTTGAGGGATATGTACTTGATATACATACACAGCTAGACAAGTACAGGAAGACTTTAATTACCTTCTAACTCCAGCATAAAGTGAGACTAATTCCAGGAAAGGCAGTAGAGCTACATTAGGGGTAAACTTTAAGTAGATAAGCTGGAGAGCAAAGGTATCCTTGTTTGATGGGTGGAGAAATGAAGCCTACAGAGATTAAAGACTGGAGCACAGGATTTTGAGCAAGCATTAAGGCCCTCAACTCTAAGGGAGGCCAAGAAGCCAAAGCTAGAAGGGTTTCTGGAGCTGTTTAGTATTTTAAATTACTCCCAGTTTGAGTCTGCTTTTTCTTCTGCAAAGCTTCTCCTTGTGTGAAGTATACAAGGAGTTAGCTCCAGGACCCAGCTCTCTTGATGTACCCTGAGGAGACTAAGTCCTTTGCCCTACACCACTGTGAAGTGGCATTTAGGAACTGGTTTTCAGTGGAGGCCTCTTGGTACCACCCCTGTTGTGTAGGGTATGGACATCAGCATCAGCAAAGCACTTGTTATTCTAGTTTTGAACAGAAAGGCAGATTCGCATTTGAAATGCTTCCTTTTGAAACTTCAACTCTTTGTAGGGCTGCAGATCGTTTCTCGACTCTCTTTTAAATAACTGGGTAGTGCTGGCAAAGAGAATAGAATAGTCGAATTATAGAATGTTGAGATTGGAAAAGACCACTAAGATTATGTAGTCTGACCATCAACACCTCACCACAATGCCCACTAGAATAGCTGGGATCCCTGCATCCTGTGTCTCTGGAAAATAATTATATTTTCTTCTACAACTCTAGTGGGAACACATTAACATAGATCCTTCTTCTGCTGGTCTACCTGAGTTTAGCCTTTAGCCCCTTCCCCACCTATCCCTTCCTTTCTCCTTATTTTGCCCATTTCTTTGTCTCTGAAGATGCTCAGGTCTCACTGACATTCCCAAAGCCCACTGCTGTGGATAATGACCTGAGTTCCTTTCAACCCTGTTAGCAATGAATGCATTTTGATTTTAAGCTGTTATTTCATTGAAAATCTGCGAAGTTATTTATTTATTTTTAATTCCTCTTTCCAGACAAACACCAAGTGAAAAGGGCCAGTTTCCTGGGCAGTTTTTAGATGACTTTTGTCCTTTTCCTGATACACAGCCCACCAGATTAACAGTTTCACGCTCTCTGTTTCCCACTCTAGGAATGACACAAATAAACAGGGACACCTGGACCTAAGAAATGGTACCAGAAATAGCAGAATTCTTCCAGGATGAATTGATTTTTTTTTTTTTTTTTTTTCTCCTTAAAGCTATTCAGTTCAAGGAAGCAATATGCTTCTCTCATAGACAATATACCATATTTTCTGGGAATCCTCAGTGGGACAATTCTTCTCTTTTCCCCCAGCCCAGTTCTTTGTGTTCTGGACACCAAAGTGTAACAAAGTGACTCGGTCAAAATGTGGTGGGAACTCCTGGGCTCTGGAGATATGATGATGTGTCTCGGAATAATAAGGAGTTCTGAAAGTGAATTCAAATTACCTATTGATGTTTACAGGCGTGACTTGTATGTTATAAGCATCCCACCTTTGTGTATAATACCCATCTCTTATAAAATGCACACATACACTATTGTGTATTAAAATATCATGAAAAACACAGGTCATCTACCTAATAGGCAATGCAAAGTCTATAATTTGTTCATTGCACAAACTGTCTCGGTTCACATTTTGCACAGCAATGAGAATATTTAATATGTGAACTTTATACAATGCTTTATCTGAGGTATATTTTGAACAGAAGTCTTCAATATCTCAAAAGTCCTTGCTATTTCCACAGTAGTGCTTTTTTTCTCCTGCTGTTGTTGTCCAGCCCAATCTGTTTTAACAGATTGGGCTGGACATTTACTTTTGGTAACAGCATACTTTATATTCATCTGATACAGTCTTTCAGTACCTTCCTGAATACAGTAATTGGGAAAATGAAACTTGAATGAAAGAGTACATACAGCAATTTTTTTCCCCTTTTTTTTCTTTCTTCAGATACTGCCATTGCCTCCGCCTATCAGCTCCTTTGTGTGCACTCACCTTCTGTATCCATTATGAATTTCTTTAAGAATGTTTCATTCTTCAGTCCCTTTTGGACACCTTTGATACTCCTGAATAGACTCTGTTTGCTGCTCTAAACATGAACGCCTGCCTCACCCACATTCAAATTGGAAACCTAAGTTGTACTTTTCTGTGTAGAAAACCTTTCCTCATTCTTGATAATTTTTTTTCAAAGCAAAATCCTCAAAAGTTTTGTGTATATACTTCGGAAAGTCTTCACAGTTTGGTTATGTACATTATGGAGGGAAAAAAAATAGATGATATAAAATTATTAATATTAATTATTAATATATTTAATTATATTAATATTATATATTCTTTCTTTC
>NW_024884606.1:0-561 GCF_019232065.1 Centrocercus urophasianus
CGGCCCGGCCGGCCGCTGGCGCGCGGCTGCTGCGTGTGAGTGAGCGAGGGGCCGCGGGAGCCGCCGTGGGAGCGCGGCCGCCGTTCCCTGCCGCAGCTCGCGCCGTTTGTGCTCGCAGGGCCGCCGCCTTCAAGAGCCACGGCTACCACCTCGCGCAGACGATGCGCTTCGCCGTGGAGGAGATCAACAACTCCAGCGCGCTGCTCCCCAACGTCACGCTGCGCTGTGAGATCCACGACACCTGCACGGAGGCCGCCAACCTGCACGCCACGCTGCGCGCTCTCGGCCGGGAGGGGCGGCACCGCATCGAGCTGCCGAGCGCCCTGCAGCGCTACGAGCCGCGGGCCGTGGCCGTCATCGGGCCCGACAGCACCCAGCTGGCGCTCACCGCGGCCGCTATCCTGGGCGTCTTCCTCGTGCCGGAGGTCGGTCCCCCTCCCCGGCGGTAATACGCGCTCTAGCGTTGCTTGGGTTCGCGCTCCAAAACGTCCCTGCCTCCCCGGCCCCGCTTTCGAGCTCTGCTCCCTGTGCCGCTGCTCCCTCCTGCCCGGGCAGCAGATT
>NW_024884606.1:661-57980 GCF_019232065.1 Centrocercus urophasianus
CTACCCGTCCTTCCTGCGCACCATCCCCAGCGATGGCCAGCAAGTGAAGGCCATTGCACTGCTGCTGCAGCACTTCGGCTGGACTTGGGTTGCTCTGGTGGGCAGCGACAACAGCTATGGTAGGGATGGGCTAAATGCCCTCTACGAGCTGCTGGCCGCAAGTGATGTGTGTGTTGCCTACCGAGGTATCATCCCTGCGACCAAGGATGCCAGCAGCCCAGAGTTCCACAAGCTGATCCAAATCCTTGTGGACATCAGGGTCAACGTCACTGTTGTCTTCTCCAACAGGAGGAATGCCCAGCCCTTCTTTGAGGCGGTGGTGCAGAAGAACATCACGGGAATGGTGTGGGTGGGCTCTGAAGACTGGTCTTTAGCCCAAACCATCTGGCAGGTGCCCAGCATCCGAAATATCGGCTCTGTGATTGGCATTTCGGTTGAGCAGGCAGAGCCCACAATGCTGAAACGCCTTGAATCTTGGGAAAATGCAAAGGAACGTGGGGTGTCTGGAAGTGCTGGCAGCACAGGGCTGGTGGGGGAAAATGGACTGAGCAGCAGTGAAGGAGTCCAGCTGAACTGCACCCAGCGCTGCCCAGGAGGCCACTTGCTTGCTGATACCCCAGACGTATACGACATTCAGGCCTCTTACAACGTGTACTCTGCTGTGTATGCGGTGGCCCACGGCCTCCATGACCTGCTGGGTTGTACCTCAGGGGTGTGCAGCAAAGGCAGAGTCTATCCCTGGCAGGTAAGAGCAAGGTGAGGAAGGCCTCTCTTCCCTCTCCAGAGGGAGATTTTCCCCTTGTGATCAGGGGTTTTCCATCTCTGAAAGTCCTTTCTGTACCAAAGAGAACAGGGCTGCACTGCTCAGAGTTCGAAGTCTCTCAGCCTCTGGCTGTGGGATCGGCACAAAAAAGGCTCTCCCTTAACTGGTGCCAACAGCCTTGTGAGACTGCCTTCAGCCTTCCCTCTGGTCACTGCACAGCAGCTTCCCTGTAGGCTCCAGCTGTCACAGGTAGAGCAGCCTGGATCCAAACCCACACTCTCAGCTCACTCTCATTCTTCTGCCTGTTGTCCCTTGCAGAAACCTGGAAGAGATCTGCTGCTGCTGGACATGTACTATGTACAACAGAATCCCAGAGGAAGGCAGAGAGGGGGCTGCTAGCACCTTCCTCTGAAAACAAGACTTCCCCTGTCATCAGGAAGGGCTCTACTCTTACTTTTCTTTCTTACAGCTCCTACAAAAAATCAAGCAGGTGAACTTCAGCCTGCACAAGAGCCAGATCTCATTTGATGCCAACGGGAACATCCGTAAAGGTTATAACATCATTGCCTGGAATTGGCGAGGCCAGAGTTGGGCTTTCGATGTGGTTGGAGCTTTCACTGTGAACCCTGACCAGCTGCACATTGACCAGAGCAAAATCTTGTGGCACACAAAAGATCACCAGGTACAGTTCTGCATTCAAATCTTCTTTATTGTCAAGCCAACTACCTCCCCAGCATTGCTTCTTGGGTATTTCCCCAGAGCAGAAGAAATGTGAAGGCAGATGGGGGGGGGGGGTACAGATGGTTATCTACATTCTGAATAATAATATTCATTTGTCAAAAAAAAAACCCAACAAAACAAGCAGGGAACATGAACCTAAGGGCTCCCACCAACTATTTTTACCTTCAAACAACCTGATTTTCCCAATATATCTAGAAAATGGACAACATGATGAGCTCCCAGCTGCCCAGGATCCATCCTGATGGCCAGCTGCCAGCTGTCCAGTGCTCACTAACCTCGGGCTGCAGTCTGCGCTCTCAGTCTGTGCTGCCCCACAGGCCCTGCCTCTGCCTGATGGCTGCCGTGCTCCCAGCAGGCTCCTGTCTCACTCTGCTCCTGGCCCTGTGCAGCTGGGGAGATGAGGCTGCAGCAGAATCGCCACAGGTGCTGCTTCAGCTGTGTGGCCTGTCCAGCAGGGACCTTCCTGAACAGAACAGGTCAGTAAACCCTTGGCAGCCTCTCCCTCCCCTTATTGCTCAGTTTCTCTATCTGCACCCTTCCTTTCCATCACACCAGTTCCTTGCTTTTGCCTTACCCTCTCCCTGCACCTGGCCTTTACAGTTACCACTTCTTTTTCTTTTAACTTCCTGTGAGCAGTAAAAAATCTCAGAGCTCACCTAAATGCGGTCAGTCTGGCTTCCCTGTTTGCTTACTTGTGGGTATGCAAAGCTCATGCCCTGCACTCAGCCCTGAGGGATACTGTCAGCAGATGTTTCCGTGCAGTCAAATTACCAGCAGAGATGGTGCCAGCAGAGCCCCCTTCTCTTGTGGCCAGGGGACACGGGATGTCTGGTTTGACAGCTGCTTCCTGAGCCACATCCTCAGGGAGGGAAATTCAGCCTAGTGTTGCCTTTGTGTTGTAGATGGTACTCAGTGCTTCCGCACTATGTGGTCACCGGCAGCTCCACAGTCCCTGGGGCATATGGAAATGTCCCTTTCCTGGGGCTGATGGCAGGGTTTCCCTGGCACACACTCACTAGCCACCATGACAAATGCCTTGCCAACATGTGCTCGTGTTCCCTGACAGCCTTGGTGTGTCTGCACTGAGGGTGGCAGAAATGCCAGCTCTGGGTAATGGTGGGAGTGGGGAGCCCCAAAAGACACCATTCCTCTGACCTGCAACAGAACTGCCAGTGCAAACTACTGCTGTGTACACAAACCCCTTTCAGTCTCCCAGCCCATACTCCCTGCAGCCCTGTCCCACTCACCTGAGTCCCTCTGGGCCAGCAGGCACGATGCAGCCCACGGCTCTCCTTTATGTGCTGCTCCAGCCACAGGATGCTACGCCCTATAATTCCCAAGTCACTGTGCCTCTCCCAAGCAATGGAGTTTTGGAAAAAGAACACTCCTTGCTGCTGAAGGCTTAGAAGCACTGAGGGAAAGGCAAAAAACCAGAGGCAGCTCTAGCGAGGTGCTTGAGGATGCAGAAGGGTGAGGTCAGGCTGCCCCACCAGGACAAATCACTTACCTGGGCTGTGGCTCCCACCTGGGTGCTGTTTTCTCCAGCCCCGTACGCCTGCCAGGCCTGCGGGAGAGATGAGTGGGCACCCGTAGGGAGCGAGAGCTGCTTCAACAGGACCGTGGAGTTCCTGTCCTGGGCTGATCCCCTCTGCTGGGTGCTGCTGATCCCCACTGTGCTCCTGCTGGTGCTCACGGCGGGGCTGGGTGCCCTCTTTGCCTGGAATGTCTCCACACCGGTGGTCAGGTCAGCGGGCGGCAAGATGTGCTTCCTCATGCTGGGCGCTCTGGCCTGCGCCTGCAGCAGCATCTTCTTCAACTTCGGGGAGCCCACCTGGCTCTCGTGCCTGGTGCGCTTCCCGCTCTTCACCATCAGCTTCACCGTCTTCCTCTCGTGTGTGGCAACGCGCTGCTTCCAGATCGTCTGTATCTTCAAACTGAGCGCGCGGTGGCGGGCACTGCACGAAGTCTGGCAGCGGCGCGGGGGCCCGGCGCTGTTCATCGCGGCCAGCACAACGGCGCAGGCGGCGCTGTGCGCGGCGGCGGCGGCTTCGGGCCCTGCGGTGCTGCGGAGGCGTTACAGCGTGGCGGCCGAGCGCGTGGTGCTGGAGTGCGGCGCGAGCAGCGCGCCCGGCGAGACGGCCGCCATGCTGTACAACGTGCTGCTCAGCCTGGGCTGCTTCGCGCTCAGCTACGCGGGGAAGGACCTCCCCGCAGACTACAACGAGGCCAAGTGCCTGACCTGCAGCCTGCTGCTGCACCTCGTCTGCTCCGCTGCCGTCCTTTGCGCGCGGAGCGCCTTCCGCGGGCGGAGCGCGGCGGTGACGGCGGCGCTCGGCGCGCTGAGCACGCTGGCAGCGCTGCTGGGCGGTTACTTCCTGCCGAAGGGCTTCGTGGTGCTGCTGCGGCCGCACCTCAATACGGCCGAGCACTTCCAGCGGGCGATCCGCATCTACACGCGGCGCCGCGATGACTGACAGCCGGAGCACGGCCGCCGAGGGCAAGGCGCCATAGCACCGCACGTCTCTTCCGGGAGCGGTAGCGGCATTTTTTTTTTGTAGCGTCATATCCGGCGCGCCGCTCCGTATTCATTACATTCAGCTTCTACTTCCTTATTCGTCACATTCTGTGCGCCACTTCCGCTTTCGTCACATCCGGCGTTATACTGCCCTGTTGTTTACATCGCTATTCTACTTCCGTGTTCGTCACATCCTGTTCGTCACTTCCGCTTTCGTCACATCCGGCGTTTCACTTCCTTATTTACATCGCTATTCTACTTCCGTGTTCGTCACATCCTGTTCGTCACTTCCGCTGCTGTCACATCCGGCATTTTAGTTCCTGGTTCGTCATATCCTGAACGTCACTTCCTTTTTCGTCACATCCGGCGTAGTACTTCCCTGTTCTTTACATCCGGCGTCCCAGTTCCGCCTGCGTCACATCCGGCGCGCGGCCGCAATGGCGCTGTGGCGACGCTGGTCCCGGTAGCGTTGCGGCCATGGCGGGCGCGGCGGCGGCAGCGCACAGTGTGCGCGTGCTGCGGGAGCTGAATCGGCAGCGCGCGGCCGGGCAGTTCTGCGACGCGACGCTGGGCGTGGGCGGGCGCGAGTTCCGCGCGCATTGGCCGGTGCTCGCCAGCTGCTCCCGCTTCTTCCGCGCTCGCGGCGGCGGCGGCGCCGGGCCGGTGGCGCTGCCCGAGGGCCTGGCCGACACCTTCCAGCTGCTGCTCGACTTCTTTTACACCGGGCGCCTGGCGCTGACGGCGCACAACCGCGCTCGCCTGCTCGCCGCCGCCGAGCTGCTGGGCGTGCCGGACGCCGTAGCGCTTTGCCGCGCCTTCCGCCCCGCCGCCGCCCGGCAGAGGCCGCGCCGCGCCCCCGGCCCCGCGTTGCGCCCCACAGAACCGCCCGACGTCCTCAGCCCGGCGGTGCCGGAGGGGGAGCGCCCAGCAGGGCTGCCCGGCCCGGAAAGCGCGGTGACCCTGCCCGTTCCTCCGCCCGTCAGCTCTCCCCCTGTGGCGGCGGCGGGCGGCGGCGGGACCGGGGACAGCGACGCGGAGCTCCTCCCCGAGAAGAAGGCGCTGCGCAGTAAAGGGAAGCCCGGCGCGGGGGCGGCAGGGAGCAGGAAAGGCGCAGCGGTGCCGGTGGAGTGCCCTACGTGCCATAAAAGCTTCCTCAGCAAATATTACCTCAAAGTGCACAACAGGTAACGCTCCGAGCTTCATCCTGTTCCTTGTGAGCAGGGGATCCCGGCGGGGTGGGGCTGAGTAGAGGCTCACCCCCAAGTGCAGGGGGCTCTGCTTGGTGCTGGTGGGCGCTGCTGAGGGGTGGCTGGGCGTCCCCACGGCACCTCGGGTCCTCAGCTCCCCAAGCAGTGTGGGAGGCGTTGCCCGAGGTGCTGCTGGGAGCTGTAGCTCTGCGAGCATCAGCCGGCGCAGATCACAAAGAAGGGTGAAGGTGCTCAGGAGCCCTTTTTGGGGGATATAAGTCTGCAGGTGGATGGCAGGGAAGGCAGAAGGAGCTGCCAACTCCTTTGGCTTTGGTGAGAGCAATGCATGGAGCTGCCAGCTTCTAGGCTTCCAGAACAGGCAGGGGCTGCATAGCTGTTACAGTCAGAAAGATTAACGTGGTAGAAGGGCGATACAAGAATGTAACAACAAAGGGACCAACACAGAGAGGATGATATTTCACAGGAAAAGTAAAGGTAGTCACCCATCTCTGAGGATCTTAGCTTGCAGAAAGGACTCCTCAGGCAAGGGATCTCCACCCAGAGGTTCTTCCCCAGAAGCAGTCAACCCTTAATGAGGTCTAGGAGAAGTGCAGCCAGGCTCTGCCCCTTCTGATCACACAGCTAAATTGCCTTCACCTGTGCTCCCAGGGCTGGCTGGTCCTTTCCTCAGGTGCTCAATCAGAGATTCAGGCTGTGGCTCACAGTTCCCATACTTGCAACGAGCAAGGTGATGGAGCGTGCTCTGGGAACATGGAGGTGCTTGTGGACACCCTGGGATCAGCGGAAGTGTGTCAAAAGGAGGCTGTAAATGGTGCTTTCCAGTTTCATCAGCAGCTGTTCCACACACCAGAGCAGAGGCAGCTGGTGAGGCCTCAGGCTGTGGGCAGCAGAGACAGCGAGTGGGGTTCTTGCATCCTCTCTTCAAAGCACGAGTGCTGGAGGACGCAGACCAGCGGCTGTTCTTTCGTGTGGGCTCAGGAGCTCAGTGCTGCTGTTACTCTGTCAGTAATGGATGCTCTGAATTTGTGTCTCCCCAGGAAACACACTGGAGAGAAGCCATTTGAATGCTCTAAGTGTGGTAAATGTTATTTTAGAAAGGAGAATCTCCTGGAGCACGAAGCCAGAAATTGCATGAGCCGAACTGAGCAGGTACACGTGTGAAGTCACCACCAGTCTCCTCAGGGGGTGGGAGAACGCTGCAGATGCAGGTGCTGTTTTGCAGAAGCAGAATTCAGCCTCTTTCCAGCTGCTGGCAAAACCCTCCTTATTGGAGCACGCTTTCTGGCTCCCCCAGAGCGTGACGGAAGTCCAAGAGGTTAGCAGCTCTTCTGTTCATGACATGCTAGCACATGGTTTATCACAGGTGTCTTTGTCTTTTTCCCCCAAGCACATGAGAGCACTCTCTGTCCTGGAAGAGATAGGAGTTTTTGCAGTGCAGGTGAAACACATGATCTAGGCATGGTGCCCAAATGGCAAGTGCTGCTCTCAGTTGCTGGGATGGCTGCTGGCTTCATTCCAAATCCTGGCATCTTCCTTTCCTGTCTCACACAGAAGCTGATGCCTTCCTTCTCTTGCAGGTTTTCACGTGCTCTGTCTGCCAGGAGGTGTTCAAGAGGCGGATGGAACTGCGGCTCCACGTGGTGTCGCACACGGGGGAGATGCCCTATAAGGTCAGCAGTGCACGTAGCTGTGCAGCCTGGTGCTGGGCCCAGCAGGGCGGGCGAGCCTTTCTCTTCTGGGGAGCCTGGCCTTGCCTGGCAGGTGCTTACGGGGGGCTGTGTCACCAGCTGGTGGCAGGGACGCTCTGGTGCTTGCAGTGCATCATGTCTGACTGCAAGTGTGGCTTTTCTCCCCAGTACCTGCCTTTCTCCTTGTCCTTAATATTGCCTTCACTGGGTCCCTTCCCTGGGAGCTGTCAAGTGTCTCGAGTGGCAGCAGAGGCGTTCCCCACCTCTGAGCTGGAACGGGCTCTTGAGACACACCTGAGCCAGACAGTTCTTTGTGGCTCTGCAGCATGGGCACCTACTGCCTTGCTGGAGGTCTTTGTGTCGGAGCGACTCCTGTGCCAGTCGTGCAGGCATGTCACCGATCCTCTCCTCGTGTTGCAGTCACTGTCTGTGAGGTGGCTGGGAGCTGACTCTCCTGTATTTCAGTGCTCCTCCTGCGCCCAGCAGTTCATGCAGAAGAAGGACCTGCAGAGCCACATGATAAAGTTGCACGGCGCACCGAAGCCCCATGCGGTAAGGGGAGCAGCTGGCACAAGGTGGGGTGAGTGGAGGTGGCATTCTGTAATGCTTTCCCTGCGGTACTGTAGAGATCCTGAGAGAGAATGATCCTGCTCTGACCTAAAGTAGTTCCCATTATCCTTTCTGGTTCTGCTAAGCAAGGCAGGGAGTTATGGAATGCTGAAAAGCTCCTGGAAACGATTTTTATTTTGGATAAATGAGCAGCCCTCGTGGCTCTTCTTAACTGATAGATCCATGTCTACTGACCAGCTTCTCAGTTCCGGCTGGCTGTCTCATCCCATTCAGCATTTTGAAGCTTGCTATTGCTGCAGGGTGCAGCAGGGTGCAGCAGGGCACATCTTGCATGGCACAGCTGTGCTGCAAGGGGAGCAGGTCTGTTCTGGGTGCACACTGCGAGCTGCGTGTGGGTGAGCTGCCTAACCCCGAGCTCTCCTGTGGCCTTGCAGTGCTCAACTTGCTCCAAGTGCTTTCTGTCTCGGACAGAGCTGCGCCTGCATGAGGCATTCAAGCACCGGGGAGAGAAACTGTTTGTCTGCGAGGAGTGTGGGCACAGAGCCTCAAGTCGCAACGGCTTGCAGATGCACATCAAGGCCAAGCACAGGTGTGACGTGAGCTCTTCCCTCCTCTGTGTCACAAGTGAGCTCCTCCCCAGGCTCCTGGGGGGTGGGTGCCGGGGAGCCTCCTGAAGTGTGTGGGTGACTGAGTGGTGACAACTGCAGGTTGCTGGTATTGACAGCTGTTGGTGGGTGGCCAAACCTTAGTTCTGCTTGCCTCTCTACCAGAGGAAATTTGTACTGTTTGCACTTCCTCTAAAGGTAATAATGCAGGTGATGGCTGAAGCTCATCAGCTGTCCTGCCTGGCTAATTCCTGTCCGTGAAGTGGTGAGTTTGTGTTAGCTTTCCACACTTCCCTCAGAGCTCTGGTTCCTGGGCTGGTTGTATGGTGCCTGAGGGGCAGGAAGCACCAGCTCTGCACTTCAGAAGCATACAGGTGCAGAGGAGCATTTGTGTCCCTGCAAAATACTTCAGTTGGAGATAAGTTGAAGTAGGATTTAATTGCAGTGCTTTGAGAGTTGCGACAGCTAGTGTCAGACAGACAGAGAGGCGGGTGGCAATTCTCCAACTGGGGCTGCCTGAGGCTCAGCTGCCTTTCCCCTGCTCTCAGGAATGAGCGTCCCTACGTCTGTGAGTTCTGCCATCACGCCTTCACACAGAAAGCAAACCTCAACATGCACCTGCGTACCCACACCGGTGAGAAGCCCTTCCAGTGCCACCTCTGCGGCAAGACCTTCAGGACACAAGGTACCCCCAGGGCACACAGCTCTGTGTGCCTGCAGCCCCCCTCTCCTATCCCAGGTGGCCACCTGGGAGCTGGTAGTGCTGAGCGCCCTGCTCCCCCCATGGGTATTTGCCACCTCTGAAACAGCCATGCTGGGAAACCTGTTTTCCTTCTAGAGCAAGGCATGCTCTGGTGTATGTAGGATAACACCTCAGGAGGGAACATTGCCTTTTTTTTTTTCTTTTTTTACTTCCATAACACAAAAAGAGGAAAACAGTGGTGAATTTTTCACATCTATGGTTAGCTCAGCACAACAAGCTCCTGCTTTTGCCCCGCTCTAAGCATTCCTAACCTGCCTGGCACAGAGCACGTGGTCTCACCATCGTAGCACAGTGTGCCTGTGCCCAAACTGGGGCACCCAGCGGGCTGCTGACCTGCAGCTCTCTCTCCCTTTGCTCCCGGCAGCGAGTCTGGACAAACACAACCGGACCCACACCGGGGAGCGCCCCTTCAGCTGTGAGTTCTGCGACCAGAGATTCACAGAGAAGGGGCCCCTCCTGAGGCACATCGCCAGTCGGCACCAGGAGGGGAGGCCCCACTTCTGCCAGATCTGTGGGAAAACATTCAAAGGTACCTTCTGCCTACCGCTGTGGCTTTGGGCCACCATTCCAGGCTGCGCTCCTTTCCATGCCTCGACGGCCCTTCTGCCGTAGTGCTTCACACAGCGTGGGCCTGCAGCTGTTCTGCAGGGCTGCTCTGAACTCCTTCCTTTCCTTCTCAGCTGTCGAGCAGCTGCGTGTCCACGTCCGCAGGCACAAGGGAGTGAGGAAGTTTGAGTGCACCGAGTGTGGGTACAAGTTCACACGGCAGGTAGGACGCAGCTCGGTGCTGGGCTGTGAGTGGCTCGCACCACCTGCCTGCTGGGGGCACAGAACCCAGGGTTGCTCTGCTGCAGTGAGTGACACCAGCAGACTCCCAGGCTGTGAACGGGTTTCTTTGCACTGGGTGTTCTGAGGGCTGTAGGCAGTACGGGCAGCGGGGGGGCTGTGCTCACCGCTGGGCAGCCTGCCCTTACAAGCTGGTGCTCTGTGGGTCAGGGGAGCCTTGCTGTGCTTTTGCCGGCCCTCCCTTTCGGAGAAGCACGGCGCACCAGGCAAACCCTTCCTGCTCCTTTCTCCCTCTCGCAGGCACACTTGAGGCGCCACATGGAGATTCACGACCGGGTGGAGAACTACAACCCCCGGCAGCGGAAGCTTCGAAATCTGATCATTGAGGATGAGAAGGCGGTGGTGGTGGCCCTGCAGCCACCCCAGGAGCTGGAGGTGGGCTCAGCTGAGGTCATCGTGGAGTCCCTGTCCCACGGCCCCCTGCCTGAGGAGATCCCTGTGCAGAGACTCTGTTCAAACGACAGCTTCCCTACGGCAGACGTGATGGAGCAGTCGCTGATCATCACAACGATTCCCGATGACTGTGAGGCCACGTGACTGCAGTCATACCTTCCTACCAAACAAAGCATCGGGCCTGAGTCACTGCTGCATTTGTTCTCTTCAGCCTCCAGGAGCTCTAAGTTGTATATCCAGCCCTCCTCCCTCCTCCTTCAAGGTAATGATCCCAACCCTGGATTGCAAAGAACGTTTCTAATGAAGTGATAATCAGGAATCAAATTAAGAAATATGAAGCCACTCAGAACAACTACTTAAGTAAATGTACATACAATGTATGAGACGAGATGTGATTGATGACTCCATATGTGTAATACTGTGGATTGTTTTTAACAAGCTCTCAGCTGTGGCTGGAAGGGAAGGCTAGCTCACCTGTAGCTCCAGTGCTAGCTCCTACCTTGCTCCATTAGTTTTATGCTGATGATTCAAGCTCTTCCAGAAGAGTGTGACGCTGTCCCTTTCCTTAAACACGTGCTGAAACGACCCTTTCCTCAATTAAATCTATGCCTTGTGGTTTCCTTAAGCTTCTGCTGCCCATTACTGTTTCTTTTCTACATTAAAGGCATGGTGTGTCCTCTTACCTTCTCCCCCACTGAACTCATTTCGCTGTTACTCAGCTTGAAAGACAGGAGCACAGCCATCCCCTAAGCTCCTGTTGTCAGATGTGGGGAGTTGAAGTTGAAATATTTGAAATAACAGGATCCAGGGAAGCATCACACATCAGACTGGGTGCACACATCACACCCACAACCCTTTTCCTTCTAGCACTCACCTGGAAGGCAGCCCTCTGGGTTAAATGCAGCTCAGGCCTGGAATGAGAAACGTCAGTGAAAGCTTAATTGTGGTGATTTTCGCATCAAAAGGAATGCAGACGTAATGTAACATCTTTTATTTAACTTGACCGTTGCAAGTAAACTTAAAAACAAACTATGAGAATAAAAATACATCATCTGTAAATGTAAAATGCCTTTGTTTCAAAGGATGGTATTCAAACAGGACGCAAAGATTTGGACACAATGGATTTTACAAAAAATAAATACAGATCCCTAACAGTCGGACCGGTTGGGGAATTTGCGGGTGGCAGATGCAGCAGTGAGCACTACAGAGTGAGGTGTGTTGTATGCGGGACGCTTGGAGCTCAGCACTGCTACATCCGTGAGCAGCACACGCAGCTCTGGGCGTGCTCAGCTCAGCACAGCGGGGCGCAGGGCTGCAGGGCTGCTCCCAGCAGCAGCAGCTTGCACTGCGTGCACTGATGGCAGCAGGGCGCTGAGCCACGAGGCCCCACTGCGTCCCAGCCGCGCTTCCTCTGTGCACGGCGGCTTCAAGGCACGGTCCAAGCTTCCAACCTCCAGCACAGCCCAGCCTGATGAACAGCTTTCTCGAGTCTCACGGCTCAGCAGCCCAGCATAAAACAGCATCCAAGGCAAAACGGGTATTTTAAAGCTGTGAACGCGTCGATTTCATGGAGATAGTTCTGATGTACTCAATGCGGTGGCAAGCCAGAGGGTACAGAGGAGCTTTCCATTTCTGAATCAAGCTCAAATTCACTTTTTACCCCTTGGTTAAAAACCAGAATGAGAAAGAAAACCAATCCAGCCACCATTTCAGCCACTGTTACAGTTCACTTTTCCTGAAGGCGCAGTGCTCATTTTCAGATGAGCCATTGTAACTGTTTGCTTGTTTAAGAAACATTCCACAAGTCGACTGCAAGCAGCTTTTCTTCAGCTGAAGGTATACAGAGGAAATACAGTTCAAGCTAGCTAGGTCACTTGAGCAATTATAAAGGCATATCTTACACAGACCAAAACAACAACGAAAGAAAACCCTAAATAGCTACCTTGCACTCTGCAGCACTCTCACTACCTCCTACAACTCAGCCAAATGATGCCAGCAGCATTTTCCAATTACTCCAAGTCCAAGAGCCTCTGCAAACTGAAGACGAGACAGGCACAAGGACTCTCCAGAGGTTCAGTAGGTTCCTTCACACCAGTTAATGCATTTCTGCATCATGGTGTCTAAACACCACTAGCTTATTTTTTCTACAAGTCTGCAGCAAATCTAAGGAAGCTGTGCTTACCTTTCCAGATAAGCCTTCTAAAAGTGTACAACTTCCACCCAGTTCCTTTACAGCAACAGACAAGAGCGCGCCCTTGCTGCACAGGGCCTATCTGCCTGACCCTGCACACGTGCCAAGAGCTTGATGTAAAAGGATTGTCAGCAAAGAGCCCAGGTCAGAAGAACGAGCTGCCCAGGCGTGTTCTACAAGCTGAGCAGCCTGATACCAGCAAGCTCTGTCAAAATGGGAAAGCAGAAAGGCTCCTCCCTGAGGGCCCCGGCGCTCCACAAGCCAGCCAAGGCAGGCACTTTTCTCTTTCCCTTTAAGGAACGGTGCAGGTGATCAGAAATGAAGGCAACTTAGTTGTGAGAATGTGATTAAAAAATAAATAAAGGTGTTTCTTATTAGGAAAAACAAAAGTGCCATTCTAAGAAGGGTAGGAAAACAAATACCTGCAAAAGTTTAAATGCCACAACTTAAAAAACAGCAAAACACACGAAGAACTGAAGTTCAAACAAAAGGAAAGGTCAAGCTTCACAACCCAGCCCCTCGGAGATCCCTGCTGCGCAGACACGTGTTCTTCCAGAAGGCAGTGAACAAAGCCAGGGACTGCGGTGACACGACGGACGAAGGGCTGCAGCCTCACAGCAGCCTCTCATTCAGCTTCTTACAGAAACATCTCTTCCCCTCTAACTGCACAGAGGAAGAGATCCAAGAGGCCTGCCTTCCTCTAAAGCATACAGCAGAGGAGGGGAGTCCAGACCCCAGTCCTACCAAGCAGAACCCTCCTCCTGAGGGCTTTGGTCCGGCCTGTTTTCCTTCTGCTCCTTTTTTTTTTTTTCCCCATTGGAAGAGACTGAAGAAAGGAATTATGTGACAAACAAAGCGTTGCAAAGTGAAGGAGCTCCAGGTGAAGGGTGTCTGCCCGAAAGCTGTAAGCTGTGGTGTTTAAGTGGTGCTTCACACAGCCATTTTCTGCAGAGTTCACTTCTCAGACCTTCTCTGTGAGTAGCACTGCACCTTCGGCCTCCAAAGAAAAGGGCTGAGGAAGGCTGCACCCAAAGGCCTCGTGTTCTGCCAGCTAGGTTTCTACAACAGCATTTCAAACACTCCATTTTTACTCCCTGTACTAATCAGTACGTTTTTGCTTCCAGGCTCCAGTTTGCCTCTGCCTTCTCTCAGAGCAACACCGGTTGTGGGCAACGAACTCGCATTGAGGCAGGGACGGCACGCCGCCCTGCTAACGCAGCTCATTCAGGTTCTGGTGGTGAAGGTTCGGGCGCTGCCTGTTCAGGTTGATGGTGTTGTCCAGCGTGATGCTGTCATCCTCCTGTGTGGTTTCTGGCATGAACTGTCGGAATATGCTGACGCTGCCGTGCCAGAAGATGGGCTCGGGGAGCCGCCCTGCTACGCTCCACGTTCGTGTCTCGGGGTCGTAAGCTTCCAGGACATCCGAGAGCTCAAAGGTGTTGTCGTAGCCGCCGGAGACGTAGAGCTTCCCTCCCAGCACAGCCACACTGCCCCCAACGTGGACCTAAAAGTAAGAAGAAATAAGCAGCACAGTTAGAAGGGCAGGTATTGCCCAACCAGGGAGGTCTCCTGCCCACTCGGACACATCGGCAGCTGCTGCCCCCTGCGTGGCACTGAAGCTGCTGCTGCCCCCGCGGCCACGCGTGCCCTGCTGCACTGCCAGCACCTCTCATCAGAAACTTTTCTGTCCAGGTAACCGTGATACATCTGAATGCATTCTGTGCTCAAGGGCTATCATCTAACCAGAACACTGCTTCCCAAAGGTAATTTAACCCTGTTATGAGCACAGATAAGCATCCAGCAGGGTGGTGAGCATCCTACCTGAAGCATGGCAGGGATTTTATCCCATTCGTTCTTCACTGGATTGTAAACATCCACTTCAGCTGAGTCATCCCTGCAGGAGATAACACAAAATTACTTTTCTGTGTTGTCAAAGCCTTCCTCCTTGTGAAGCCCACATCTGAACAGCCTGAGCCATGGCCTGCAACGCACCTTTCCTGGAGCACCTTTCCTCCAGCCCTGCCACATAAATTGAAGACCAGAGGCTGCTGTATGAAGGCTCCGGTCTCAAAGCAAAGCCCAGTCTCCAGCATGGACTTCTCAGATAGCAGCAGTAAAGTTCAACCCCAGGAAACCCCTAGAACTCCGTGCTGCACCTCTACACACAAAACATGCCAGCAGAGACAACACTCAAGTAGCACTGCCCTAATTCTCAGTGCTAGTAACCTACACTTAAAGAGCCCAAATGGCCCTTCTCAGCTTCTCCCTGGGCAAAGCAACCCCTTATGCACTTCCTGATGTACACTGAGCTTTAGGATACCACCTAGGAGGTACAAAAGACAACATGGAGGCAATCCTGAGGGCTTTCTCAAACCCAGACTATTTTCAGTTTGCATATATGGTAGGTGTGTTCACAGACTAACATTTGTCAGCCTGCATTTTATTGGCTTCAGTGCCAAACACTTAAGAGTCTCAAAGAAAAATCAGCACTGTTCTGAAGAGACTTAAACCTCTGTGCATTTAGAAGCAATGAGATCCCTACTGCTGGAGTTTTTTGCCATGCCAAATTTAGATAGGCCAGAGAACTGTAACAGAAGAGCTGACAGGCAGCACAATCCCCCAAGGCTTCTTACAGCCACTCACCACTGTGAGACGCGACAGCAACAGGTGAGAGATGTTTGTAAGGCAGAAATGCTCATTGCTGACACAAGAATGCAAGAAGGACAAGGTCAGGGCAGACAGAAAAGCACTGCCAGTCAGCCCAAGACAGTTCAGTTACAACAGACTTCACAGGCTATGGCAAAGAAGAAAATCTCCTTTTATTCTTCAATGGCTGATCAATCTGAATTTCCTTTTGCATGCATTCAGCCTCTGAAATTGTGCTCTTTCAATTTCATGCACCCCATTCTTTATTTAACAGAACTGACTTCAGGAGTTGCACGCCTCCCTTCTTGACCCTACTGGCCTACAGTTGCAAATTCTTTATAGGAAGTATCCAAGATCTGACGTACAGCAGAAAACAAGACCCAAACATCCTTTACATGGGCGTATTTTAAATCCTGAGGATGCTTTTCTAAAAACCTTTCCTCCTCAAAATGGTTCAGAACAAAGAGCTGCTGCCTCTGCCGGGATGGCTTCAGAAAGGTAATTACATCCCAAATTGGGAAGGTGCTTAAAAATAGTGACCAATCAGCTCGTCTTCATTCCTCCTACCTCTGCTGAGACAGAGGGTGTCCTCTGCTATGCCACAGTTCAACGTTTTCTTGGAGCTTACTCACTTATTTATAGCAACAAGGGGGACTGAACCAGAAGCCAAGAAAACTGAGAAGTCTATTCCAAGCACAACTGCCATCGTCAGCCTGATTTGTAACCCTGGCTATTTCCCAGCCCCAGCTTTAAAATTCAGATATTTTTACAGGACTTCAAACATATGTCCTTGAGGTTTAGTTGTGACAGAGCTAAAAGGAAGAAGCGTGGTAGTTTGCAGAGCAGAGGAAGCACTGCCTTGCCTTCGTCACACAGTGCTCCCACGTGGCCACTCCTAAGACCCAAAGGCTTTCCCAGGGAAAACCCTCGGCTCACCTCGCGCAGAAGCAGGGAGACGGGGAGAAGCTGCTGCCACTGCTCACCTTATGAAGTACATGAGCCCGTTCAGAGTGACGGTCTTTGGGGCGAAGGACCAGGGAGGCAGGTGGCCGCAGTTCACCAGGGACCAGAGGTCGCTGTCGGGGTCGTAGCACTGCATCACCATGGTCTCCTTGCCAGACAGAGAGCCGATGGCGAACAGCTTGCCACGGCACGAGGTGGTGGAGCAGTTGTCCATGGGGTACAGCATGGGCTGCAGGGCCTCCCAGCTGTCCAGCGAGTGGTCGTAGCGCTCTGTGCTGTCGGAGGCGATAACGTACAGCAGGCCGTCCAGCACCGTAGAGCTGTGGTATTCTCTGGCTCTCAGCATTGGGGACACCTCTGTCCACTCGTTCACGCTGGAGTTGTATCTCCACACACAGTCGTACAGCCTCGATCCATCCGATCCCCCTGCAGCACAACACAAAGCATTTAAGAGTGCTGATTCACAGAAAACATTCCCTGGAAGGAAAGCACTCTGTGGTGACAGAGCAGAGGGCACGGCTCTGAACTGGACTCTTTCGTGTCTTCCAGCTACGCCTCCTCAACATCCACACACATTTCTGCCCCGCAGAGCCACGCACTGTGCACACAGATAGATCCTAGGAGACCAGAAGTGAGAAGATGCTACCAAACTTTCTGCACTATTTCTGACCCAGATTCCCAGTAAGCCAAGGAGGAATTCTCCCATGGCATTCCCAGCGCGTATTCAGCAATGATTCAAAACAATATCCTCCTCTGTTCCAAACAACCACTGTCTTTTCCATTTCGCAGTTCCTCTGCTGCTCTCCAGAAGCTGCTGTGACACAGCAGAGATTAACATTCACCAGCACCCAGGCGCCAAGGCGCTGCTGCTGTTAGCAGCATGGAGCCCTCCCAGCCCTCCCTGCCGCCCGAGCAGTGACACTGATGTTACACAGAACCACCTCCAGCGGCAGCAGCCTGGCTGAAGCGCAGGGTTCTCAGCAGAGAGCACCCCCAGATCTGCCTGCAATGGCTCCGGAAGGGATGTAAAGGCATTAATACAAACTAATCTTCCTTTTCACACTGCTGCCTTGAAAATCTAAGCTTTGTTTCCTGCTAAAAGCAGAGAATGAGCCCTTCTCTGTTCAACTCCACTCCACCTGCACTTCAAATCTTTAACAGCACGTCTCACATTCCTGCAACACACACAGGACTGCCACTCTGAGCACAGGGATTTAGCTCAAAAAGGTACCTATATGTGGATTAGGCACCAAGTTACACATCTGTGTCACCTTTGAAGAGGTAATGACGGCCCCAGCAGACCGTCAGGAGGCAGGGTGTGTGCCGAGGGAGACACTGACTCACACACACTGCTGCCACTCCTCAGTGCCTCATCTGCACAGAGGCCCACTGCCCCCAGAGCCTTCCAACACGCCTCTGTCTCTGCCAGGCTTGTAATTCGCAGGCTCTGAACCCAAACACTTGTTTTGCAGCCAGAAATCCAAAACCCCTCTCAAGTCACTCATATCGTCCAGAGCAAACAGTTAGAAAGTTTCCCCAGCGCGAGTTCTGTGACTTGTCTGCATACTCAGAAGTATTAGTCACAACCAAATACCTCCCAGATTGAGATCAGCTGCTAAATCCTCACCCAGCACCACCTCCAGGAGTCTCTGCTCCTCTGCAGGCTCCAGCCGTGCTGTGCTGGAGCAGAGTTTCAGATTCTTCGCTCCTCTACTGAAAGCCAATTCTCACAGCAATCACCCCAGTATTTTCAATGGGAGTCTCAACACTGAGGCTTTCATACAAGCTCTCCCAATTCACACTTTTGCCTGCCCTTGTTAAGCCGTACTCAAAGATGCAGCTGTCTTTCCTACCAGCCTCCTACCTGAACATCTGTTTATGACCCAGAACAAACGTTAAGACAGAGATGCACAGGCTGCTCTCAATCACGTGCTGCTCCTACCCTGCGTGCAGCATCAGCCAGCCAGCCCGGCTGCTTCTCCACCTACAGGAGCAGAAAGGTTCTCAAGAGAGGAATGAAAGCAACACAGGAGGTGGGCGCTGTGTGGGAAGTGGGCTCCCATGGCCGAGTTACTTATTTCCTAGAAAAGGCCAGCACGATGCCCCGTGGGGGACTCAGAACGCCTGCCAGCACCCAGCCTGCTGCAGGAGCAGAGCTGCTCCCCGCCCGCCCCCAGCACTTACCGGTGACGTAGATGTCATTGCCCAGGGCAGCGACGCTGTAGCCCCCACCCAGGTGCTCGGGGAACTCAGCCAGGTAGCGCCAGTGCCCGGTGCGCGGGTTGTAGCAGTCCACGGTGACGAGCTCATCGCAGTCGCGGTCGCAGCCACCGACGAGGACGAGGATCTCGGCGAGGCCGGTGGAAGGCCGGGGCCGCATGCGGGCGCAGGGCCCGCGGTCGTGGCGGTCGAGGCGAGCAGCCTGGAAGTCGCGGGCCTCCTGGAGGAGGCGCAGGCAAGGCGGGCAGCGGGCCACCAGCGGCTCGCCCTCCACGTGGGCCAACAGGTAGAAGCGACGCACGAAGGGCAGGCGGACGTGCGCCAGGAGCTGGGGCAGCAGCGGGGCGCGGGCGGCGGGGTCAGCGTGCACCCAGCGCAGCGCCAGCTGGAAAGCGGCCTCTTCTTTGGGGACGCAGAGCCCGTCGTCACGCAGGTAGGAGAGGAGGCGCGGCAGCGGCAGGCGCTCCAGCTGGGCGCCCAACTCGCTCACGTGCCGCAGGATGAAGCGGTGCGCGGCGGCCGCCAGCGCGGGGCAGGCGAAGGCCTCGGCGAAGTCCTGCATGTCCAGCGCATTGGCGGGCTCCAGCTGGCGCGCCAGCCAGGCGCCGCACGCCTCCTTGACGGCGGGGAACTGCAGCAGGTCGGCGGCGCGCAGCAGGCGCTCGGCGATGTCGGGGCCCAGCCCGCCCACGCGGCCGGTGTAGGCGAAGTCGAGGAGGCGCGACAGGCACTCGGGCTCCACGCCGTGCAGCCGCACCCGCTCGGCCCGCGCCTCCCGCAGCGCCCCGCCGAACATGGCGCGGAAATAGCCGGAGGCCGCGGCCAGGACGGCGCGGTGAGCCCCGAATTCCCGCCCGCCCGCCACCACCGTCACGTCCAGCAGGCTCCGCTCCGCCCGCAGCGCGCTCAGCCCCCGCAGCAGCGACACCGCGTGTGCCGGTTCTCCCGCCGCCGCCGCCGCCGTCCCGCCGCCGCCCGCGCTGGTTGCCATGCCGTGTCTGGACGAGAGCGCACGCCGAGTCGCAGCCCGAAGGGACACCGGGGTTCAGCACTGCGAGCAGCTGGCGGGAGGGGGAGAAAAGAAACGAGCAGGTAGGTCAGCACAAGGAGAAACGTCCTACGGCCAGGAAACGGAGGAACTAAACAGGGCTCGGAAACATCCTCCTGCCCTGACACAGAGGAGCTGCAGTTGCATAACGCGTTGGCGCTGCCAGCAGCCTTCCCAGCTTAGGCTAATTATATTTTAAGAAGCCCGTGTTTAAGTTTCACGGGATTAAGGGATCCCACGAGCTCTGCACGCCGGCTGAGCTGGTAACTTCGCACACCGGATCGCTCCGGGAGCGCCGCACCTCGGCCCGGCCGTCGCCTGCAGGTCTGCGCCCAGCGGGGAGCTTCACCCGCTCCTCGGGGCTGCCGGGTCCACAGCAGCAAATCGCCCACGTGGGCGCTCCGGGGCCCCGCCGGCAGCGCCGAGCGCTGACACGACAACCGGGCAACGCGGGGACCGCCGGGGCACCGGGAACGGAGCTGCGCTCCCGCCGGATAACGGCCGTCCGTCACACGCGCGGGCCGCGCGCAGAGCGAGTTCCCGCAAAGCTTCTGCTGCGGGCGGTCATCGCAGAGCCGAAGCCCCGAGCCGCACGGTGCTCGGCAAAGTGCTGCCGGCCACCAAACAGAACCGCGCTACACGAGAAAGCACGGCCGGGGCACGGCGACGGCGCCCGGAGCGATGGGAGGCGGCGGAGCTCCGAGCCCCTCGGGACGGCCTCACCGAAACGGGAGCCGCGCGGCCCCGAACCGCCCCGCAGCAGGGTAACGGCACCGGGCGGGATGAGCAGGCGGCCCGGGGAACCGCGCGGATCGGCACCGCCGGGCCGGAGCTCCGCACGGCGCTTCTCGGGGCTCGGAGAGCCGCACACGGCGACGCCGCCCGCCGAGCCCGGCCCCGGAGCCGAGCCGAGAGAGGCGGATCCCGAACCGCGCGGCCCCGGCCCGGCCGCCCCGCAAAGAATCGAAGGGCGCGGGCAGCCCGTTCCGAGCGCCGGCAGCGCAGCCCCAGCGCCGCCGAAACCCCCGCGCCTCCCGGAGCCCCGCAGCACCCGCGCTCACCTCGCGCCCCCGCGCTTCTCGGCGCCGCTCCGCCCCGCGGCGCCGCCCCTCTCGCACATTCCCGCAGCTCCGCTCCCGGCGCTCCCCGCGGCCCGCACTGCGCACGCTCTCCCCGCGCCTCCCGGCGCTCCCCGCGCGGACGGACTACTGTTCCCGGCGGTCCTCGCGCGAGCGCCCGCCCCTTCGCCGCCTCCCGCCGGTACCGAGCGGTTCGCGGGTGTCGGTGCCGCCCGGCCGCCCCTGCCGCTCCGCGCCCGCGCCCGCCGCTCGCCCTCCCGCCGCGCTGCGCCGGGATATGGACTCCGACTCCTGCGCCTCCCCGTTCGCCCCGGAGGTGAGCCGCGTTCCCGGGGGGCGTCTCCCGCAGCCGGTGCCCGCCGCTGCCCGCTTCCCTTTGCCGGCCTGGGGCCATCTTGTGCCGCTCGAGCGCGGAGCGTCCTCGGACCGGGAGCCGGAGTGGGGGCGGTAGGGGGGACGGGAATGGCGGCGGCGGCCGGCGGTGCTTCCCCCCCCTTCTTCTCTCCGCCTCCCGCTGTGAGGGCGGCCGTGGGGCTGGGAGTGGCGGTCAGGCTGCGGGACCGGGGCTGGGGGTCGCGGGGGGGCGGCGCGGCAGCGGGGAGCGGGGCCTCCCGGCTCTGCGCCCGGCCCGGCCCCGCGGCGGAGGCGGCCGCGCTGACCCCTCCCTCCCTCCCTCCCGCTTCATCCCTTCCTCCCTCCCCCGCAGGACTTCTCCCCCACCTCCCGGAGGCACCGCACCGTGGAAGACTTCAACAAGTTCTGCACCTTTGTCCTGGCCTACGCCGGATACATCCCCTACCCGCAGGAGGTGAGGGCGGCAGCGGGTGGGCGCCTCGGTCCCTGTGCTCCCAGCACCGCCTCGTGCCCTCCTCTGGGCCCGATCCTGGCCGCTCGCCGGGGCTGTGCTGGGCTGGAGCTGCGGCTCGGGATGCGGGAAGGGATCGGGGCTGAACCCGGGTGTGAAGCACAGCCCCGGAGGGGGAGGGGTGCGATACCAGCACTGCAGCACCTCCTGTAAGTCAGCTTGGAAATAACGCCGCTGTCTGATTGCTGTGTGTTTTTCTAGGAAACGCCGCTGAGGAACAGCCCCAGCCCTCCCAACAGCACCGGTGGCACCATTGACAGCGATAGCTGGGACCCCCGCTTCAATGACATCCCCTCCTCGGTTTCCCTTCCTGCCAAGAATAGAAAAAACTTCAGCCAGCTGAAGCGAGCAAAGCCTTACAGTTCCCTGTTCCAGCGGGCAAAGCCCGGCAACTTCCTGCCGGAGCGAAAGCAGATCGATAAAATCAGAAAGAAGAAAAAGCTGAAGAGAAGGGAAACGGAGGTGTCTGCAGAGGAAGACTATGAGGAGAAGCTGCTGGAGCTGGAGGCGGAGGACTCTTACACAGAGACACCGATGAGCCCCTCGTCTGAGGGTGACCCTCAGTCTGTGGCTGAGCACTGCTCAGTCTGGGACTCTGACACGGCCTCCAGCGTCACCTACCCCACAGGGACGGGCGAGCAGGCGGTGGAGATCCAGAGTGTGGGCAAACGAACGGTCATTCGGCAGGGCAAGCAGGTCGTCTTCCGGGACGAGGACGGCACTGGCGATGATGAGGACATCATGGTGGATTCAGGTAGGTGGTTTGGCTGCCGGGGTGGCTTGAGAGATGCCCTGTGGAAGCAACAGTGCTGCCACTGATTTCTAGTACCTGTAGTGCGGGGAGAATTGAGAACCAATCAGTAGGTGTTCTTTGGGGGAGGGGTGAGGTTCTGAACTACCGGGACCTTAAGAGGCAGCTTGGTGTTCTCTCCCAGAATACAGCCTCTTTTGTGCTGTTGAGAGTTGGATAATCAATGGATATCAAGATGTTACAATCACAATATAATCAAGAGAGTTAGGCAAAGCGGACAATGATAACAAAAGAGAATAAATGGAAGGCACTTACCCTTAGGCTGGGCTCACCACAAAACACCAATAGAGGCGATCTCCAGCAGAGATCCTTCCCCACTGGCAGCCAGCTCTTAAATAGCTCTAGGAGGGGTGCAGCCTGGCTCCACCCCTTCCGGCAGCACAGCTGCATTGCCTTCACCTGTGCTCCTCTGGCTGCCTCATGGCTCGCCTCCGGTGATCAATCAGAGGTTCAGGCCGTGACTCAGTAGTTCCCATACAAGAGTATTTTCCCGACAAGAGCTTGCATGTTGGTTCCTTGCAGGACCTGGAAAAATCAGCAAAGCACCTGTCTTTGGGAGGCAGGGAGTTAATTTAGATCAGAAGGAAAAGAGTTCCCAGTGCAGCCAAAAGACGCTGGGGAGCCATCAGGAGATAAAAAGGCAACTTGCCGCTTTTCCTTCCAGATGACGACTCCTGGGACCTGGTCACTTGCTTCTGCATGAAGCCTTTTGCCGGGCGGCCGATGATCGAGTGCAACGAGTGCCACACCTGGATCCACCTCTCCTGCGCCAAGATCCGCAAGTCCAACGTCCCAGAGGTCTACATATGCCAGAAGTGCCGGGACTCCAAGTTTGACATTCGCCGCTCGAACCGCTCCCGGACGGGCTCGCGCAGGCGCTTTCTGGACTAAGCGAGGAGGCGCGTGCTGCTGCGCTGCTCGGGCGCCAGGTGAGCCGTGCGAAGCACAGACACCGGCTGGGGGCCGGGCTGAGTCCCCCGAACTGCTGCTCTCAGGCCAAGGGCCGCCCAGCCTGCCTGCGGTACAGGGATGAGGTACCGCCGAGTCGTGGATGGCCGGGGTGGAAGAAGCAGACTGGTCAAAACTGCCGCTAGATACCAATTAGCTCAAGAGACAAATTAAGCTCTCTGGGTTCGGTGGGGTTTTGTCCAGTTACAACTATGAGTTGGACGATGTTTTGGGAATGTATAATATCTTTGCCACGTGTTTTTTCTCATCCCCTTGGGAAACTGCAAACCTTCTCTGTGCTAGAAAACTCATCCTCTGAGGAGGGAGGAGGAGGAGGGAATCTGTGTGAAGAGTCTGAAAAGTAAATGGCCCCGTGTTTTAATTTTCATGTATTATTATACCTGCCCATTTGTCCGTATATATCGATCTTAGATATTCTAAGGCTCTGTAGGAGTGAGTGTGAATGCATACCAGCCTCTGCGTGATCTGCCTCCTCTTCCACGGGCCGGGCAGGAGGTGAGTGCAGTGATTTGGCGCTGTGTAATGACAGGACTTCACCCTGCTCTGGGGGAGCGGTGCATTTAGAGAAAGAAGGCTCCTTCCTTTGGACAGGCAGCGCTGGCAATTAGTTGACATCAGATTTCTTAGAAGTCTCTTAACGGTGATTTTTTGTGACTTTGTTCTGCATGATTGGCTCAAATGTGTTTTGGGGGGAAAACCATTTGCTCTGTGTCCTGGCCCTTTGTTAAACTCTAAGGTGCTGTTTTAAGATGACGATTCTCTCTTTTCTCAGCCCAGAATTCAAGCGTGGACTGTAAAAGAGGCTGTAGTAAATGTAGAACCTGGCCGGTCTGGTTCGAGATTTGATCATTTCCATCAGTACTACAGCTGAGTTGACTTTGTTTCTGCGGTTTATTTTTTGAGACCAGACTTGTAATCAGAAAACCAAATTCTTTAACCTGTTGGCTGCTAATTACACATAAAAACAAAAAACACAAGTGCAGGCTATGCAGCTAGCAAGGTGAAGTGTAACAAAGATTCATCTGGTGCTGGGAAGGACAAGAGAGTGCAGGGAGTCCAGGCTTGTTTGCGAGGCCACCAAGATGGAGGCGTTGTCCCTCAGAGACCAAACAGAGCAAGCTGTATGCATTGTGCAACTTAGGTTTATGATTCTGAGACATTTCTCCGAAGTTACACCTGGTGAATGTGTTCTCTGTCCCGTGAGATGAGGAGAGTCATTGGCTGGCACCGGAGCTTATGTGAGACCAGCTGTGCCGCTACGGACGCGTGGCGTCGCTGCAGACAGGGCCGTCAGACCACTGCCTTACCTGAGCGCGGCGCCCTGGTGAGCAGCAGGTCTTCCCACGCGCAGTCGGCTGCCCGCCCTGACGCCGAACGCCAGGCTGCCAAAGCTCGGTGCAGGCAGCTCAGCGCTGCGGCGCCCCCGGTGTGGGACGCGGGCACGGCAGCGTCGGGACGATGGAGCTGCACGCCGTGCAGCTGCGCTTCAGCCTTGGTTCTTCATGCAAATCCCACCCCGCCACACCGTAACAACTGACTGTAGGTTCTGAAAACCAGCTCCAGCTTCTGCTAAAACTTAGACCGTGACTGTGGTATGCTGCCTTCCAGAGGCTAAGTGCAGCCGCCGAGGAGTTTGCCAAAGACTTGCCCTTATGGCTGCCTGACTGCTGTTTGCAGCCAGAAATACAACCAAAGTTCTCTAATGCTGCCATTTCGCTCTGCAAACAGAAAGGCTTTGGAAGATCCTGGTTGCAAGCTGCGAGGGCTGGACCTGCTCTGAGCACTGGCATCTTTGTGTTTACAGCGTGTCTGCAATTCAACTGGACCTCCTGGAATGTGTTCTGAAGTTTTAAGTGTTAAATGGCCACGCGAACTGCCTCTTTTTCCCAGAGGTTAAATACTAATCAATGTGACTGACTCCTGTTCTGTTACCTTTTCAGATTTATCCCAATAGATGGTGTCTGACAAGTCCAGCACATTACAGTATCAGCAGAGAGAAAAAAAGTAACATCTCCATTTAGTTCATCACTTTCAGCCACATATAATTATAGTTTAATTCAGAACTTTATTTTTTCATTAAAACTGTTTTAATGAACCATGTTTTTTTTTTAAAGTGAAACAAATGAATAATGACTTTGCTTTACTCTGGATTCAAGAGTCTGCTAGTATGATTTACTGGTGTGCAAAACAGTTGTGCTGGGTGGCAGCAAGACTTGGATCACCTTAAAAACTGAGTCTCTGTTGCTTACAGCTTCTGTTTTAATTGTTGGTGATGTGTAGAGCAACGAACAGAAGTCCCAGAGGAGGCTGCAGCTGTAAGATGGCAGTTTCTCACAGAACAAAGTTGTTAAAAGGAGCAGTTTCTCAAGTAGGGCTATGCTCACAGTCTATTTAAGACTTTGCAATGATTGGCAGAAAATGAAGAAGAGAGGAGGAAGGCTGGAATTTGGTATTCAGCAGGAAAGAAAGCCTGAAGCTGGGGTGTAAGGGAGAGAGGCGGGCAAGGGGCTCCACCGTGTGGACGCAGCTCAGCAGTGCCTGACTTGCAAACCGCAGGGGAGCAAAAATGGAGTTTGCACGTTGACTGCTGTGGAGAAGAGCCTGCTGCAGGAGCTGTGCCTCACGGATGGGAAAAGCCACTGGTAGTGCTTTCATGGAAGGGAAAAACAGAAGTCTGAATCTTCGGTGGGCTGATATGGCAGGGAAAAGAAACCTTAGTAAACACTTAGCAAATGAATGGGGCGAGATCTGTGTCAGTAATTTTACTTCAAGAATTATGAAATCAAGAGATGAAAATTAAGATTCACCTGTCCTTTGCATGAACTGCTTTACAATTAGACAACGATGGTTCTGATACGGTGGGGGAAGAAAGAATAGAGTGGGAAGGCAAAGGAACTGAGTTTTCTTTGCTAAGCTGTAATGAAAAAGAAAGCATCTGCTTGAATCTAAGCCCTGCCAGGGCAGCTGAGCTGTCCTCAGGTATGAATGCTTGGGGTGACTCGCAGCAGGGGAGGCTGATAAGGCTTTCACAGCACAAGTGGTACCCAGAGCTGCGACTCCTTGGAGCGGCCATTGGCTGAATCATACTGCGACAGCAGGAGCTGAGGGCTGGCACAGAGGAGCATGGAAAGGAAGACAGGGAAGATGACAAAAAGTAAAACCTTGATCTGCATCTCCAGCTCAGGAATTCCCAGTTCAAAGGCTCAAGATCAGGAGGCCAGCACGCAGTCACGGATCCTCATGAAGGTATTTCAAACCCTATTTCAAATCTTTCGCTCCGCTAGCTCAGTTAGCAAAGGATGCACTCACTCAGGTATCTGGCATTCTGGTTTGCACCCAAAGGTGCTCACTACCCTGTTACTGCATGTCAGTAAGTAATTACACCATAATTACATTACTGCAGTACATCCATGACTCCATTACAGTAAGGATGTACTTCACAGCTCAGAAATGGCCTCTGTTCCAGGTGCTGTAATGCCACAGCTCATCTTCACAGCCTGAACAGGTTTTACATTCACACTGCTATTTCTCTACACTTTTAACATAGACAAAAAGTCACTTGAATGACAACAGGAACTGGAGCTCAGGAACTTGTCAGAAAGAAATATTGTTTTATTGTGCAAACTTTTCAGTGTATTTGCCCTGCTAGTTACAGGAGCATGCTTTTTCTTTTTACTTAGCAGTAAGTGTGCTGGCACTTGGTTGCACTTGCCACTGCAAAGCTCCAACTTCCCAGCACTGCCACATGGAGCAGTTTGTTACATCCCAGTCGACACAGAACAACTCTCACTGCTGCCCACTTCAGGCCGACACAAGACATGAAAGAGGCAATTCTGGTGGCATTTCTTGTCCCTGTCAACTAGCAGTGGGTATAAAGGACCACAAAAGAGCAGGAAGCAGAACATAACAAAGGGTGCAGTTAAATTCATAGAAGTTGCACCCCTTACGTTATGGAAGGAGTTTATTTTCAATGCTGCCCAGAAGATGAGAATGGGACAGGGGCCAGTGCTCAGCTGAACATAATTTATTGCACATTTTACATTTAGTATCAGAAAAAAACAGAACATTGGTCATACGTGAAATAGAGTCCTACACCAGGAACTGGTTGCAACTGAAGAGCCTTGTTTTACTTTTACAAGTGAACACTTAGTTGTATGAGCTTGTGTTGGAGGGAGAAGTTCCTTGCAGCCTAGCTCAAATGAGTCTGGTTTTAGAAACTTAATCTTCCTGTTAAATGCCCTCCTGCATGTCATCTTAAGACCATGACTGGAGCAGAGAATGGTGCTCCAGAAAAAGGGGTCAGGTGCACATCAGGAAGTGATTTATGGTAATGCAACAACACACAGCCAAGACCCTTTGTTTCCTGTCTCTCCCATGGAAGCTGCCCTAGGATTCACTGAGAGCAGGCTGTTTCTGAGCCACAGCTCTGATTATTCCTTTTCTCTGTAAGGAAAGCACCACAAAACTCCCACCAGAACTGGAATAGCACACGGCTGCCACTTCCACCTGCTGTGTCACGAGAACAGCACTGCCCTTTCTGCTGGTAAATTACCAGCACAGCTTCCATGCAGGACAAATCCAACAAGCTTACCTCACATCTGATGCTGCAGCAGAAGTGGCAGCTGAATTCAGGGTTTTCAGCTCTTTTCCCCATTTTGTGCCACTCCTCACTTTGGTCTGGTTTACTCCTATGAACCACGCTCTTTTTTTCCTAGAACTAAGATGAATTGCTGTCCTTCCCCCCCCCGCTCTGCTTTCCTGGTCTCCTGAACACCTTGACAGGAAAATGAATTAATAAGACAATTATACCCAGTGTCCTTGTCTGGTAGAGCAGTGTTTGAAGTGAGCAGCTGAATGGATTCATAGGGAAGAGGTCCGTGTCATTACAAAAAGCAAAGAACTCCGTTCCAAACATACTTGTTCTTAACAAGTGCATTTCAAATACAGAATTAGGGTGGAAAACAATCTCTGCCCTCTTTCCAATGAAAGGATTTACACAGAAAACTCCCAGGAGGTGGCCTTAACAAAGAATTTTCACTCAGGTGTGGAAAAAGGCATGTTACCTACCTCAGTAAGTACATGAAGTAGTAAGAACAAGTCTTCTTTCTTGCTAAGTACAGAAGGCTATGTGAGAATGCACAAACAGACTGGGCCAAATTGCTGCAGGAAAGATTTGGCTGCATGATGGGTGGTGCTCAGAGCCTGCTCACACAACCTCAGCAGAAAGTAGTGCACGTTCAGAGTCACATTGCTTTATTGATTACTGAGCCACAATTGAGAAGTATTGCTTTGAAGCCACCTCAGGAAGCAGGTTCTCTCATTTTTGATCCTAACGTGACTGGTAGCCACCACCTGCTATACAGATAAAAATAAAAATGTCTCTTGTTCAAGCTTGTAGCATCTGGGGGAAGGTTCTGCTGTCTCCGCTGACCCAGGTACTGTAACAGACGTGCAGCTCTCATCAGATTTAGCCATCTGCATCGATTCTGTGAGCTGTTGAATGAGAAGAGTAAATGGATACACGCCACTCTCATCATCCTTGCTTGAACTTAAAACTACTGCACCAGGAACAGACAAACAATTCTGGCCAGTAATTAAACGTGGTTCATTTACAACTGCACTGTCCTTATGACAGATCTGTAAACTGGATACACTCCTCCAATTGGGCCGTGGAAGTGGCCTGGAGTTCACAGGACTTCACCCCGTGGCCAACTGCCCAGGGCTGTGTGGTAGCAGCAAAACCCATCAGGAGACAATTCACAAAATCACCTCGATAGGGTGAGCATCTTGACAGATAAAATGCAGATGGGAAAGAAACCTGGTACAGGCCTCTAGCTGCCTTCAGATCATCTACCTAGTGCTGGGAATTGCCCAGTAGTGATAACAGCAGCTGCTGGAAGCTGCTTTCTTTTAAACTCAGGTTGGATATTTAAGGTCAGGTGGCATCAATTGCTGCAACGCTGCAACTGAGCTCCTCAATGACTGGAGACACACCGTAGCCACCCCAGTCCATTTCAGAAACCCCAGCTCTTCCTGAAGGAGGAAGCACAGTAGTCCTTGTTACTTACATTGCTTTGGTATCCTGAGGGCCTCATTGTCAGCTGACATCACTTGGTGCAGAACTCCCCGGAACTGATAAAGCACTTTCAAACTCTTCTCCTCACCCACACAGGGGTCATAGAAACCCGGCAACCCAGCCTTCAAACAGAGAAGGACAGGCTGGGAAACAGTGCACAGGCTTTCACTCTTCAATGACTCTTAAAATATCATTAGCACCAGAATAAGGTGTCAAAAAAAGTTTTGTTGCCAATGAGATGAGAAGCTAAGAAATTATTTCCCCAGTGCCAAGAACGCAGAAAACACTGAACCCAGGAAGTTTCTGATGTACAGCCCCAAAATCTGTAACACTGTCCTATGCCATAAACACTGAGGCACTGTTTGACATTGGAAATGCCCAGAGAAACAGAAGTTCCTAGAGATTTGTGATACTTGTATGGAAAGTGGTATCTGTGAATTAACCTGGCACCCTGCGAGGAGAGCATACCGACTCAGAACGCTGAATCGCACACTCGAGTGTCTCAGTAGTGCTCTGACACCAGCTACATACCTTGGATGCCTCTGTGAGGATGAGCTTGGAGTCCTTCACTAAGCACTGCAAGGGCACAGTCACATCTATTACTTTCACCTTCTCATTCTTCCTGCTGTTGTCATTCACGAACTTCCCATACCAGGCATTCACTACAATCAGACCTGCATTTCACAGGAAATGACAAATGCAATGAGCTGTTTCCCACTGACAGCTGGGCAGACACGGATTAAAAGACCACCCCAGCACCTTCTTTTGCTTTCAGTGATACTTGAACCCACCTTGACTCAACCCACTCTTTTCAAGACAGAGGAACATTTATACCTGGGTGTTTGCTAGCAGTATTTCAGCACTAAGACAGAATGACTTGCCTTCGACATCACGCTGATGTGACAGGCCAAGCGAATGCCACTTCACTTTGGAAGATTCTCATGGTTGTTGCTCACAAGCATTAATGCTCAGATTTCCATTATAATCTAAGAGCAAACTGTGCAGATCAGAGGTCAGCAGAGCACAGTCTTTCTCCACATGCCTATACCCACACTTCTCTTTTGTACAGAGAAGCAGCCAGACTTGCCTACGTCCTGCTGATCATCTTGCAGCCTTTCCTAAGACAATATTTGGTGTCCCTAAGTGCAGACTCCAGATGAATCACAATGGAATTTTCCCAATATATGCACAACAGCAATTATGCCATGCTTCATTAAGAGTAGAAATGAAGCAACTGCATTTTGCATTTCTCCCCCTCAGCTACCCAGCCTTTTTATTGCTCCTTCCTCCATCCACATTTATGGAGCAAATAAATGGCATTATCATCTTTACCCATTCTGGCTTCCTCTGCTTCAATTATCCTCCGGACAGATTCTTGCATCAACCTAACCTGTAACAACACAGGGGACAGAGTAAAAATTCAGCACTGTCAGACACTGAGTCCAAAAGAGAGAAGCCAAGTAAAACCAGCTTCAAGAGGGATTACTTATGAGAAAGACTTACTGCAGCTTCTGCCTCTTGCTTTTTCTGAAGGATGTCACTGGCAGTACTTTCCCTTTGCTTCTCCAGCTCTCTGGCATAAAGGAGTCAAAAATCACATCAGGTCTACACAACAAATGGGATTCAGCCAAAGTGGCAAACGTTTACTAATTCACCCCAATTATCACTGTCCCACATTATCACTCTAATGAGCTGGGCTTCAAGGTTCTTCCCCACCCTCCAGGGGATTTCCATAGCCTTCCAGCAGCATTAACACCATGCCATGGATATCCCAGCCTTTGAACCAGACTCCCAGAAGCACTCCATCAGGACTTCCCAGCTCTGTACTACAAACACAGCCTTGCCAGCTCACCTCTCCTTCTGCGCCCTGAGGTAGGGTTTGATGATTAGCCTGTGCATGGCAAAGTAGACAACCAGGGGTCCCACAGTGGCATAGAATACAGCACTGGGAAGCAGCTGATCTGTTAGGTGGACAGGGAAGAAGTAGGTCTGACTAGCCCTGTTCAACCTGGAAGGAGTGAGAACATGAGGACAGGTCAGAAGAAATGCAGAGTTCTTGGTTAAGTACACAAGCAAGGTAAGATGATTGAGTCATCCCAAAAACACGAGGAGCAGAACTGTGAACTTTGGAAGAACATTCATTTTTGAGAAGTCTCGACAGCAACATCTCAGCAGTTCCTGCATCCCAGCCGCCCTCTGCCGGCACCAACTCAGAAATGCAGCACAGAACACGAAGCCTCGGAAGTTGGGCATCTCTGGGAACTGCCATATTAACAAAGCATCCTCAGTGACTCAACGATGGCAATTCACCAACTGAAGCACATAAGCACGCACAGTGTTTCACAAATGGAATGCAATTAAATACATTCCTTTAATATATTTTGAATTCTTCCACCCTTTTACTCATAATACCCCAAACTTAAAGCTGTACTTTCAGAGTATTTTGATGCATACACACAGTCGCCCTGTAAAGGTGGTTCAGGCTCAGAATAACACGAGCAGAAGGCACATTTTGCTTCAATAGGCACAACATGCCTTACAGATGAGGGCAGCTGCAAACCCTTACACTGGAATATCAACATACGTTTGCTCTAAGATAGGAACCCCCTCACCTGAATTTTTGAAATACAATAATGTAAGTTATGATTGGCCTCTACACTCTACAGTTATAATCTTTAACTGACTTGATTTTCAAAGACACTCCTTGGGGAACACCAACGCTGACGGTGGCTCCTAGGATGCTGTGTCTGGAAATCTTCCTCTCTGCTCCATACTCCACAATGGTCCCAAAGAACCCTGCCCTAGAATGAGAGAACAGATACTGCTAAGACTCAGAAGACTTCAATTTTTTCATCACTGAATTCTCTTCATGTAATTCCCCAACCAGTAAAACACACAACAAATACATTTGTGTGGGGCAGATGCTGGCTGTCAGAAGATTCACGGTGCATCTCCAAGATGAGAGCAGCCCTTTCAGTTGGTAAACCAGTTAACAGACCACAGAGGCAACAAGCATGTATTTTACATTCTACTTAACTGGAGAGACACACAAAGCTAAGCCTCCAAGAGGCTCACTTCAGTCATTAACAGATACAATTAAAGAGAAGCAGGTTCCTGAAGAATACAGAAGTGCTCAATTTGTGTGGAACCCAGAAACCTACAGCAGCAGGAGGTAACAGATTGAGCAGTGTGAATTCCCACCTGACACTTACTTTAGAGAGCCTTTTATCCGCGTCTGATCCTCATCCTGAAACTTGTGCTGATAACTGACCATCATGAAGGAATGGGGGATTCCCAGCTGAAATACAACAGCAGAAGCTGAGGCTTCTCCCTCCCAGAACGGCACCAACGTCCCCTGCACACAGCAGCAGGATTCTCACCTGCAGAGCCACAGTGAAGTGGCTGGTTTTCGTGTCCCGGACAACGCTGGTGTTCATGGCTGACTGGAGGCCCCACCGCCACTGCAGGTACCCCATCGTGTTCCTGTCGAGGTTGCGGGCCAGAACTGTGGTGAGACCTGGGCGGATCCCACGGGACGAGAACTGCAGAGCACAGTTGGTAGTGATGAAGCTAGAAGAAACAAGCAAAGCCTCATCAGGATGTAGAGCAGACTCCCTTAATCTAGTGGTATTTAAATAGAAGACACTAACGAACGGAATAGATGCATTTCAATTAGCACTGAAGCATTACGTAAAGGCTAGAGAAGAGAAACCTTTTGCAGAGCAGAAAACAAGTCTAGAATTAACAGGAAAATGAATTTAAGAAGGTTAATATTCCACACTGAGGAACCAAACATCAATTTTTGACTATTTACCATCTTGGCGTAAGATTACGGAATATCTTCAGACCAAAGAGAGGCCCCTGAAGGTCTCCTGCTCCAAACTCCAACTGTTGAAATGCACAGTGATAAGCAGTTAGAATACAGGCTTTGTCAAGAGACAGAGTACTTTACAAGCATTGTTTTAATTCAGAAGTGCTTAAAACATCTGAATCAAATTCACCACTTATTTTAGTATCCTCTCCTTTCTGCTAATTTCTCACTGAGAATAACAAGTGTTTCTCTGAGCAAGGCTGTCAGGAGCAGAGGAAAACAGTTTCTGTAGCCACACAGGCAACAGGCACATATAGGAAAACACAGCCCTTGGGAAGGGCCCAAGAAACAACAGGTAACATTCTATCAGCACAAGCCAAGCACATCATGCATGGCCAAAAATGGGAACAAAAGAAATGAAGGAAAACTTTGGACTTGGGAAACAGATGTACCGAGTATTATTCTACTATCCAACACTGTGTTTGTTTTAGTATCACTCTACAAATACTGCTACCACCTAAATCTCCAGGAGCTCTCTTCATAGGGCATTCAAGAAAGTTTGTCAGCACTGCTACCCCTATCTTCTGAAATAGAAGCACACAGAGGTGAAAAAAAGCTGAAGAGAAAGTAGTCTAGATAGCTAATCCAAGCAGCCTGAAACAAATTGGGTACAATACATAACATCCAGCATTCTTACCTCTCCCCATCCCTTGGCAGATGTCACTCGTCTAAAAGCAAGATTAATTGATCCACCTCCGTTCCCATTCTGGGTAGAAAGGTTACCAGACAGTATTGCTGTGTCTGTGGAAGTCAGTGGTGCCTGAGAAAAAGAATACAGTGCTACTAAAATGATCCTGATTCACATACATAACTTCTATTCTAAGAGGACACAGCCAAAACTGCAGATGACAGCAGAGACTGTGAGCACCATAAGACAAGTATCAGCACAGCTGCATTCCTGTCATCCATTTAACCCAGGTGTTTGAGCCAGGCACACCCATATTAAGTTCTGTAGTGAGAACACAGCAAAATGCGAAATAAGTTTTACAGCAGCAGCTGCTTGTGACAGCTTTAATGAACTGCTAAGTCCTGATATTGAGCTGTAGTTCCTTCTATTCTCACTAATAGACTCAATTTCTCCAACTGTTTGGAACAAAGGGAACATTAGCCCTTTGTTTCCTGCCTATGTCCTCAAAATTGGATGATATGTTTTCATATACAAAGTGTCCTGCATTCACAGAGCACTAGATACCCACTTGGAATCACAATTCAGCCTCCCTGCTAGCAGGGAGCATTGCAGCATACAGACAAGCCATCAGATTCTGCCCTGTGCTCACACAAATGCATGCCACACATTCAACACAGCCCTGCTGGAACCCAGTCCCCTCCCACTCACCCTGGTTAATGGATCTTCCTGTAAAGAAAGAGGAGACCTGAGCAGTTTCCAGGTTCTGCTGCTTGCCCTCTACTGCCTCATGTTCTCAGACCCTGACCAAGCCGGCCACGGCGCCTGCCCTCCTTACCTCAATGGACTGGGATATGTGCATTTTGTTTATTTCAATCTGGGGAAAGCTGCTCCCTTGCACATCTTCATATTCTTCATCGTAACGATCAAAGAGGTCCGTAGCATCTATTCCAACACTGATGGTTCCCTAAGGATGAAGTGAAACAAGGTATTACAAGGTATTAACACACACCCAGCTTACTGAGGCTACACGGCTAAAGCACCCTCACACATACATTGCTGGTTTAAAGGCTGCTTTTCAGAATTTTCTTCTTCTGCAATTACATTCTCCATTCTAAACAGCTTTTTTTTTTTTTTTTTTAAACACAAACACTACAACACTTTTTTCCCCAGGAGGAACCAACTTGGAACATTAGCAAGAGTGGGGATGTTTGAAAAGAGCACCATCAGATTTCTGTCTGGGTCACACAGCCACGAGGGGCTCTGATTCCCCACAGACCTCCTGCACAGCACCACCACAAAATGGGCAACAACCACCTGCAGTAACAGAACCTCTGTGCACACAGGATTAACATCAGGCAGTTTGAACAAACGCAACTCAGGGTAGGTGTAAAAACATCCTGACAGCGGAATACGGACAGACTGAAATAAGAATTTGTTGTAAGTAAGAGTTTTTCCATGCTCACTCCATTCTAATAGAATTCTGAACCTTAGATTGCAGAGTTTGATAGGATTCAAACTGCCAACCACGTATCTGCTGTGAGGATTCCTGCTGTTTATTTCCTGATTGCTTGCACAACAAAAAACCAGCATACTTTAACACAGAAAGATGGGATTATTTCCAGAACTCTGGAATAAGGGATGAATCCTAATTTTCTTTATTTATTTTTTACATTTTTGGAAGGCTGCTGAATTTTAAATCAATTACACTTACTTCCTGTTTAAAGAAACAGGAATGGCAAATTACTACCATTTACACAGAAGATTACTTCTCAGGAACGACCTCCAACACCACCTTCAAGGAGTCTGCTCTCCAAAGGTAAAACTTCTTCAGCTGCAGCCTCTCCTTGCTGTGCAGTTCCTTCACAAGGCCAATGTAACAGTGGAGCAAAGCAAGGCTGCCAAGTGCCTCAGAAGCTGCAAACCCTGCACTGCTGCTCCAGATGCCTACAAAGCACACTGAGAAGAGCCAAAGAAAGCAAGAAGGGCCAGCCTGACTCCATGAGAGTCCAATCAGTGCACTGCAGACTGACTGATCAAACATTTTAACACAGGCGAACGCACATCAAAACAGAACCACTCCTCTCTTTTCTTCATGCTGTTCACTTCAGAAATATACAAGCCCAGGATCTTTCACAACAGCTGCACAACAAGGTTTTTTTTTTTGGCTTGGTGCTGCATTCAGCACAGAACCTCCGCAAGACTACAACTCTGAATTACAAATTTAGAGTAATTTAAACAAAGGTTCTCAAACTAAATAGTAGCCACGTTGAATTTGAATGAAATCTTGCAACTTCCTTTTTCACAACTATGAACTGCAAAACACTCCTCTCCGTGAAAATGGAGAAGTCAAAATGAAAACACCTGAATCCATGCATGAAAATCTACAAAACCAATTCAGATGAAAGCAGCACCTCAGCTGCCCCCAGCCCTGCCCTCTGCAGCAGGATTTCTGTTCAGTCGCCTTTTGGTGAAGGGAGCAGCAAACTCCAAGGTATTTTCCCTCCTGCCAAACAGGTGAAGTCACCTTCAGAGACCTATAGGTCCTGGCAAGGAAATTGGCTCGTGCACGAGCACAGGAAAAGCAGCAGATGGCAATGTTAAAAATATTCCCAGAGAACGACAGCACCCCCTACGGCACCGGATCATAGAGAGCAGCACTGCTCCGCACAGCCTCCCGGCAGCCACCTGCTCAGGCCGTTGAAAAAAAGGAAAAGCCTTCCCCAAGTGAGAGCAGCAGGGAGAGGCTGCAAAGCTCTGCTCAGAGGAGGGCTGCACACACGGCAAGCAACGCGCTGAGCCGCGCAGCAGGAGGTCGTGATGAGCTTCAGGACCATCAGAACTGTGATCCAACAGCACCTTTTAAAGTCACCTGCACTTAACATCCCTGCAAACATGAAACAGTTGTTCATGATGAAATCAATAGATGTGCCAGAGAAGAATATATCCTTCCTCCTCTTTTTTCCTGGAAGCGACACGTGGAACCTGGCTGGGCCCTGAGGAATCTGCATTTCTTAGGCATCGACCTTCTGCAGCAGGAAGATAATGGGACTCACTGCTCCAAATGGGAAGCAGTTCTCAAATCAAGTAATGAACTTTTCAACCCTTCCGCACAGCTTCGAAAACAAAAACAAAACTCTAAAAGCAAATAATAGGCTCAATTTGAAACCTGCCAAATTGCCTACATCTGGTTATTGCTCAACATTTCTGGTTAAAATGCTTTACTTTGCTGAAACCATTTTATAGAACTGACAAAATGTTTGAGATTTTAAGATAACTTGTGTTCATGTATGAAGAGATCACAGCTGTGCTACCTAATTCCACAGGAACATTGCCTGGAGAGACATTTCTATAGGCTGCCAATCAGCAGTTGCTGTAAGCACCCAGATGGCTAATTTTATCACAGGACACAGAGACCAAGGCTTGCAATACAGACACTTTTTTACTGCTCACAGACACAGTGAAATACCCAGATAAAGTGTTGAGCTGAAGTCACAGTGAAGCACTACACAGATAACCATGCCCCTCTGTGCCAGTGTCCTCCTGACCACAATCACTCATCTCCACTACAGACATTTGGACTTGCCCTATTCCGTGGCATCCAGAAATCCTTTCCTGGATAGAATACGTGAACAGCAGATATTTACATATCACCTTATGCTTAGCCACCCTTTCAGAACAAATAAGTTCCTAATATCTGTACGACTCACAACAGCTTGGTGATCTGCATTACTCAATTTGCTCTGCTAAGACCAGCACAGATTCAAAGTCTGTGCCAAGGAACACCTCAAAACATTACAGGTCTTCTCAGATGGATATTTTTCTGATTCAGTTCTAAACTCACACTTCTGTCCCCTATGAAAACACGGTGACTATAATGACTATAAAGACCAGAGCAACCTTCCAAACCAGCTCTAGCAGCAATTACTCAACCAGCAATCTCTCTGTTGGGTTACACGAGCTATGCTGCAATACTGTAAAGGCCCAGGCACGAAGCCAGTGACACAGAGGACCTCTTCAAGGACATCAGAACAGTACCAGCACCCGTGCTTGGGATGCAGGATCTTTGTACTTCCACCAAGCATTTGCAAGCCAAACAAAATTCAACGTCTCACTACAGTTTTGTTTGAAGACAGGAAGTTTATTTACCTATGTAGATGTCTGCACAGCTACCTCAGGGCTGAGAGAGGAAGATTAAGGCTCCCCACCATGGAGCATTTCTACCCTGCATGGAAGGAAAAGGCTTCCAACAGAGGTTTAAAAAAATAGGCACAAAATGGTTTCTGACAGTTTAAGAAGAAAGGAGAAGGATACAGACAAGAGGTACACTGAAGTGCAAGTATACGAGGTGAGTGCCAATGCAACTCTTTGATGGTATTGCTCACTGCATGAATCAGAAAAACCTTGGTTCTCAACAAGCTTCAAAACCTCAGTCGGGGCAATCCTGACAAAGGCTCAGGTTGCCTGCACATTTATCAAGCCAAGAGCCTGCTAGGCCATTAGCATTGCAAGCTACTGGAGTATTCCAGTCACAGCAGGTGACAGATGTCAGTCATCATTTCCACATCTCCCTGCCATCCCAGTGTTACAATGAGAACATCATCCTTAACACAGATCATTCCTAAACAGCCAAGATTAAGCAGCGAGGTGGGTCATTTAGGGTCGATTTATTGCTGCTCAAGCAGATAGAGATGAGGATGGAATGCCCAATGATTATCCTTTTAAGAACATGATGTAGCTTTCTTTAAGCAGGACTAACTGTGAAGCAGGCAAGACCCCAATCTTGTTCATGCTGATTTTGCTCACTGCACTGCAAGCACTCTGTAGTGAGAGGGAACAGTTATCTATCCAGCTGGTTTAGTAACTGCCTCATATTTTTCCTTTTCAAGGCTGCATCTGAATCTCTCTCCACATTGCTGTGACACTAGAACAATATTAAAGGGAAAAATTGTCAGGTTACTGCAAGGAGTTACATTTTATTTGGAATATTTGGATAGAATTCAAAACAATTTCAGAGTTAGGAATGCTCTCCTAAAAGCACTGAAAGATACTTTTGCTCTCTGATGTTTAAACAGAAAAAAAAAAAGGAAAAATTAATCTCAAAGATTTAGTTGTTTTCCCTACATTTTCCAGATAAACTGCACAAAGAGCAGCTCATTAACTGTGAATACCTAAGCAGTTATTTACTATAACCCTTCATTGAGGCTCATCACCCTTGCATTCCTAAACACTTAAGAACTCAGCGTTGAGACTGGCATGAAGTCTTTGCTCACCTTTGGATTAGTTCTCTGCTGCAGTCTTCTCTCTTCCCTCTCTCTCTGCAAACGCTCAAACTCCTCCCTGATTTCAGCTGGAGTTCTCTTCCTTTCCACAACCTGCTCCAAAAGAAATTGAAATACTGGTTGTTTCACTGCTGATGGAACAGAGGTCTGCTGACACTCAAACACGCTGCACACACTGCTCTGTTTCCCTACACGTTTCAGGGAATCAGAGCTTTAAAGAGGCATGGCTCTAATTAAGGACAGAAAAAGTACTGGTTTTAGATTTAGTTCAGATGAAAAAGATGAGATGAAGTGGGGATATTGGTGCATTTGTCCCAGCCAAACATGTTGCCTGCTATGCTAATATCCTAGCAGGGAACTCTGAATGACATGTTTTTTGTTCTCTGGTAAAAAACATCAACAAAAAGCAAGTACTCTGAAAACCCACCATGTTGCTCCAGAGGTGGAGGTAGGGAGAGGAAAATAAAAGAAACAAAACAAGAGTACTTCCTATCAGTGTAATGTTACAATGGGATGGAGACTACTGCAACAATAGTGGGGTGGCAAAGTCTTTGGCTACAGCAAATGAGAAGAAGCCCAAACGCAGCCACAGATGCAGAAATGAAGGGAAAGAGTTGCTTACCTCTGGAAGGCCTCAGGTACACAGGGATCTCCAGGAAGAGATCCCCTCACCTCCACAGCCAACCCTTAAATGGATCCTGGCTCCACCCCACACTCAGGTGTACCTGAGCTCTGTAGGATTGGCCCTACCTTCCTACCACGTGCTCCATCACTGCTGCAGACTGTGTCCTGCATTTCTGCTACAAGCAGACAAGTTGTTTTTTTTATTTTATTTTACACCTTCAAGGTGTCAGTGCAGCTCAATACAGCAAGAAATTCAGACAAATTTGGATTCAACCAATCCCACCAGCCATAAAGTACGGAATTTCTCTCACCTCCCATCCTTCCATCTCCAGTCCTCTCCTCCCATATATGTCATAGATGGCCCTGGTCTGTGGATCACTAAGCACTGCAATTACAATCAAAGAAGAATGATAACTTGGTCTTCTTAAATCACAGGCCAACAAAACTGTGTTACTTAGAATTCAGGCAGATTCTGGAAACTCGTTCTACAGAGAAGTAAGGGAGATATTGACAAGACTGCTTATAACACATAGGAGGTAAGAACCAGGACTCCATATTTTCTTCATTGCAAACTTACAATACATCACTCCTCTGATTTACAGGACAGAAAAAGGAAACAAAGCACTACTAAGTATCAGCAATATTATAACAACACAATGTGACAATATTTATTTGTACTTTAAAGAGCACAAAGACAAACCCTGCCTAGAAAGCCCCCAGGAAATTTTGGCAAACTCAAAGACTTCCTCTGACCTTCATAAGCTTGGTGAACCAGGTTAAACAGCCGCTCAGCCTGCAGCTTCAGCTCTGGGTCTCTGTGCTTGTCTGGGTGGTACAGCATGCACAGCCGGCGGTAGGCAGCTTTTAACTCTTCCTGAGAGGCCTATGAAAAGCAGTGCAGATGAATTAAAATACAATTAAGGACAATGAATAGAAAAAAGGACCGCTTTCAAGATCAGCCTTAAAAGAGAAATCTAACAGCCACTACATCCCATTACTTACACAAGTTTAAGAACAGACTTACACTTCACAGTAGGACACAGCTGCCATATAAGTCAACAAAGCATTCAGCTATGCAATCTGTGCTTTCTAAGTTATTTATAAGGTAGGCAATGCTAAAATAGGATGAAAAGTACTATGATAATAATGAGGAGGCAAAGTCCTCAGCTACAGCAAACAAGAACAAGCACAAATACAGAAACAAAAGAAAAGAGCTGCTTACCTTCAGAAAGCCTCACATACACAGGAAACTGCAGCAAGAGATGCTCTCACCTCCACAGCCAACCCTTAAATGAGCGCTGGGAAGGGAAGGAACCTGGCTCCACCCCTTCCTGTTGCTCAGGCACACTGCATGCACCTGGGCTCCCCTGGCTGGCCCTGCCTTCCCACCAGGTGCTTCATCTCTGCTTCAGGCCATGAGCCAGCATTTCATGTTACAGCAATGCTTCACCGCTCCCTAGCACTTCTGTTCCTGTACAACAAGGATGCTCCACTGTGCTGTGAGAATAGCAGGCACTTCACCTCCCTCAAAAATTGACTCAGCTGCCACAGATGGATGAACAGAACAGTAAATCACTGAACAGATCAACAAAACAAATGCGTCCTTCAGCATGAAGAATTTTAGGTGGCACCTGGCCTCATTCCAAAGGCAGAGATTTTGGATGGCTCTTTCGGAATCAATGGAATAACAGAGCGGACGCCTTCCTTTATCGCTCCCAGGAGACAATGGCAGGGCTGAATCGCCTTCAGACCAGGGGAGGCTCGGCAGCCTCCCCTTTCCCACTTCATTCCTTGTATTTCAGCACTATCTATCCCTCAAAGGGTGAGGAGAATGTGCAGTTTCTTTTGCATCTCAAAGCTAGAGGTTTGTTCCATCTCGACAGTCTGGAGTAGATGATGTCTCTGCATTTATACTTAATGTTACATTTCTGAAGTGATACGGCAGAAGTAGACCTGATGAATTTGCTACCCCCCAGGACAGCGAGGCAGCTACAGAACAGCTGCCTTCTTATTACTACTGTGTGCTTCCTCAGACATTGAATTTAAACTAGATTGAGAAGAGAGAGCTCTAAAATGACATTCCTTAATCAAATTAATGATAAATGGTTTAATGTGCTATTGATTACATAATAGAAATGAGCAATTTCATTTTTTGTAAATGCCACGTTCAATACAAGGTTAGATTGGGCCTTTCATCATCTCCGAATAGATTGGGTCACCGGTTCAATATTTCATGAGAGATAACCTCTTAGGAACCACTAAAGAAATACTGACATCATTTCAAATTGCAGTGAGATACATAAGCCAGTAATAACCATATGTAAGTTGCATTTTTATTACCAAAATTCTAGACAAAATTAAGATGTGTGTCACCTCCTTGTTTGGGCTTAAATGCCTTAATTTAGTGTTTCACACTTGCCGTGTTTTTACTGGATTGAAATCCATAGAAGATTAAGCATACAGACACACTGGAGATGTGTTGCTCAGTAGCTTGTTCTCCCTACCACGGCTGCAAAGCTCAGTGGTTAACCATTACGCTGAGCCCAGCTGCCCCCCCCCACAAAACTGGCTCAGCATTCAGCAGTGTTGCCTCATTGCATACCACTGCCATGCAGGACAGCATTACAGAACTTAATTAGCAAGGAGATAATTAAAAACATAACTACCCTCATCTGGAATTACTCTCTCAAAGATCCTTTTAGCTCGGCTTCAGTTCCCTGCTGTACTCAACTTGAATTTTTGTTATCTGTTGCAGTGCTGAAAGTTTGGCCAAGTTAACCTTTAAGCCTTCCCTGTTCATCCCCGGGCACTCACAGCGCCTGCATGCTTCCTACCTCACTCTTTTAACCTTTGCATCTGCACCTCGATGGCATTTGGGAGTGTGATTTACAAGGCTATTGGCTGATGTAACAGTATGACCCACAGACTCTTAACTGTGCTCGTGTTTGAGCTGCACAACACTCTTCAAAAAAGAACGTTTTTCTCTTCTGCACAATATTGGAAAGCTCTGTGTAAAGTTATAGTCAGAGATTGTTTCCTTCAGAAACACGAAAGGCTTCCATAAAGAAGACACAGAAGGCCACCCCCACGGCCAGAAGCACTGACGTCAATTCCCAAACTAATATTTTCAGAACCACAGGACGAAATTGCTTCTATGTCTCAAACTCCTACCATTCGAGGCAGCAGTAGCTCAATAAAAGCTTTCTTCATCTCTGAACGTTAACTGTTAGGGCTGAAGGGTCCGAGCAGCGCGGTCTGATTGTGCACACACTGCCGTGGTGAACCTGCCTGCAGCTCAGCACAGCACACACGTTCTGACCTCCTGCAACTCGACCAGTTATTGCTGGCACTGCGCGCCGGCTAACAAGGGGCTGCGCCTCAGAAAGGAAACCGGAGAGCACTGACAGCCTTTTATTTTTTTAATGCGAGCACATACGGTTCACACAGCCCTGATTCGAACCAGAATGAAGAACCAGAAAGGCACAGAAGGTCCATGCACACAGAGACGGGTCTACAATCACGCTGTCACGAACCCCGGGGTTCTCCCATCCATTCAAACGCGCTGCTTTTAGTACAGCGTTACCTCGCCGCTCCATCTCACGCTCAGCCCCGGGCGCTGCCAGCACAGCGAGCGGCTCCGAGGGCTGCTTTTGTACCAAAACGAAGGATCCCCCCTCCATCGAACCCCGGACGCCCCTCGGTGCCGCCCCCATCTAAGCGCCGCACGAGGCCGCGCTCCCCGCCCCGCCCCGCCATCCGATCACCGCCGCCCGCTGGGGTCGCTCTCAGCCGCCCGGGTCGCTCCGCGGCCCGCCCCAGAGGCGAGGTCAGGCACGGGGGGTCGCGGCCCCCTTGCGAAGCCGCGCGGCCCGGCCTCCGCGCTCACCTCTCGCCGCACGTTGAGCAGCGCGTAGTAGTCCTCGTTGTCCGGCGCCTCTTCGCCCAAGGCCGCCGCCATCTTCCCGACCTCTCACCCCGCGCCGGGCGGAGCGATGCGCCGCGCCGTCCCGACAGCGCCCCCTGCGGCCCGGAGGAGCCCGACTACTGCGCGTGCGCGCGGGGCCGCGTGCCGGCCGGGCCGAGTGCGCAGGCGCGGGCGGGCCCCGCCCCGGGAGCCGTGAAGCGCGGCGCGCGGCGGCGGGCGCGGATCCCGCGGTGAGTGCTCGGCCCGGTACCTGTCGGGCGCCTCTCTCCTCGCGGTTCCCTTGTGCGTTGCGGTTCGGTCTCCGCTCCGGGGCGCGCCGCGAGGCGGGAGCGGCGCTCCGGGATCCGGTGCGGCGCCGTCCGTTGGCGGCCGTGGGTTGGCGGGGCGCGGCGGCCGTTCTCGGCATGGCGGGGCCGGGCCCGGGCTCGAGCACCGACGGGGAGCGGCGGAGCAGTTCGGCAGCGGCGCGACCCGCGGCCGGGCGCTGCGTTCCGCGCGGGGAGGGAGGCGGTGCCGCTCCGTGCGGGAGCTGCGTGGTCCCGCAGCGCTTCTGTGCTCGGACGGAGCTCCGGGACGCCCCTCGTAGCCCCACCGTGCTCTGACGGGAAGCTGGGTCTGCTTTCCCTTCCCGAACTGCGGCTGGCCCGGGTCGAATCGCGTTCCGTTCCCGTGTAGGCTCGGCACGGAGGCGGGTCGGCTGCCCGCCTGTTGGAAGCGTTTTTCCCACGCGGTTTCAAAGACTGAAGATGCAGAGACCGCTCCGGTTCCCGGGATGCGAATTGCCCCGGTCTGTAGCCGGACGGTTCGGGTCCGGTCCGTGCTACGCTGTTTCGAATGCCGCGTGGGAACGGCGTGGCTCGTAGGGATATCGGCGGCAGCGTGACTGGGAATCCTTGCCCTTGCTGGGCCGACCTGACGTGTTCCTGAACGACGCTGCTGCCCGCTGCCAGCTCTGCCGTTGCTTTGTGTGCATCACGGATGATTCAGGGGCAATTTCTGGGAACGGTCCACAGATGTCACATCTTGGCAGGGAAGCATAGGAAGAGAGCAATAAGACTTTAGTGAGCTAAATATGAACTGTGCTTTCTAAGCATCTGGAGACTTCTCTTTAGAACATTAAGCTAGATGGAGGGAAAGTAACTGCTGTAGGAAAAGGTTACAAAGGTTACTTTGGAAGGGGAAAAAAGGTATTTATTGAGCTTTTCCGAGTTGCGGAGTTCTGGCTCTGGGTGTGGAGTCTCTTGTCCACACTGCTCTGCAGGACGCTGGCGGTGCCCAGGAAGGCATCGTGGTGCTCCGTGGGGTGCAGCCTTTGTGATGAGAGCTGCAGATGCCAAGAGTCAGATGTGGGGTTTAGCAGCTCCTGTGTTCTCAGGTGGCTGCAGCTTCTGCCTGGTGCGCTGCTGTTGGAAGCTGTGAACAGCCTCACTGGTTTCTTCTTAGGTCACAACCTAAGGGCACGTTTCCCCCTCACACAGAACTGCTCTTTTAAGTCTGGACCATTCAAATCAAAGAAACTCTCATTATAATTTTTTCCCTAAGCTGTAATGTCTTTGTTTCTTTTCTGCTTATAAAGCATGTGCTCTGTTCAGAGCCTGCACTGAGAAAGGGATGCCACTGAGTGTAGTGGCAATGCTAAGTCACAGCCTGAAGCAGTGATGGAGCACCTGGAGGGAAGGCAGGGCCAGCTCAGGAGAGCTCAGGTGCATGCAATGTTCTGAGCGATGGAAGGGCTGGAGCCAGGATCCTCCCCTTCCCAGCCCTCATGTAAGGGTTGGCTGTGGAGGTGAAGGGATCTCTCTGGAGATGCTTGCGTAGCTGAGGCCTTCCAAAGGTAAGCAGCTCTTTTCCTTCATTACTGCATTTGGGCTTGTTCTCATTTGCTGTAGTCAGAGACTTTGCTACCCTGCTATTATTGCAGCGCTTTCCCTCCTATTATAGCGTTGCACTGAGCATCGCTGTGCTTAGCTTGAAGTGCAGAGTTCCCAAAGTAGGGTCAGGTGTTGGTGGGCTCAGTGATGCCCATCTTCCTCAGTCTGGTGAGAGTGGTCAGTGCGTGCTGGGCCTTGTTTGGCAGCTTGCTGGAATCACGCAGTCATCCCTGGAAATCTGCCCCCACACAGCGTTTTTGCTGATATTAATTTGGGGTCTATTTTGGATCAGTGGAGGGGAAAAGCAGAAGATGCCATCAATTTAGCTGAGCTTGTCAATGCTGTCAAGTTACCACCTGATTAAATTCCTCCCTCCTAATGATTACAGCCAATGAGGAGCGATGTATGCTGATGGGGCTTTTGAGCAACAGAGCCGGGGTCCAACTTAGTTAGATTTTAATGTAGTGTCATCTGGGGGCTCTTTGGCTTTAGTGAAAGGTGAAGCTTTGAACTGAGTTATTGCTCTGAAAGCAGACAACACAAAACAAAACGTCCCCAGATGTAGGACAGCGTGCTGCCCCTCTCCTGCAGCCAGATCAACGGCGACTGCTGCGTTTTAGTACAGGTCTTCCATGGCCCAATTTGTTAGTATTAGGAGTCCATAGAGATAAAGTCCTTTCACATATAAAAGATGCTATTGATTTTCTGTTACCGTTGTCCTGAAATGTGCACAGTGTGTCTATGGAGCAGTGACAATCCTCCATCACTAACTTTATGGGAAAAGAATGGTTATTGAATCTCTTCCCATAAAATATAATCTCTTTCTCTCTTCCAGAATTTGCCAACCCCTATGGGAGTCCCTCATGTTATCTCTTTGAGAAAATTGATTTTTTTGTCTCCTCTTTGTACAATTGTCTAGTTTTATTTTTAATTTGGCTCATGTGATTTGGAAAGGAGACTTTCCTAACATTGTGTTGTTTTCTGTGCTGTATTAATTCTGCTTCTTATAGACTAACACTTTCAGAATGCTATAAAATAAAACAAAGCCATTTGCTTGGCACAAACCTCTCTTGTTGCTGGGAGTTCTTTAGTCTGGGTGAGTCATTGTCCTGTTCCTTCTTTCCAGGCGTGTCTGGCTGCTTTTCAGCTGCTTACAGGTAAAATTGGGGTAAGTTTCTAGAGTCAGCACAGGCTGCTCAGAGAATTTAGGGTAAACGATGTTAGAAGAGAACAGAACTTGCAGTCCTGTCTGCTCGAGGAGCAATGGTCTTCAGACTCTAACAGTGGCAAAGATACTGTCAAAGTTGTCCTTTCCTCTGTGTAGCAGGTGACTGACTATGGGACTTTTTCCTTTCAGGAAGGAAACGGCAACATGAATTCATAGATGATGAGTAGGATGCCAAAGCCAGAGATGACAGTGCTCTTGAAGAAATGCTGGGTAGAACAAAAAGGTAAAAGAAACAGCTAATTGAGTGCATTTTGGAGCCTGTAGGACTTATGTTACCTTCCCTCATGAGGCAAATGACACATTCCCTCCAACCGTAGCTGAGTTTTGAGTTCCCACCTCCTCAATTTTGCATGAAGTTTTAGTGACACCTCACTCTTGACCTACTTTTTCTGAGCCAGGTTTTCCCCAAAGCTACGCTGTTCCATACCTACAAGTTCCCACCACTCACACGTGTGCCCTTGCATGTACGTTCTTGCAGATCCAGCAACTGTTTCATCCTACCCTGCAGGTGACACTGTCAAATTGCTCATCCTGGGTTGTTTGCTGCAGTATTTTGTGATGAGAACAAAAAAGAAATGAGATTAACTTGACCAGTTAATTTGCATCCGGCGCTGTTCTCCTCAGGTGACCATGCAGTAATTGGCTGTTCTGACTTCTGACCTAAGCCTGGGCAGATACACGTGGTTAAAATGATTGAAATGTCTCGCAAGCAAGTTGCCTCCACAAAGAGTGAATTGCTTGCTGCTGCTCTGATTGCTTTTGCTGTGTTTTGTGTTCATGTTGGTGAGGTGCTCCCAAGGAATCCCTTATTAGCACTTTGGTTCTGAGAAATTATAACCGAGGCATGATAGTCCACTTAGGCTTTGGGAAGTGGATTTAATCACACCTGCACAGAGCCATGGAGTAGAAAGGCCTTGGTTATATTTCACCAATGGCAGCAAAAGTGGTGGAAGGAACTGGCAGGGAACAAGAAAATCTTCACTAGTAGGAAATGTATAGGAATGACTTAAAGAAACCATTTTCCACTAATAGCTCTTTGTGTTTTGAGCTGTGGTCGTAGCTGGAAGTAGGAGTTTGTATTCCCTACCAGCTCTTCCATCTCCAAAATGAGTCTCCAACTTATCTCTAGCAGAATAGCTGTATGAGAAGTTAATTTCTGCTGTGCCAATGAAAATATTAATTGGGCTCAATATTATGTTTTATTTTTGCCTCAATTTAGTGGAAATGCTTTCCCATTTTTGTCAATAAGTAGCTCTGGATGCTATAGGATGTGCTGAAGTCCTTGCTATGTAGGAACAACAGCTGCTTCAGTTCCTTTAGTGCCAATGTAGTAGTTTGCCCTGTGCTGTTTGGGAAATGTAACCTATGCTTGAAATATATATAAACAATTTTATTGGGAATACTTCTTTTGTGGTTATAAGTGGTATAAGCTATTGTATGGTTGATATACACAACATCTAGTTTTTAATCTAATAACACCAGAGTTGAGAATTCGGGCGTTCTTAAAATATGAACAAGTAAATCACTTTTGTCATTCCATATTTTGGTAGATCTGATTGTTTTTTCCTTCTTGTTGTGCATGTGTGAATGTTAAGCTGTTGGAATGTTATTCAGCTGTTTGTATGAACTCTGATGTGAATCTGTTACGTGCTTTGAGGTATGACATTCTTCACCATTGATCTGTAACCCTTAATTGGAGTGTGGTCAGTGCTGACGTGTGCTGTGTCCGTGCTGCTTTCCCAGGGCTGTGACTTCTGGCTGCTCTGCTCCAGCCCCTGTGAAGCCGGCACCACAGCAGTCTGAGGCAAAGGTGAAGCAGGGGTGGGGAGTTGTCTCTCAGTATCTGCTGTGCTTCTGACAAAGAGCACCGTATACAGGAACTTTACTATTGATGCCATTAGACATTGGGTCAAGGAAATGCTCGGTGCTGCTGCTTTAAGGTGGCCAGTAGCCACTAGCTGTGTTCAGCATCGTCTCTGCCAGCTCTGGCATTGCTGCATGTGCTGTCAACTGAGCAGTGGCTGGAAGCTCAGATAGGACCAGATTTGGCAGCAGAATAATCACTTCTACAGGCGTTGTGCTTTGGATGTTGCCAGCTCCTCACTTCTGCTGTTTCCCAGCACGTGGTGCATTATATGACCCTGAGGACAGACAGCCTGCCGGGTAGCCTATAGATTTTAGTTTGTTTTCTCCCCTCCATCTTCTTAGTTTTCAGGTTTGCAGTTGGGGAGAACTGGGAAATATGCCTTCTATTTTGCTTACTCTCCTGCTTGCTGGGGCTGGTGACAGCAGTGGGAGATCACGCAGGTGGCACGGTTTGATAGAGGTGGTGAAGGAAGGTGCTTATCTGAGAAAGAACTGCGTGCAGGAGTTGAGAGCTGCATGCCTCCCCTCACCACTTGTGAGCATGCAAGACAAGAATGTGAGTTGCTTACGTACTTGGATCGTAAAGTTCACTGTCATCACTCTTCCGTAAGTGGTTTGTCAGACAAAATCTTTGTCATTGCATTTGAAGACCTCACCCTCACTGTCAAAGACAGGAGGTTGGAGGAGGAGCAGATAGAATCCTTCCATTTTTGGAGTGTTCATTTTCATGGGCTTGTCAGTTTTGAAATTGTAAATTACTGAGTATTAATAATCTGCCACACAACTTGTCTACTTCCAACTGATTTCATCCTTACTAAGGATACTTTTTTTTTTAGAGTAAAAGCAGGTAACTGTCAGAAAGCAAAGGTGTAGCAGAAATGCTAAGTCATGGCCTGAAGCAGTATGGAGCACCTGGTGGGAAGGCAGGACCAGCCCAGGGTTGCTGAGGTGCATGCAATATATTTGAGTAACTGGAAAGGGGGAGCCAGGATCCTCCCCTTCCCAGCCCTTATTTAAAGGTTGGCAGTGGAGGTGAGAGCATCTCTTCCTGGAGATCCCGGTGTACCTGAGGCCTTCCAAAGGTAAGCAGCTTTATTCCCTTTCTTTCTGCATCCATGGCTGCTGCACTTAGGCTTGTCCTTACTTGCTGCAGCCTGGGACTCTGCTACCCCTCTGTCATTGCTGTTTTCCATCACATTATAGAATTACAAAAGGAGTGGATTATTTTTCTCTTTGCTTGTTCTAAGACAGATAACACAGGATTTCCTGTAATAGATGATGTGTGTGCGCCCCTCGTGCACTGCTTTATGGGGTTGGTGTGGCTAATGACTTGTGTGTAATCAGAAAATAAGAGCTTTTGCAGAGTTAATACACAAGCAAAAAAAAAAGTACAAATGATGATCTAGAACATATTTCTTCAAATGCCATTGCACCTGGTGAGGGATGAAGAGTGTTCTCAGCATTTCTTAATCACCATTGTCTGTAAAAAACATAACTCTAGTGGGAATACCTATATGGCCTGAATGAAACAGAATGAGAATCTGAATAGAAGTCTGTGGAGAAAAACTATGATTTAGCCCTATAAGAAATAACTCCACAAATCTAGTTCAGTAAGGACAGAGTTCCAGTGTGCTCTGTTTTCTCACAGAAGTGAGCACTTTGGGATTAATTAAATGCTTTTTGTTCTCTACTGCAGTGTAACCTTTCTTTTACTCCTTTTAGGGCTCACACCATGTGAAAAGTCAAATATGCTGCCTGAAGGCAAAGGTTTGGGGTAAAATTATGTACTTTCATGAGACCAGAGAGATGTGATGTTTGTCATTGCAAAGCATGGCCCACGAGACTGGCAGAGCTCAAGCACAGCAAGTGCTGTCCAGCTGCAGCTGTGAAGGAAGGAGGATGCTCACGTGTCCATCTCAGTCCTGAGGGCTGCAGTGGATTGCAGTGTTGTGCCAGGAGCTTCCTGCTGCCTCACGTGCTTTGCTTAGATTGTTTCCAGGTAGCCACTGTGTGCTGGCAGTCCTGCCTTCGTATTGTTTGTGTAAAACGCAGTTGTTTGGATTGTGGTGGATTGTTGAGGTTAAGGGTATAATTTCATCCCCCAGATTTTGACCCGAGCTGTAAGGTTTTAGTGCTGAGTACACCATGAGTAAATGCAGCCTTTGGGCTATGCTTAAATTCACAGCAGACGTAGCAGGTCCAGACCTGAACTGTGCTCTTCAGGCTCATGGTCCAGGTGTCCACCTGTTTTCATTACTGTGCTAATTAATGTGATAAAATCTGCTCACTTTTTGCATTTTTCAGTTGATTTTCACACAGTCTGTTATCTCACAGATTAATTTATAGTTTTAGTATCTTATTTTCCTGCTTTTTCTTTAAAGCAAGAGAGGTGTCAGAATCAAATGGTGAAATACTAGGGCACGGGTTGTACTGCTTAATCAGAGATGGAAGTGGAAAGATGTCATTCCAAGAAGAAAAGCTAATTCTAATACTAATGGTTCTATTACCAGATTAAAAAAGAATAAATTTTATGCATAATCCTTTTCTTGAGGAGCACTTGTTAATTTTAGGTGTGTTCCCTTTCTGAGGAGCTGGTGGAAGTTGCTTTAAAGCTGATTCTGTGGTCCCTACAGGTGGTTGGTAGCATCTGATCCATGGCTGGTGCTGTAGCATTGCTTGGTGTTGGTGTTGCCATTGCAGTGGGAATAAGAAAGTTGTGGTCAGTTGGAGCAAGCTGTGAAATGTGCATGGCAGGCTTTTCCACAGAGGTAAGCAGGGTAAAGAGAAGGCAGTGGCCATCGTGTGGTGGAGGTTATGCTGAGGTGTGTGTTTGGAGCACGTGTGCTATTTCCCTTACACATAGTCCTTTAGGTGAATGTTAAATACGGACTGACACTGTCCAAAAAAACCTTATGAAGTTAGGTTTTTTTTTTTTTTAAAAAAAAAAGATAGTGCATATCACTTAGCACTGATAAGGTTCACAAACTTCATAAGGTTTTTTCACTTCTTAGTTCAATAAAAAGCACTGTCTGTGGAGGGATATCCAGGGGTATCCTGTCCTTGCCCAGCAGTTCTGACAGCATTCCTGCTTTTACCCCCATGCTGTCTTGAGCTGAGATACTTTATATAACATGGGACTCTATCAATAACTGGGAGGTTTTGTGCCCTGAGGCTCCAGACGGGCACCAGGCGATTCAAGTAGCTGTGCTGCCATAGCGCCGCTGTCAGCAGGCCCCAGTCGATTCTGGTTTGTGATACTGGAATTGTGCTTCCATTTGGTTTATCTATTCATAAATAAACATTTATTGTAAGGGAAGTTCCTTCTCATTGTGAATTTATAGCATGGCAGAATCCCAGTCTTGGCTGAGTCCCTTAAAGAAATGAGATGATGGTTTCAATGATAATGCTTCTTATCTGAAAACCTTGAGGATTTTCTTGTTCGTTAATGGCACTTCTGTGTTAGAAGAGTTCAGTTGGAGGAACTCTACAGTGGTCATCAAATCCATCTGGCTTACCACCGTGGGCCCAACAGGAAGACAAAGCATATTATAGGGCATTATTGTTGTGTGTGCAGAGTAAATACCAGCAGTGTGTGATTGAAGCCTTGGTTTGATAACTGCAGGGCAGAGGCCGGGTAGTGCTGTCATGGAAGCTCCTCGGGAGCAGGCTGACTCAGTTCAATTTGACTGTCTCTGGCTTTCAGTTCCTGAATCCACGTGGCTTTCAGCATCTTCTGCCTCTCCACTACTGTCATCAGTTTTCCTTCAGTTCTTTTTGTCTCCTTCCATTACTCATTCTTCTGTTTGCAGTGCCTGAGGCTGACACTGTCATACCTTAGTGACTAAAGTTTGGCTCCTAAATCCATTTTTATTCAGTTAATACAGACAGCAGACCAATTTCAGAGGAGTTAAGTCTTGGAAAAGGCATTTAAATAAAGGTAGGAACAGAAATTTAGTCGTACACCTTGAGGGATTTGGGCTTTGAACATACTTCCCGTTGTGTTTGCTTCAACTGTTGCTGGAGATACCAAACTAACCTGAAGATTACAGCATCTTGAAGATGGTGAGGAGAAAGTAACAATTGCAGAACGTGCCCTTTTCCTCCAGTACTGCTGTGCTGGCTGAAGGATTTACTCTTGGTTTTGCTTCTCAGGCAGCAGAAGCATTTCTGCAGATGACAGGTGCTGGATGCAGGAGTGAGAACGTTCCCAGTAACAGCCAGCATATGCAGCTTGTTTCATGGTGACAGCTTTAAAATAAATAAAATGTATTCCTGGATGTACCTTATTGAAGGCCACCCTAAGATTATAAATGAAACCACTGTGGACGGCAGTCATATTACCTCCTTAAACAAAATAATTTGATTGTCTTCTTATAACAGAATGCAAAGAGAAATGTCCCGAATATAGCGTAGGAAATTGTCTTTACTAAATCTAGCCAGCATTTATGAGCCTTGTATATATTATTAGATTTTGCCAGAATTACATAAATAGGGGGAAAAAAACGTTAATATAAGTTGACTACCAGAGTAAATCACTGCTTAATTATTTTTTTCTGGCTAAAATTAGAATTTGATATAATGGTCAATAGGCATTTTCTTCAGTTTTTTGAATTGTCATGTCTAATGGTTTGTCCAGAAGAGCTGGAGAAAGTTGCAGCAGAATTGAAAAAATAAATTATCTGAAGGTTATGGTGACTTTCTGGTAAATCCCCTTAGTTGGAAGCTTTAATTTACCTCATATTTTAGGTTTTTTCTCCTCTATCTGGCTTATGAGTGTATGTTATACCAAATAGTAATTTTCTTAGTGCTACGGGGTGCTTGGAGCATCCACAGTGCACCAAAGTGAAGGAGTTTGCCCCAATCCAGAGAAGAAATGAAGCCTGAAGGACTGCCCTAGGAGGAGCCCTGCGCCTGCAGCACTGCGTGCACGGCTGGCATCGCCCTGCTGCTGTGGCTGCAGCAAAGCTGGCAGGTTGATGCTGCGGTTGTAACTTCTGAAGGTGTTTGAAGTGGCACCAGGATAAACGGGGAGCCAGCAAACTGCCTCATTGGCCGTGTGCTTTTCCCCAGACTCAGTGCCAGGAGCAAAGTGTTTGTGCTGCTGGTTTTGGTTAGGTGGGTGAATGCCGTGTTTTGAGCTGAGGCTGCTGGCTGAAGTATCTACAAAACCTTCACTGGCTTTGCCCAGCAAAAACGTCTTTTGTCCAAGGTCTGTTGCAAAGCTTTGGGCTCCTGAGCTGCGCTACAGTTCAGTTTCCTATAAATTTCTTCTAGTCTGCAGAGCTCTACCAGGGATTATTTGAGTGTAGTTTGTGTTTGAGAGTAATAAATGGGCTCAGAATTGCAGTAGGAATGGGAAGAGAATGTGTGTGAACCCCAGAACTTGGGAATTGCCCGACTCCCTGCTGTGCTGTGAGTTCCATCCAGCACGAGTGATCGGTGCTTTTAGGCCCATTGTTTGGAAGGCAGAGTCTTACATAGAGTACGTGTCTGTGGAAGACCTTTCTGGAGAGATGCTTGTTTGGGGATATTTACCTCGTTTTGATGATCTGATGAACTGGCTTGAACTTGAGAATTAGGCCTCACAAATACACTGAAGTAGCATTGGATTTATGCATATGTGTTGAGTTTTGTGGGGTTTTTTCCTCCTAGAAAAAAACATCTTTTGATTCTTTAGGTAGAGAGAGGAAAGGGCAAAAACATTGATTTTGTCATTGTGGAGGTTTTAAAACATCTCTATTTACACAGATTTTTACAGGACTTTTTTTTTTTTCTTTTTTTGCAAGAACACTTTGCATTCCTTGCTTCTAAATCATGGAGTAACTGTGCAAACGATTCAGAAGAAATGGGGTTCCAACGCTGTCATTATAGTTATTAAAACTGTCTGAATTGTTTTCATTTTCGATGCTTGCCATAGCAACTGTGAATGTAGAATTTGCTGAATATCCATAACAGGGCATTTGAATGTATTCCTTACAGTTTGACTTCTGCAGGTAACTATGCTTGCCAAATTATCAATTAACCGAGCCAGACCCACACCTGTTATGAAATGACAATTATTTTTTTCAGGACCTTCTTGGTGTTTTACCTCCCTCTTAAACAAAAACAAACAGAACAGTAGAAGCATTTATGAGTATACCATTAAAAATTATTCTTGATTCAAACTGCAAAACTGCTGGCACATCTGTGTTCCTGTTGCTTATCAGCTGGAGGTAGCTGCACGTTTGTGCCCTAGATGACCCTCAGATTATCCTGTACCATACATACAAGAGTCTTTTGTGGGTCAGTACCTCAGTGCTTCAATAGTGTTTAAACCATAGTTTCAAATAAGAAGGAGCTGGGAATCTTTAAAGGTGCCAGCAGTACTTAAATGGAGGTGCTGCTTTCTTTGTCGTGCAAGGAATTGCATGAAATTATTTGGGACTGCTGGTGTGTTTGGTGAAGAAGCCACGTTCAAGGTGCATCTTATGTCACGTAGATCACCTTGTTGGAATCCCTTCTGTGCTACTGTTAAAATCACATAGTTTCAGATACAAAAGATTTCAGTTTATTAGTTTTTATTCCTCCTGGTGTGAAAGCTTACATTAAGAAAGAGAAACAAGTTCTTTAGCCCGTATGTGACAGTAGTGCATTATTTCTGGAACCACCTGAAAATACTCATCTTTATCCATGTAAGTTCCCATTGTTGTTGCAGACCAGGAAGGATCTAGAAAGCCAGACAGCCTTCCCAGGGATGCTGCACAGAGCCCCACGGAAGTTCATGGTATTTTCTAGAAGTTGAGCTGTTTCAGAATCAAGTGGAAGTTCCTTCTTCCCCAGCTTGCAATGCTGAGGGGAGGCAGCTGGTGTCCTAAACAACCTTGTCAATCAGGCCACGTGGACCTCATTACTGTAATGAGCCACTGAAGCACATAAGGAACTGCTTTAGCTTTGAAGAGAAGGAAGACCTGGACATTCTTGAGCCCATGTGTAGCTGATCTTGCATTTAATATGTGTGTGGTGATCTCAGGGTCCAACCCCATGTGGAGTACTTTATGGTTATTTGTTCTCAAGAATCTGCAGGGGAACAGTGCAGTGAGGGCTGTGGCTGAAGGAAGTGTTTGTGCTGGCCTCCCAGAAAGGAACTGGAAATCTGTTCATGGCAACAGTTGTCATCCAGGCTCTGGTGGTGCCCCAGATGCTGGCCTGTGTTTCAGCCACAAGCATTGGCTTCAGCACAGCCTGAAGAGCACTGCTGTGGGCAGCAAAGGGGGATCTTTTCAGCTGAGAGCTCTACTTTTTAGCTCATCTCTTTCTTGTTAGGTAATCTTGCCTGAATATTCAAGTGGAAGAAGCTCTTGCCCCTTGTGAACACCAGCCTACAGGGCATCTTGAACATCTGAAGGAAAGCAATTATAGTGGATCCCACTGATGCATTAATGTTTGTGTACATTTCTCATACAAACTATTCTAGATCAGCTGTGTGACTGTCAGCAGTCCCTGCTGTCCTGAAGCCTCTGTAGCAATGTGCCTTTCACGCTCCACAAGATTAACAGTTGCTGGAAATAGGAAAAAGGAATTTTCTCTTCTTCTCTCTTACAAGAGACCCATCCTACCACACTCATCTTTTGCCTTGGCTCGGGGATGGCTTCAGACCTTAACAAAAGCAGAAAGTCAACAGGTCTTTTTAAAGAAGTTCCATTCTCATGAGAGTCGAAAGGAAAATATCCTTTTTGAGCGCTCAGTCACATCAAAGGAAACAACCGTTTCAATCTTCATTTGCATTGTGCAGGCATTAGATGTGGTCCAGTTACACTGAGCTGCTCCAGCAGGCAGAAGTGGCAGTGCTCGTCAGGCTTTGATGAGATGGAGACAGAACTCAGCCAGGCAAATAATACATCACTCTTGCAAGGCCTTTTCCATTTTTAAAAGGACAGAACAATTTACTTTGTTTCTTGGGAGACTCTTTACAGCAAAAGCTCCTTGACATCCAATTCTAGGAAGGCAGACAGCATTGATCTCCTGGCCATTATTTCCTGAAGTGAGGCTTAACTTGCAGCGAGCTCCGGACCGCTGCTGGCCCGCGGCTTTGTTCCGAGTGCTCGGAGGCAGCAGAACTCCTCAGGGAGCCGTTCAGAGCTCGGGGGGAGCCACAGAACGGGCCGTTAGCTTTCCATTCGATGGCAGCAATCTGGAGGTGGAGCAGCGCTGTCCTGAGTTGAGGAGCACACGGCAGGGGGTGGCAGCTGTGTGCCTCACCTTCCCTCCGCTGCATCCCGCAGGATTTGCTGCAGCCGGCGCGGCTCATTGCTGCCCGCTCCGCTCTTCTTACATCTCCCGAAGTCTCTTACACGTGAGGAGCCCCCTGGCTCCTGAAGGCCTCGCACGTGTCGGGTTTCATTTGCTTCCTTGGTAAACTTTTCAGCTTTCACTATAATGTCAGGACGGTCTTGTAATGTTCGCTAACTGCTGAACGCACAGCGGCCCACCCGCGAAGGGCAAGGAGCGTGCCGCCCTCCGGTACCGCCCGGGCCGGCAATGCGGGTAGGCGGAGCTGCGAGACATCCCTGCTCACGCGGACGGCGAGCGGCGGGGCGCGGCGTGGGCCGGGGTCCCACGGGTCGGGGTCTTGGCACCCGGCCCGCCGTGCCCGTGCGGGAGGCCCGCGACCACCGGCCGGGCGGGGATTGGCGGCGGGGCGGCACGGCGCGCCAATCGCCGCCTTTGTTTGGGGTTAGGGGCGCGGGGCGTGCGCCTGTCGGGCCGCCGGCAGCCAATGGGCGGGGCGGGAGCGGCGGCGGGGGTCCGCCCCTCCCACCGCCCCATTGGGCCCGTGAGCCGTCGCTCCGTCGGCGGCCGTTCCTCGTTGGCTGCCGCCGCCGGCGGCGCCGTGCGTCAGCGGCGGAGTCCCTCTCCGCGCCCGCCGCGATTGGCTCCGGCGGCCGTCGCTCGCGCGGAGCCGCTTCCCGAGTGGCCGCCTCGGCCATCAGTGCGGCGCCGCGTCCCGCCCGCACGTCCTCCCGGCGCGGCCGCCGAGTGGCTGCGGCGCGTGTCGCTGTGGCGCCGCCGGGCGCCCATTGGCGGGAGG